>NW_027187356.1:0-13866 GCF_028583685.1 Petaurus breviceps papuanus | reverse complement strand
AGATGTCTGAAACGCACACATTCCCTCTCTTTTCCTTTGCCTTGTCTCTTGCCTAGATCAAGACTAGGAGTATTTGTCTTTAGTAGTTCCTTTTTAGTTAGATGTATTTCTTTTACTGATAATGGTTTATTTAAGATCTCTGGTTTTTTGATAGTTTGTATTTTTTACATTTTTGAAAGCATCTCTTTTTTTTGTGTTCAAGTTTTGTTAGCATAACAAAATGCAATATGTTCTGATTATTCTTTTCTTCATGTTTTGCCGTGGTTTCACTTTGTTCATTTGCTATTTTATTGACTTAATACTACAAGTTTAGCACTTTATTAGTCTTTTCAAGGAACAACTTTTAGATTTATTTCAGTGATGTTTTCCAATTTATTTTCCCATTACTTTTTGCTATCTTTTGTGCTTATTTTAAGTTTATTTATTGGCTTTCTAACTTTTAAAAATATATATCCCATTCATTAATCTTTTTTTCCTATTTTGTTCATCTGTGTTTTTAAGGATAAGATCCCCCCTTACTTCTTGCTTTAATTGTGCCCCAGAAATTTTTTTATGTTGTTTCATCATCTTCTTTTACATAGACATTTTCTTTTAGTTTATATTGTTTCTATGATTTGTTCTTTGACATGCTGTACTGTAACACCAAGGAAAGGCAACTTCCCAAGGTTCAAAATACCAGCATAGGTGCTCTCCATTTTATTCAGTGACAAACCAAGAACATAGAAGGTCAAAACATGACATCATTCAAAATACAACATTTACTAAGAGTGATTAAATAATGTCCAAGTACTACCTCACCCCAGGACCTTCCAATCATTCAATCAATTACAAATTCCCGGTTCTAAATACCTCTCCACCCCTAGGCTGTACCTTCATTTAGTCCATCACAAAGCCCCTCTTCTCAAATGGAGATTAGTTTCCAAACATAAGTAAACTACATTCATTTGTTCAACCACAGAACACAAAAAGGTCAAAAGTTCCCCACCCCTGGATCACAATTGAATCTACCTCAGAGTTACAGCAAGTTTAAGCTGAGCACTTAATACCCAAATGGAGGTCTTTTCTTCATCTTGACAAGAGGCAAGTTCTCAGCAATCTTAGTTCCTGGGGAGACAAGGCTTAGCAAGGCCACAAGATACATTGCCAGTCCCTTCATGAATTCATCCTCTGTCTGTAGAACAGTCCTAGAACCCCTGAAAACATCAGCAAAGCCCTCTCCCAGGATTTCTGTAAACATACAACAAGAAAATCCTTCTTCAGGGCTTCTGAACCAACAGAAAGGTTCCCAGACCCCTGCAACAACAGCACTGTCCTTCACC
Organism: Petaurus breviceps papuanus; assembly: GCF_028583685.1. Taxonomy (NCBI): domain Eukaryota; kingdom Metazoa; phylum Chordata; class Mammalia; order Diprotodontia; family Petauridae; genus Petaurus; species Petaurus breviceps. The sequence goes on along the minus strand of NW_027187356.1, from coordinate 12,547 downwards.
AGTGGACAGTATTCACTCTGTCTGCAGGACAGTCTCCAGACCCCTGCAACAACAGCACTGTCCTTCATCAGTGGACAGTATTCCCTCTCTGTCTGCAGGACAGTCTCAGGGCTTCTTAGCGAACAGCCAGGTTCCAGGACTTCTTCAACAACAGGACTGTCTTTCACCAGTGGACAAATCTGGCAAAACAACATCAAAACAGACAAAGTACCAGCAAAACAGCCATGTCTCCTCAGTCCTTGGCAGCTGAGGGGGCAGGTCTCAAAAGTCCAGGGCAATTCAAAGCGGCCACCAGCAATTCTCTTAGTCTCTCTCTCTCCACGAGGTACTGCTTCCAAGAAAAGTTTCTTCTGCCTCTCACTTGTCTCTCCAAATCTATGTCACCAGCTCCTCCCAGTTCAGGACTTTCTTTTCACATCAACAAGTTAATCCACAGGTGGGATTAACAAGCTCTGGGTTTTTAACACAATCAGTTTGAAAACCAAGCCAATACAGGGGAATCTTTAATTGCCATTACTATCACACACGCTCAGTACTTAAGATTTCATTGTCTCCATTTGGGTCTGTATCTTGTGTTTCTGGCCCATGAACCAATTCTCTTTTTATTACTTATGGTCTGCAAAGGATATATTAAAATATTAGTTTTTTCTGCCTTTTACATTTGTTTGCAAAAATCTCTGTATGTTATTATATGTAGTACATGATTCATTCCTTTCTTGATTTTTCTGTGCTTAAAACGATATCTTAGCCTGCTTTTTCCCCACAGGTGAGAGGATGACAAGTAGTATCTTTATAGCTTTAGAATCCTAGAGTTTGTCCTAATAAATCTGGAGGCAGTGCAGTATACTGCAAAGGAACCCTGGCCTAGGAGACTGAAAATGCTAATGCCAATACCACTTCTGCTGCTGCATGACCTTAGGTAAGAGTTGTTACTTCTAGGGGTCTCAGTTTCCTCATAAATTAATTGATGAGTTAGACTATCAAGGGGGGGGGGTGGAACTGAATTTACAACAAAGGGCCACCCTTTAGGACCTAGTGGGCCCTATGGGACCTCAAGACCTCACCCCTGGATTAGATGATCTCTAAGAGCCCATTAAGCTCTGAAATTTAATACGTGTGGGACCTTGGGCAAATTTCTTAACTTTTTAGGGCCTCAGTTTCTTAATCTGCTATTCCTAAATTTATGATCTTGTGAACTTTGTGTCTATTTTACTCTCCACACAAACACAGGCATTATTTCTATAGCATTTTAACATTTTAAAAATGATTTTGGTCTTTCTCATTTTTTGTCACAATAGTCCTAAGAAGTACATATTATACACATGTTATAGTTACTCTTTTCATAGCTAATATCCTAGATGAATGCAGCAACCTGCTCTATTATTTATTTAAGATGTATTAATAAATGAATTTCTCCTGAAGAAGTGATGCTAACCTCTGGACCAAGTCCTTGTATGTATCAAACCATCTGTATGTATGCATGTATTTATTACTTTATTATAACCTGAATCTCCCATTTTGGGAGGTTGCTCTCTAAAGCACAACAAATATTTAAGGAAGTGATTGAGGAAATATTAACAAAGTAGATTAAAATCAACAGCTTGTTCTACATACATCCCTCCCTCCCTGGCCTGGCCAGATATCCATTTATTATATATTTATCAGTGCAGTCTTGGGTGTCAGCCTTTGTGCTTGTGTGTTGAGATGATAGTTTTTCTTTTAAATTTGCTTTTATCTACTTGTAACCCCCTAATTTGCCATTGAATAAGTTCAATGTGGTTTTTTCCCAATCTGTAACTTTTGTGAGAAGACTTACTGTTCAGATTTGTTTGTCCAACTTAAATATGAGGAGATTTTTAGAGGCAATCTTAAGGCTAATTATGAAAAACTGCTTGAGGGCATGCCTTCTGTTAAGATAACAGTCATTTGTGTTTAAAGCTGCTGTTGGGCCTGAAATTATGTCAAATGTACTGTAAAATCACACACAAGAAGCTTTCCAGAGGACTGCTGTGAATTAAAAGCTGTGAACAGCTTTTAAGATTCTGATTATACCATATAGTGAACTCTTTATTTATTCAATAACAAAACAGAGCAAAACATTCACAGAAAATCAAGGTACACCATTCAGAATGTTACAATCATGGGCAAAATCAGAAGTGATCATATCCCCAAATCTTTCTCCATTGTCTTAGAAGAAAGTCAGCTACTGTATATCTTTCAATAAATACCATCTGATCACTTTGGACATATATCAGATATACTTTCACTTTTTTCAGTGGTGTAGTGGTACCACCACAAAGCCATCCATTTAGAGTATATTTGCTACAAAATATGTGGTGACTGAGTAAAATCAATGGATCTTTCTCTAATTTCTAAATTTGGAACTTTCAACACAGGAAAAATAAGTAAATTAAAATGACATAGTTGAAGGTGGAGCTCTGCATGTTGGAGGAATGACAATCCCCAAGTTATCATCATCCGACTTCTATAAGTATGCACATGAGAAAACCAATTTTATCAGCAACCACGATGAGGTAGAAGTAGACAATAGTGGGTTTGCCACCAGTGCCACCTGTCCTAGTTGATATCGAACAAGTTACTTAAACTCCCTGCTTTTCATTTTTCTCATTTATAAAGAGATCCCACTTTTTATCTTAGTAACTAAAAGTAAGTCACTTTCTCTCTTTAAATCTTTTTTCTCTTCTATAAAGTATGGATAATAATTCTTTCATTATCTAATTTTGTGGGTCATTGTGAGAAAAGTACTTCTTTAGTTGTAAAATACCATAGTAAAATGAGCTATTCTTATTCTATTTTAAACTAATAAAAGGCAGGATATAATAGTGGATAGATGAGGTCTGAGTTCAAATCTAACTTTTCATACATAATGACTGTGTGACTCTATGAAAATTATTTAGGCTTAACATAGCTACAGGAAAAAACACTGAAAAATATATGGTGAGCTGCGGAGAAAGTACTGATTTGCATTGGTAGAGGAATTTCTTCACTGACTGCTCCTTCCACTTCTAGAATGACAGATCAGGTATATGTGTGCATACATATGTACATACACATGTATATATTACAAAAGATATAATTGCCTCTATGTACACATACACATATATAATGTGTTTATATATACATATATTTATATCAGAGAGATATAGATATAGTTGTTATCATTGTTGTTCAATGAATTCAGTTGTGTCTTACTCTTTATAACTTCATTTGGAGTTTTCCTGGCAAAAATACTGAAGCATTTTTCCATTTCCTTCTCCAGATCATTTTACAGATGAGGAAACTGGGGAAAACAAGGTTAAGTGACTTGTCCAGGGTCACATAGATAGTAAGTGTCTAAGGTCAGGTTTGAACTCCTTGAAGATGAGTCTGCCAGACTTCAGGCCCAGCACCGTATCCACTGAGCCATCACACACACACACACACACACACACACACACACACACACAAATATTCATATATGCATGTATCTATGTATAAGTATATTAATATTGTAATGTAACAGCAAGCACCCTGGCACACCCAGGATGGCCTGCTAGCACAGGTTCTTTGATCTGCTTTTCTAAAGGAAAGACAGCTTTAAAGAGGTTAATGATCTTACTTTAGTTAACAGACAGATAAGTACAGATAAGTAGTCCAAGAAAAAATTGGATAGACAGGGCTCCAACTCTCTAAACAGAATAATATAACCACCTACATACACCACTAGACTGGAAGAGCACCAACATCTGAGTAGTCAGGGGGCTCTTAATAAATGGCTCCTCAGAGTCACATCTAGGAGCTCCCAAAGCAAAATATCACCTCAGAATATATATATATATATGGGCGCTAGGTGGCACAGTGAGTAAAGCGCTGACCCTGGAGTCAGGAGGACCCAAGTTCTATTCCGGCCTCAGACAGTTAACACCCACCCAAAAAAAGTAGCCGTGTAAACTTGGGCAAGTTACTTAATTCCAACTGCCCTCCAATATATATATATATATATATATATATATTTTTTTTTTTTTGCCTAAAATACTCAGAGTTAGAAGGCATCACAATCTTCATCACTAAGTACCCAATTAGCTTAGTACCAAAAAGTGTGAAAGCCTTCCAATAAGCCTCCCCTAAGCAAGCTCCTCCTCCAATCGGCTCTATGTGACTCAGGATGTATCACAGGTGGGCCAGAGTTCAAAGCAGCAAGACATCTGTGAGTCACATAGGACCATTAATGGGTGGGGAAAATCTTCATATTCCATTAACATTACAAGTGTTTATTTGTATATGTATATATAGTATATATATATATATATATATGCGTGTGTGTATGTATAAGCATATGTATATATAGCATGCATATATTTATATATGTGTATACACATATATGTATGTGTATTTTATATTATATGTATGTGCATGTGTACATGTATACATACATGCACTTACTTATTACTGGAAATATCACAAAAGAAATACATCAAATCTCTAGCAAAAATTGATTCCTAGTTAATTTCAAAGACTTTTAGAATTAAGACTACCTTGAAATCACTTTCTATGACTTCTATTCCTAGTCTTTAAGTTCCACTTAGACTTATAGCTGTTATTTTTAAATCTGTGACTACATCAAGTCTACACTTTTACATTAATGGAGATACACATTCTCTCTTACATGATCCCTTTAAAGATCATTTCCCACATTTGTATCATGATTTGTTGGCATTTCAGTTCCATTCAGTGACATTAGAAGAGAAGCAAATCAAACTGCTGGCCATACAGGTCAAATCAGCTCTAATCAGCAGAACTATCATTGCCTTGTACATGCTATAAGACCAGTAAGTCTTCTTGAATTGAGGCATGCTCAACAAACTAAAACATTATCCTTGGGCAAAGGAATAAATGTCAAATGTTGTGGATATCTTTCTTGGCTATGAATCACCCATACATTTAATAAGTTCTACATCTATCCTGATTTAATTTTCTTTCTGTTTGACTCTTGATCATTCTACATTTTGTTGAGCTTGTTTTCTCCTCCAAATTTGTAGCCTTCCTTCTCAGTATAAGATTACTGCACATTTGAATCAGTCAGGCTTCTTTATCTTCAAATAATTCTTATTGTGAACAGATTGCTAGAACTTATTTTGTGTACCTAGTTTAGTGAACCCCAACCCAATAGTAGACATGGCCTTCTAATCACTAACAAAAACTTCATAATTTCTCAATTCTCTGGTAGTATAGCTGTCCCTAATCTTCCTATTCTATCTTGTGTGTGGATTGCAATTGCATATTAATTTTGAGAAAATGAAAAATTCATTGTTGTACAAACATTAATACTGCATTAATTATAATTTACCTGAAAGTCCTGTTTCCTTCACCCCTACCCTGATAAGATGACTGAAACTACTGTCCCATTCTCAGCATTAGAGCCAGCTGGCCCCACAATTTGGGAATAAATCCTTCCCAAGAATGAAGTATATAAGGACTGCATCAAGCTGTCTTTCATCAGAATGATGTCTACACTTCAGTGCTCTGCTCATTTATTATTTGACATATGTTGAATGACTTCCTAGAATACCAGTCCTTGCATGCTTTTGTAATCTTCCTGCTTCAACAACAATCATGCTAATAATAAGAATTGAAAACTGCTGATTGGAAGTTTGCAAGATGTTTTATGTACCTTATGCCTTTGGTGCCCATAATAGTCTTGTGACGCTGTGTGGAAGATATTATTATTCCCATTTTACAGAGTCTTAAAGAAGATAACTGACTTGCCCATAATTACATAGCTACTAAATGCCAGAAGTAGGACTTAATTTGGGGTTTCCCTGAGTCTAGGTTTAGATAACTATCCACTTTGTTAAAAACACTTCATATAATAGCAAGCATTTATATGGCCCTTTAAAGTTTGTAGAGGGTTTTACATATATTATCTTATTTGATCCTCACAACAGCTTTGTGAAGTAGAGGCTATTAATTTCCCTTTTACAGATGAATAAACTGAAGCTAAGAGAAGTTAAATGACTTTTTCAAGGCTATCCAGCTAGTAAGTGCTTGAGTTCAAATTTGAATTCAGCTTTTCCTTACGCTATGTCCAGCCCTTAATTAACTCTGTGACCTAGCTGCCTCTTCTAAACTATAGCTTGCTAGAATTTTGGCAATCATATGCCAAAATTTTACTGAATGTAAAATACTCATTTTAAAAATTTACTCATTTTACTGAATGGCTTACCTTTGATATACTCTGATTACTTAAGTATTATGTGACCCTGGGTAAGTACCAACCCTTTTGAGCTCATTTCCTCTTCTCTAAAATAGGACAATATCTACCTACCTACAAGGGTTATTGTAAAGAAAGAACTGAGTAAACCACAAATACCTTATACAACTGCAATGTTTTTAATTATGATTATATAAATATGAACTATTTAGTTCTCACTTTTTCTCCATTTCTGATCTACCTCTTACCACTGATACATGTACGACTCATACCACAGTTTGAATTTCTTAATTCTTTGAATCACCCAGCTACTAGGAGCCAATGTGGCACCATGGAAAGAATACAGGGCCTTGTGACCACATGAATCTTGACTTAAAATATCAGGTCTAAAATTTACTACCTGCATGACCCTGTCTAAGTCCTTTGGCCTAGATGAGCCTCAGTTTCTTAATATATAGAAGGGAACAAGAGTAACTATCTCAGGTATGATTCAATATAATAATGTATGAATGTGCTTTGTTGGAGTGCTAGAGCCAAGACCGACATCTAAATCCTACTTGTGATAGTTACTAGCTGTGTGATCAAAGCCAAGTGACTTAATATATCTGAGCCTCAATTTCCTCATCTCTAACATGAGGGGAATCATCTCCTAGACAGCCCCTAAAGTCCCTTCTCACTCGAAATCTATGATCATATGATTTTAAAACACTTTATTACATCAGCTGTTGCTAATTATCTGGTAGTTTGGCATTCCTCTGCCTTATAGTCCCAGCTGGTAACAGTTCTGCAACACATATAATCTATTTTCATAACAAAGGTGATCCAGGAAGCTCTCCTGGAGGTTGTGGACCACCTCAAAATAACATCTCCAATTTTCATATTAAGATAATAATTGAAGAAAGATGTGTAATAATTCTCACCTGGGACTCATTGGTTCACATATTCTGAGAAGTAGTTTGTTAGCCTTTAGAGAGCATCACAAGAAAGCACTAACTAGAAATACAAGGACAATTTGCCATAGAAAAGTCATTATGGTATTATACGAGGAAATAGTGTCTAAATGACTTGATTTCAAGCATTTATCATAGGGACTGTGGATGTTTTCTCCACTGAGGTGAAAATATCCAATTATTTTCTACTATCAGCAGCAATGATAATTCTCTGTCCCTTTTTCAGAAGTCTCATTTGCAAATATCTAAAAGAAGGACAAATATTATTGCATTATGCCAAGGCTAGTGTTCCCACTTTTTTGAAAAAGGAAACTTAGACAAAGTACATGAGTGATTTATCTAAAATATATTTGGAAAGAAGATACTCTGACTTTGTTTATCCTCAGACCATCAGGCATCTGACCGTGTTGGGACCAAAAGAAAAAAAACCCAAGAAATTATTCATATACTGAGGTTGGAATAATAGAACTTCTACAAATAATAATAGCTAAAAATAGATTCATTAGATTGTGAGCTCCTTGAGGGCAGGGACTATCTCCTGCCTCTTTTTGGCAGGACTTAACACAGTGCCTGACCAATAGCAGGTACTTCATAAGTGTTTAGTGACTGAACAACTGAATTGTATGTAATACTTGAACATTTGTGAACTTCTTTACACACACTATCTTATTTGATTTTCATGACTACCCCCTGGGGGGGTAGATGTGTTATTATTTCTATTTCATAGATGAGGCACCATCCTCAGAGAAGTTAAGTGAATTATTCCTTGACACACAGGTGATTCATTTAAAGGATTATTTAGAACCAAGTCTTCTTTGCTCTTGTAAGTCCAGTAATCAATCCACTCTATGATATTGAATAAGATATTCCCTAAAAGCTCAAATATTCTTAACCTAGGGACTGAGGGGTCCATGTGCAGATTGCAAGGAGGCTATGAACTTGGATAGGAAAATGCATCTTCATTTTTACTTACATCTGCCTGAAATTTAATATTTCATTCATTTATTTAAAAATTTTCTGAGAAGTTATTAATAAACTTCTCCATACCATCAAAAGAGTTTATGACACATACAAAATTAAAACAAAATAAAACCTTGCCTTAAAGGTAACCAAAAGTTTTCAGGTTCTTCTGGGAATGTAATCTTCCCTAAAGATATCAAATTCCATGATTGGAATTCATGAAGTAATAGCCATGTTTACATTATGATATGTAGTGTGATGCTTTTCCCAAATATCTTCCATTATCCTGCTTCATAACAGAAATTCACATCATTTTATGGGCTTCTTTTATGTTTCCATTTTATGCATTCATATACATTTTCAAACAATGCCTTAGGAACAGTCATGGGTAGACACAAACTAGAAGCAGGATGACACATATTTTGCAATTGTTGTGACCTAGAAGGGAATACTTTATCTCCAGAAGCCCACTTAGTGGGAAAGGATTAAATGAAGTATTTAACATCTAAAAGTCTTTTGTGTTTCTCAACCACAAAAGAATGAGAAAATTGACACATTATTTTCTTAATGTATGCTAAACTATGAAATAAACCTCTTCTGATGTGCCTTAAAATTCAGGTAAGGCAAATCCACTGTACTGTCATCAAAGTGATGTGTCTTGACCCAACAAATTACACAAACGTACTGGAGCCAAAAAGTAACTATTTGAAAAATAAAAGCAATTCACTCAGGGATGCAATTTCTATTATAGAAGTCAGATTGTGTGGCTAAGGAAAATAACTAACAGATATTAATAATCACTGTAGTCACAATATTTGTAGAACCTTGGGTCAAGAACGGAAATTGAGTGGAAACAAATAGTAACCATGAACATAAAACTCCATGGGATCGTGGGGAGCAGGATTCACTCATCAAGGAGTGGAAGTTGGGTCAAAATGAAACACTGGATTCCTAGGCATAATTTCATCCCTAACATTGATTCCTCATTCACTGCCTCCACCCCACCAAATCCTAAATTTAGTCATCTATTCTCATGGTATTCCTTTTATCTGGCCTTTTTTATACCTTTTCTTCTGATCTGTTTAAGGAAAGTACAAACACTCCAGGAGTCATCTTTCCCTTTTGTACTGACCTCATCCAAGGAATCAAAAATATTGGAATTCCTCAGTGGAAATGTTGCTGCTCAGAAAGGGTTAACATATGTAAGGATATAGCCTACACACCTTTTCAAACAAAAATGGGTGTGTTTACCCACAACAGATTTTGTCAATCAATGTAATGGTTTCCTGGCATCACTCACAAACGCCATCCCATCATTCCTCATCATTTCTTTTTTTTTTTTTGAGGGTGGAAGGCAATGCCATTGGGGCTAAGTGACTTGCCCAAGGTCACATGGCTAGTAAATGTGTCAAGTGTCTGAGGCCAAATTTGAACTCTGGTCCTTCTGACTTCAGGGCGAGTACTCTATTCACTGCACTACCTAGACAACCCCATTACATCATTCCTTACTTTGTTTTCAGGTCTCCTTAGAAAAATCATACACTGTCCATACTGTAGCAGTCATTTTGATTGGCCGTTGTGATGAAGTTCCCCATGTTGCCTGCTGACCTGATACAAGCTCTGCTTCCTTAGTACACTCTGGCTTTGATCTATTGCTTCCTGGAAAGCTGCCATACTACTGGTCTGGACCCTCAAGCCCCAACCCCATTTGCCAAGCTACATATAGCTCTGCCTATAAAAGGTGGATTAGGATAGATTTGGAAGGGGACTTGAAGATCATTTAGTCCAAACTCCTACCAAATAACCCTAACAAAACTTCCATTACAGATGATTCTCCTGACTCTGCATAAATCCCGGAGTTGATGGGTAACTCACTATCAGGTGAGACAAAAGAGAATCTACATTATAAGCACTATAGAGATAAGTACTAGATATTTGATTTAATTGATATTAGATAGTACAGGATGTTGAATTTCCATCTATCAATGTAAATGAGCACCTTCTCTGCAACTTAAATTCTTAGAGAACTGCCTGAAACATTAAGAAGTCAAATGATTTGCCCAGGTCTCAAAGCCTATAATATGTGTCAGAGGTGGGAGTTGAACTCTGGTCTCTTGGTATCCACAACCAACTATCCATTATACTTCTGAGGCAACACTTCTGAGGCATATATTAATCTGGTTAATAACTGAAATTTACAACTTAAGGAAACATTGATCTTGAAATCCAAAATAATTATTATGTCATAATTGATGAGAAGAGATGGGCCTATACATGTGAAATCATATTCTGCTAACATATTTCTTCTATCTAGGGGAAGTTTTTGAAATTATCCTTTGTGTAATGATGCCGATATCGCTAAAATATTTAAAAATAAAAATAATTCTAATTTACCTAATTATTTTTTTGGTGAAAAATGGGTTACAAACCTCGCTTATTTCTTAGAAAGAATTTTGCTTAAAAATTAATTAAATCTGAATCTTCAAGGCTCCAGTTCATCTTAATTTAGCCATTTGAATCCCATAAACTTCCTATAAGGAGTTTAATATCTGTTCTCTGCTATTTACTATTATTTCAAATTTAACATTATTTCTACTTCAGCATGATATGGTCAATATACAAATACATCTGTTCCCCTTGACTCTGTCAGTTATTCAACAGACTTAACCCCCTTAACTTTTCTAAACTTAATGGTTTGTGTTATAGAAATAGTTGAAGTGTATGATACAAAAACAAATGATAAAAGAGAGAAGGAAAAGCCACTCAATTATTATTTTTCTTTTCTTTTTCCATGAAGATAAAATCATATTTACCCTTTAAAAACAGACAAGCAATGTCTAATAGGGAGTTGATTCCCAAGATAAGTGGAAAACATGAGATATCTATTTCCTCTTGTTTAATTACAGTGACTTGGTCGAAGTGTACTTTATGCTTAGGGACCAAAAGAGCTGATACACGTGAATGATAAATCACTATAAGCATTATTTGAAAAATCATGGAAAGAAGGAGAACTATTGCAAAATTTGTTGCAATTAAAAAAAATGGATCTACACACTATAGGTCAGCAAGCTTGACTTTTACTCCTGGAAAATTTTAGGATGAATTACTAAAGGAATGATTAGAAAAAACATATCTAAGGAAAGAGATTTTAAAAGAGGCAATGGTCTAACAAACAAACAAATGAAACTGGTCATGCCAAACTAAATTCACTTCTCTTTTTGCATCATTAGATAGCAACTCCATACACTCTAAGACTATGAGTCAATTTAGTTATACTGTCAAAAAAAGCAAATAAGGTTGGTTTGATATGACATGTTCTCAATTACACCAGGGTGTTTCTTTTAAAATCACTTTCCTTTAAAGCAGAAAGCTGGGAATTAATTTTTTTTCCTACAAATATCTCTGATGAAGACATCATTTCTTAATCATTGTCTTAATAGAGGATGGAGATAAATTTATAATAATTTAAGTCATCCTCAATTGTAAATGGTCAAAGGATTTAAATAGGCAGTTTTCAGATGAAGAAATTAAAGCTCTCTATATTCATATGAAAAAATGCTTTAAATCACTATTGATTAAAGAAATGCAAATTGAAACAACTCTGAGGTACGATCTTACACCTATCAGACTGACTAACATGAAAGAAAAAAGGAAAATAATAAATGGTGGTGATGTGGGAAAATTGGGAAATTAATTTACTTGTTGGTGGAGTTGTTAACTTATCCAACCATTCTAGAAAGCAATTCGGAACCATGGCCAAAGTTCAATCAAATTGTCCATATTCTTATGTTATGTTAAGTTATATTCTTATGTTATGTTAGGTTAAGTTATGCCCATCATTTGGGGAATGGTTAAACAAGTTGTGTTATGTGACTGTGATGGAATATTGTTGTGCTAAAAGAAATGATGAGTAGAGTACTTCAAACAACAACAGCAACAGTAACAAACCAACAAATCTGGAAAGACTTGCATGTACTGAGGGAAAGTGAAGTGAGCAGAATCAGGAGAACATTGTGCACAATAACAGTCATAATGCACAATGATCAACAGTGAATAACTTAGCTATTCTCAGCAGTACAATGATCCAGGACAATCCCAAAGGATTAATGATAGAAAATTCTATCCATATCCAGAGAAAGAACTGATAGAGTCTGGATGCAGATGGAAGCATATGGTTTCTCATTTTTTTTTCTTATTTCATTTTTATTCTTTTGGGCCGTTTCTTTTTTCACAACGTGACTAATATGGAAAAGTTTTATATTATTATACATATATAACCTATGTCAAATTGCTTATGGTTTTAGGGACAGGGGAAGTAAGAGAGGGAGATAATTTGTTATTTGAATTTTTTTAAATGAATGTCAAAAAATTTCTTTTTTGTAATTTTAAAAATTCTGTAAAAATCGCCAAGATCTTCGTTATGCTC
>NW_027187355.1:0-21379 GCF_028583685.1 Petaurus breviceps papuanus | reverse complement strand
AACCATTAAACATAGATAGGGAAAAGAGTTTCAGAGAGGTGGAGAGACTTTCTGCCCTCCCTCCCAGTGTTGTTAGTCATTTTTCAATCATGGCCCAACTCTTCCTGACCCCAGATCCCCCAGCAGCCCAGAGGACAAGCTATAACCCACAAATCCTTCTTTTCTAACCCCAATACAATTTCTATCACATCAGGCCAGGGCAAAACAGAAATAAGGAAAATCAAATGTGCAATCCCCAGGCATCCCAGCAGCATGACTCAGCACACCTGCAACCCTGCTCCTACCTGAAGCACTGACCTGGGCCCGTCCTCCCCGCTCTCCCAGATCGCTGGTTAGCATTGGCCTGGCTAATGGGGTAGATCTGCAGAGCATCCATCCCAATCCTGGGGTTGAAGACCTAAGAAATAAGGTAGAAAAGAACTCATTAAAGACTTTACAAGAAAAGAGAAGCAGTACCCAATGAGGGCAAGACATCACAAAGGCAGAAATAGCCTCAGCAAGGGGGTGAGGCACAAAACTCTGATGTAAGCATCATGCCAGAAAAGCCCATAATTCAATGCCCAGAGTCAAAAGTGTTCACACTCTGTCCTACAAACAGGGAGAGTAAAATCAGTATGCACAGCCTGGGGCAAAGGAAGTTGTTATACATCCCAGAGTAGGAGGCATAAACCCCGTATATTCTCCAAAGCCAAGAAACTCCAAACCCCAAAATGGATTTCTACAGCCCAAACATCATGGCATCTGGGAAAGCACAGAGGGCTCACCTCTCACCTTTAGTTTGCAGTAGCCAGAATCAATAACAAACATGATGCCATCAACCGTCAGTGAAGTCTCAGTAATCAATAGTGGTGGCAACGATACATTTCCTGACACCATCTGGAGCCTATGACACGGGAGGGAAGGAAAGTGATTGGTCCCTCAGATGGAAAGAAAAACCACAAGGCGAGAAAGTTTCTTGCCTACCTACCAAGCAATAATATAGTCCCTACCCACTCAACAAGCAACAACACAGTTCCCTGGGAAACATCAGGGGAAACAATAACTGAGACCTTTATTTAACTCCCCTCGCTATGGGAGGAAGGAAAAGAGGCACCAGGCCCCAAAGAGATTCTGGTCAAGATACCTTTTGGAAGATCTTGGCCTGGAGGTCAGAGGGCAGCTGGGAGTAGATGGGAAGCACAGCCAGGGCAGGAGCATTCTCCAGTTCCTCCAGATGTTCCACGATCTGGTCCGAGGTGACCTAAGGACAAAAAAGGCCTGGGCTGTAAGGCAGGCTGGGCAGCAAAAACTCAAGGGCTGCTGCAGATGCCAGGCCAGAGCAGGCGGCCTCACCTCAATGTCCTCTTGTCCCGGCATGAAGATGAGGATGTCCCCTGGAGCCCCAGAAAGGTGCACCTGCAAGGACTGTTTCACTGCAGCCTCCATGTAATCCTCCTGAGGGGTCTGAAACACAAAGCATCTCTGGTCTTCCCAGACTCCTCCACAGCCGAACCTCCCTGCCCCACCCTGCTATTCCCTGCACACAACACTCTACCTTCCATGCTGAGGCTCTGCTGGAATGCCCTGCCCCCTCCCCAGATGACCTAGGTGATCTCTGATGTCCTTTTCGTCCCACCTCTGCCTCCTGCCTGAGAAGCTGGCTTCCTTTAAGTCCCAACTGTAATCTCCTCTCCTGCAGGCAGCTTTTCCCAGCCCACCTTCTGTCTTTAAATTATCTCATATTTATCCTCTATACAGCTTGGCTGTCCATAGTTGTCTGCTTTTGGTCTCTCTCATTAGACTATAAGCTCCTCAAGGGCAGGGACTGTCTTCTGCCTCTTTTTGTAACCCAACACTTAACACTCGAAAGCCACAGCTAAATGCCACTGTCTCCAGAGAGCAGCCTCAACCTGAGTTATCCATAAAGATTCCCCAGTCACCCACAGACCCATACACTTCTCCCCTCTGGTAAACCTTCCCTTCACCCATCCCATTATCCCCAATTTTCTCTCCTTCAGCACTCTGGCTAACAGAAACAACTTGGACCTCAGTACCTTGCTGAAGAGGATGTCAACAGGGAAGGTTTACCAGAGGGGAGAAGTGTATGGGTCTGTGGGTGACTGGGGAATCTTTATGGATAACTCAGGTTGAGGCTGCTCTCTGGAGACAGTGGCATTTAGCTGTGGCTTTCGAGTGTTAAGTGTTGGGTTACAAAAAGAGGCAGAAGACAGTCCCTGCCCTTGAGGAGCTTATAGTCTAATGAGAGAGACCAAAAGCAGACAACTATGGACAGCCAAGCTGTATAGAGGATAAATATGAGATAATTTAAAGACAGAAGGTGGGCTGGGAAAAGCTGCCTGCAGGAGAGGAGATTACAGTTGGGACTTAAAGGAAGCCAGCTTCTCAGGCAGGAGGCAGAGGTGGGACGAAAAGGACATCAGAGATCACCTAGGTCATCTGGGGAGGGGGCAGGGCATTCCAGCAGAGCCTCAGCATGGAAGGTAGAGTGTTGTGTGCAGGGAATAGCAGGGTGGGGCAGGGAGGTTCGGCTGTGGAGGAGTCTGGGAAGACCAGAGATGCTTTGTGTTTCAGACCCCTCAGGAGGATTACATGGAGGCTGCAGTGAAACAGTCCTTGCAGGTGCACCTTTCTGGGGCTCCAGGGGACATCCTCATCTTCATGCCGGGACAAGAGGACATTGAGGTGAGGCCGCCTGCTCTGGCCTGGCATCTGCAGCAGCCCTTGAGTTTTTGCTGCCCAGCCTGCCTTACAGCCCAGGCCTTTTTTGTCCTTAGGTCACCTCGGACCAGATCGTGGAACATCTGGAGGAACTGGAGAATGCTCCTGCCCTGGCTGTGCTTCCCATCTACTCCCAGCTGCCCTCTGACCTCCAGGCCAAGATCTTCCAAAAGGTATCTTGACCAGAATCTCTTTGGGGCCTGGTGCCTCTTTTCCTTCCTCCCATAGCGAGGGGAGTTAAATAAAGGTCTCAGTTATTGTTTCCCCTGATGTTTCCCAGGGAACTGTGTTGTTGCTTGTTGAGTGGGTAGGGACTATATTATTGCTTGGTAGGTAGGGAAGAAACTTTCTCGCCTTGTGGTTTTTCTTTCCATCTGAGGGACCAATCACTTTCCTTCCCTCCCGTGTCATAGGCTCCAGATGGTGTCAGGAAATGTATCGTTGCCACCACTATTGATTACTGAGACTTCACTGACGGTTGATGGCATCATGTTTGTTATTGATTCTGGCTACTGCAAACTAAAGGTGAGAGGTGAGCCCTCTGTGCTTTCCCAGATGCCATGATGTTTGGGCTGTAGAAATCCATTTTGGGGTTTGGAGTTTCTTGGCTTTGGAGAATATACGGGGTTTATGCCTCCTACTCTGGGATGTATAACAACTTCCTTTGCCCCAGGCTGTGCATACTGATTTTACTCTCCCTGTTTGTAGGACAGAGTGTGAACACTTTTGACTCTGGGCATTGAATTATGGGCTTTTCTGGCATGATGCTTACATCAGAGTTTTGTGCCTCACCCCCTTGCTGAGGCTATTTCTGCCTTTGTGATGTCTTGCCCTCATTGGGTACTGCTTCTCTTTTCTTGTAAAGTCTTTAATGAGTTCTTTTCTACCTTATTTCTTAGGTCTTCAACCCCAGGATTGGGATGGATGCTCTGCAGATCTACCCCATTAGCCAGGCCAATGCTAACCAGCGATCTGGGAGAGCGGGGAGGACGGGCCCAGGTCAGTGCTTCAGGTAGGAGCAGGGTTGCAGGTGTGCTGAGTCATGCTGCTGGGATGCCTGGGGATTGCACATTTGATTTTCCTTATTTCTGTTTTGCCCTGGCCTGATGTGATAGAAATTGTATTGGGGTTAGAAAAGAAGGATTTGTGGGTTATAGCTTGTCCTCTGGGCTGAGAGGCTGACGGTAAAGACAGCTCCACCAGCTCTGAAGGTCCTTTGTCTTGTAGTGGAAGAGGCAGTCCTCAGATGGTTCGTTGTACAGCGGGCAGCCATGCTACATTAGGTATTTACTAGATGGACAGGAAGTCTGGGTTATAGTTGGTAGCTGCTTGCATTGTTATCGAACTAATTAGTTCAAAACTTGATCCTATACATCTAGCTCTTTCATTGGAGTTTTCATCATAAATTTCTGTGAATTTAGAATATATAATAAAACGAGAAAAGCCACTTCTTGGAATTTTTTTCTCTCTCTCAGGGGTTTTGTTTCTCTTTGATGATTTCTTCCTTTCTGTTTGGTTGATCATCTCTATTGCTTTAGCTGCTTGTGAGCTAGGTTCTTATTTAGGCTTTTCGTCCCTTGTCATCTTTGTTACTCAAAATTATTTACTCTGTATTCTTTGTTACTCAGAAAAATTTGCCAATCTTCACTATTTGACTTCTCCCCCTTCCTACTTCTAAGACCTTGTAGGCTGCAGCAGCTAGGGGCTGGTGCAGGGGTGGGGTGGGGTGGAGTGGGTGGGAGGATGGGGGTTGGCCAGGACAGTTTCTAGTTTCCTTTCCTTCATGCCCAGCGTTTGTTTTTCTCTCTCTTGCTCTCAGCTTTATATGTGCCTTCTGGCTTTTCCCCTTTGCCAATACTGTCCTTTCATGTAGCTTGGTAGAATTAGCACCTGTCCCCTTATGTGGGGCAGAGGTATTTGAGCAGTAATTGGCATGGAGGATCCTTATGGTTGGACCCTGAGTCATGAGCCTTCCAACTTGTTTCTGCTTGCTGTAGTGGACATTTGGAATTGTCTGTGGACAGGGGTGGTAAATAGGACCTCTGAATGTTTGAGTTCTCTGGTATTCATTTATAAGTTTTTTTTAAACTTGTGGGTTTTCTGTCATCTTGTGGATTCAGTTGTAATTTCTCTGTGTCTGGCATGTAGTTCTTTTAAAGGTTTTGGGATGGGAGAAATTTGTACTAACAGTTATTCCGAAGTAGTGTGAAATTATTCCGAAGTTAAACTAAAATACATGGGAGAGAAATGAAAGATGAATACAGGTGGGTTCCACGATGGCGACAGCAACATTTTCACTTTCCACCTCATTTCTTCTCAGACTCTACACCCAGAGTGCATATAAAAATGAGCTCCTGACCACAACAGTACCTGAAATTCAGAGAACTAATCTGGCCAATGTCGTGCTGCTGCTCAAATCTTTAGGGGTGCAGAACTTGCTTCAGTTCCACTTTATGGACCCACCCCCAGAAGAAAACATGTTGAACTCCATGTACCAGCTCTGGATCCTGGGGGCCATGGATAACACAGGTGACACAGCATTTGGAACCTAAAAAGGCATTTAAGCCCTAGGAATAGTTTTCCATTCTCTTTTTTCTTTGTCCTAGCATCTCTGTCACCTTGATATCTGGACTGTCTTTTCTTAGGTGGTCTTACATCCACTGGGCGACTGATGGTAGAGTTTCCCTTGGATCCAGCCCTGTCTAAGATGCTGATTGTCTCCTGTGACATGGGTTGTAGCTCTGAGATTCTGCTGATTGTCTCCATGCTCTCAGTCCCAGCCATATTCTATAGCCCTAAGGTAGGAAAGTTATCTCTTACATTTCACTTCTAGAGACCACTGAATTGGCAAACACTAGAATAAGAGTTGTTTTAGCAGTCTCTCTCTCCGCTTCTACAAAACAAAAGGAATAGCTCAGCAGGACATCTTTTAGAAATTTTCTGTATAGATAACAGCAGTTACAGTATCTTGTAAATGACTGGGGGGAGCGGAGGAGCTACTGATACTCAGAAGGGTTAGGTTGCAATCTGCCTGGACTTCCACTAGTTTTGAAGGTTTCTGACTGACTTTTCTCCCCAGGGCCGAGAAGAGGAGAGTGATCAAATCCGGGAGAAATTTGCTGTCCCTGAGAGCGATCATTTGACCTACTTGAATGTGTACCTGCAGTGGAAGAACAATAATTACTCCACGCTGTGGTGTAACGAACACTTCATCCATGCCAAGGCCACGAGGAAGGTGAGGAGGCTGGGCCCGGGGTGAGGTGAGAGGCTCTGGTCAGCAGAGTTAAATCCAGGCATTGAAGAAACAGATAAAACATGACAGGCCCTGCTCTCAGCGACCTTACACTACAGGGCAGGGCTAGAACACACAAGCACAGATGAATAACAGGGGTGAGTTGGGTGAGGAGAGAGGAGAGATCGGACAGAAAACAATAGGAACATTTGACATGGGAGAGGAGAGGTCACTTCCACCAAAGGCATCAGGGACGTTAACTCTTTGTGTGCTTCATAGAATTGTCATCATGGTACAACCCTGTTATGAAAGAGTGGTCTCAACGAATCAGGGAGGGGAGGGAACTCGGGATTGGAATTATGTCTTCAGATATTTGAGAGCTTATCATTTGGAGGAGGGGACAGACTTAAAGGAGTTTAACACCGTGTGTTTCTTACACCATAATCATTTCACAAAGTGACAACGTATGACTCCTGCCTTCTGCCCCACCCTCACCGCCTCCCCCCAGTCTTTGTACCAAAATGCCAGTTAAGCCAAACCAGTTGATGCAGCAAGCACATGGGGCAGTTCCCGTAACATTCTTTACCCGTGCTCCCCACCCTCTCCCAACAGGAGGGCAGGGGGTTTACTCTTTTTGCTGGGGCTAAGCTTGATTGTTGCATTGAGTCAGAGCTCAGTTGCCTTTTCTGTTGTTGGCTCTGTCCTAGCGTTAGAGTCGTTGGTTTGGATCGTTCTTGTGGCTCTTCTTTCTTGTTCAGACAGAGTGCAGACTTACTCTGCTTGGCCCTGGGAGGCAGAACCCGGCCCAGTGGGTGAAGGTTAGAGGGAAGCCAGTTGTAGCCTAGCATAGGGGCCGACTTGTTAATAATTAGAACTCTGTGGAAATGGAATGGGCTTCCTCTGTTGGCGGTGGGCTGCATGTCACTAGAGACCTTCCAGCAGAAGCTGGGTCACTTCTTGTTGGGGGTGTTACACGTGGGCGTTATATTTTGGTAGGCACTAGGCTAAATGGACTCTGAGCTCTCTTCTACCCTGGCAGTTCTGAGTATGGCACGTTCTGCTCACATTGTGTCTCCCTCTAGGTTCGAGAGGTGCGGGCCCAGCTGAAGGACATCATGGTGCAGCAGCGAATGAGCTTGGCTTCCTGTGGCACAGACTGGGACATTGTAAGAAAGTGTGTCTGTGCTGCCTATTTCCACCAGGCAGCCAAGCTGAAGGTAAGCTTGGAGCAGAGAAGGGGACAACAGTAATGTCCCCTGACGTGGGATTCATGTGTTGCTCCTTGTTGGACATTGAGATGAGGAGGAGGTTTCTTCCTTCTCCCAGTTTGCCCCTTTCCGATGTGGCTCTGTGATGTGGACGTGCTTTTTGGGGGAGGGGATAACCACATCAGTGTAGGGAGGCTTCCTAAGGCATCTACCTGATGACTGTCTTCCCTAGGGAATTGGGGAATATGTGAATATCCGGACGGGGATGCCTTTCCATTTGCACCCTACCAGCTCTCTCTTTGGAATGGGGTACACCCCGGACTACATTGTCTATCATGAATTAGTCATGACTACTAAGGTAAGCCTGCCCTCTTGTGATCCCAGCTTTCTGGGTTGAGTATGAAATCTTTTTTTTTTTTTTTAAAAGCAATCGGGGTTAAGTAACTTGCTCAAGGTTACACAGCCAGTTATTTCTGGGTGTGGTGCTGAGTATCTGAGCTCGGATTTGATCCAGGTCATCCCGACACTGGAGCCGGTACTCTTACTCGCTGAGCCACCTGGCCGCCCCTAAGCAATTGGGGTTAAGTAACTTGCTCAAGGTTACGCGGCCAGGTGTTTCTGGGTGGGTGCTAAGTGTCTGAGCCCAGGATTCGATCTCCAGATCTTCTCAACACTGGAGCCGGTGCTCTTACTCGCTGTGCTACCTGGCCGCCTCGTTGAGCATGAAATCTTTCATTATCTTTTCCAGATAGAGAATTTTAGCTTAGGGGTATTGTGGCTTCAGTTGAATGGGAAAGCTTGCTGAATTTGCCTGGCAATTGGGAATTTTGAGGGAATGTGCTAGGATATGCTTTGTACACATTTGTTAGTAACTGTTGTTCCCAGGGGCAGCAGATCTTGACCTCATTTCTTTTTTAAGGAATGTAGAATCTTCTTTGTGCCTTGGCCTTTTCTTTTTTTGTGATCTTGGGGTGAAGACAGTGGTTCTCAGAGGGAAGAAGTTAGGATAAGTTAGGAAGGAATGTAGAAATATAATGATATCTGGTACTTTTGCCCACATGCTTTGGTCTCCCTCAGATGCTTTCTAGAATTGATGATGTTTACTCTGAGAGGAAATAGCTGAACCATAGGCTGACTAAGGGTCATTGGGTCCTGACTTGAACTGCTTCTGTCTCACTATTCACATTGACTTCTATGTTTCTCCATAGGAGTATATGCAATGTGTGACTGCTGTGGATGGAGAGTGGCTAGCAGAGTTGGGCCCCATGTTTTATAGCATTAAACATGCAGGCAAGTCACGCCAGGTAAGTGGCTGTACCTTTTCTCATCAGGAGAAAGTCTTTTCAAGAACCTGTGACTATTTCCTGTTGCTTAGATGATTAAGTCCAAACTCCTCAGCCTGCTATTCAAGGGCTTCCATAATCTGTTCCTCCTTTATGTATCCAACCTTACTTTCTCTTCATCATGAACTTTGACTCCAGGCAGGCTGCTCCTTCCTGTCCTTCCATGTGTTTATTCTTGGCTTTGTGCTTTTGTTTATGCTACTCTCCTTGCCTAGAAAGTCTTCTCCTTTCTTCTTTCTATCAACCAACATGCTTGTCCATCCTTCAGGACCAGATGAAGTCATTTTTCTCTAGGGACCTTTTTCTGACGAAATCAGCCTACATTGATCTGTCCTTTTTCTGAATTACTCCAAGCACTTAGGCTGTATCCAAATTGAACACTTGGTAGTTTGGTTCTATTTCTTGTGTCTTATCTCTCCAGTATGATAAAGGAGCATCTCAAGGTCAATGATCAAGTCTTTTTTTATATCCTCTGTAGGGAGGATGTAAATAGCGTCCAGGGTGATGATGAGCACCCAGTGAACAGACTTCTGTTGACTTGAAGGATAGAACACTCAGCAGAGTCTGAGTCAGGGCTGAAGACTCCAGCTCTGATTTAGGGGAAAAAAGTAGCAGCCTCACAGAATGAAGAAAACTTAGGGGAGAAGAGAGATAGAAACAGAGACAGAGAGTAAAGTATCATTAGTGGAAGGAACCATGCCCCTGCTTCTGAGAATTGACTTGGCCTTGGCTTCTATGATGAAGTGACCCACAGTGGCAAGTTGGCCAGGCTGTATTAAGATATATTTGATTTTCATTCGGATCAGCCCCTCTCTCTTCTTCCTCTGTAGGAGAACCGCCGCCGGGCCAAAGAGAAACCATCTGCTATGGAAGAGGAGATGGCATTGGCTGAAGAGCAGCTGCGAGCGAGGCGGCAGGAGCAGGAGAAGCGCAAGCCCCTGGGCAGTGTGAGGTGAGCTCAGGATTCTGAGCCAATGCTTTGTGGGGGCTCATGGCTGTTCTCCTTCTCCTGTTCTCTTCTTGTGGACTGTATCGGAAGTCCCTGTATAACATGGACATGGGACCCAGATGACTGCCTGATTTCTTCTTCACAGGGAATAGGATGTAGTAGAAGGGAGGCTGGGTCAGTGGTCATGTAGAGGGTGGGAGGAGTTCTTATTAAACATGGAGGGAGGGAGGTGATTCATTGCAATAAAAAGCACAACTTCCCAGAGCTGGCCTTTGTGTCTTGGAGGCCTTTTGTATCCAAGTCCCGTGGGCGATGTCTAGTCTTTGCCATGTTTGTCCAGGCACATTAAGAAGACGTGTATTATCTGCCTCAGGGTGGCATACAGTGGACCAGATTTGCCAAATCTGCCAGTCTGGACTTAGATGAAAAGTGCCTTCAAATCATAATACTAGTGAAAGGTGGTACTAAGCACATGTCTGCTTTCCCCAGTTTAGGAATCATAAGCCAGGGTCTTTCACCAAGAAGAAAGTGGGCTTCTAGGAATGACTTGGGATTAGTTTATCAACGGAAGGCTTTGTCCCATCAGACAGAACCAGAAAGACTAGAATGCTCCAGTTGCACTTTTGTCCCTTTGGAGAAATTCCCAGGGAGTGCATCGTTTTTCATTGGAGCAAAATTTTTATTTTATAAGTTAATGTGTCTGAAAATAAGGGGAAGACTTGGTCACAATGAATTCAGGTGTCAGGAAGATTTGAGGTCAAATATGCAAAGCGCAGATGATACCCTGATTGGTCCAGATTCTATTAAAGGAATGGGGAGAGGCATTTAAAAGAACCTGTTGTGGAGCAGGCACTGTGCTAAGTATTTTATAAGCATCATCTCATTTGGTTTTCACAACACCCCTGGGAGGCAGGTGTTGGTGTTATCCTGCTTTTAACCTTGAGGAAATTGAGGCAGGTAGGAGTGAAGTGACTTACCAAGGATCACACATCTAGCGTCCAAGGCCGCATTTGAGCTCAGGTCTTCTGATTCCAGGCCCAGCACTCTATAGCTCTGCTTAGTTGCCTCTGCCTCTAAGTTTTTATCTCCTGTAGTTAATATTTTTTGGTTCTATAGGAATTTCCAGAGTAATGCATATATTCTTCTAGTCCTTGAGGAATTTATGATTTAGGAAGCTTTTTTAAATGGTGAACAAGTTTGGCATTTGTGAGTTTGGTTCACAGATGCTTATTTCCAAATGCCAGAAGGAACATAGTCATGGTCCTGTTTGTGCTTTGGGAGAGTCTGATGGCTTCCCACCATCCTTAGGACAAGAAAGTATTTTAAAGAGTGTCACCCGAATCTCATGAAGCAGCTTCTGTTACTACGTAGTTCTTCCCATTTCTGGTTAGTTGTACTCAGCAGGTCCTGTTTCTCTTGATTTGTACTCTTTGATTAATGGTGACTGTGATAGTAAAGGAGCTGGAGATTGTGCCATCCAAGGATCATTGGAAGGCACTGAGGATAATTAGCCTGGAGGAGAGGAGAAGGTATAAGGCAGGGTAGGAGAGTTGACTTCCAGGATTTTAAGGGCTGCCATGTTTCTATAAGATGCATTAAGCTTGGTACTGCGTAGAAGTCACAGAAAGGTAGCAGCAGCCTTAGCTGTCTCAAGGGCAGTGGTCTTCCTCTCACTTGAAGTTTTCCAGAAGAGGTGAGGTGAGGTGAGGTGACTACTTGCCGGCTCTCTCATAGGGAGTTCTTGGTCAGGGTAAGCTGTAGACATCCCTTCTACCTCTGAGGTTTTGGAAAAGGAAAGTAAAGGAAAGCTTTCCAAAGGGTGCCTGTTCTTCTATAATGGGAGGCCCCTCAATAAGACAGGGAACTGTCTTGGAATTGCTTGATTTCCAAGGAGGCAGTGGGTTTCCCACATTCCTAATTATTTCTTTTGTTTTAGAGAGGCAGAGATTTCTAATTTTAGTATGACACACCTTTTCTTTAGCCCTGTTTCCTCATTTGTAAAATGAACAGGTGGGGTTAGATAACTTCTGAGATGCCATATAGCTGTCAACCTAAATCCATATTCCTAACCAAAAACAATCCCAAAGAATAATAGGGAAATACATCACAGACATTTTATTCCTTAGAGTATCCCAAGTACAGGTTAGAGTACAACAATCTAAGGCTTCTCTGGATTTCTTGGGTTGGAGTGAAATGTCATCAGTTTGCTGGCAAACTCTGCCTTCCGTCTCCTAGATCTGTTAAGATCTACACTCCTGGGCGGAAGGAGCAAGGGGAGCCTGCCGGCCCTCGCCGGACCCCGGCCCGCTTTGGACTCTAAGCCAGCGTTGGATCATGGGAGGCCCATAGTACCCAGGAACCAGTGCGGAGCTTCCTCGTGGGCCGTTGGTGGCTGTGAATGAGACTTGTATTGACTGATGTTTCTTGCTGAGACCCAAGATCAGAAAGCATGGTTGTCTTTTGGTGACTTAGCGACACTTTCATCGACCTTTTTCCTCTGGCTTGTTGACAGGGTGATTCCTTCAGGGCTGAGGAACCCTGCGTTTCTGGGTTTCCTTTTCGTACTGCCAGAGTGACCAGGAGGGGCCAGAACCCATCTTGTCTGAGAACGGGGGAATGCTGTGATGCTTGGTGTATAAATGTATCTTTGCTTTGTCTGTGTCTTGTTTTTTAATCTTTGTGTAAAGCAGCAAAATGGATCTGGAGGGAATTGTAACTTGTTTACAATCCAGGAATTTGGAAATAATTTTATTGTTTCTAAAACTTTACTGTGTTTCTGGCTATTCCTTTGTCCTATTCTGCCCTAGGGCTTCACTTTAAAGTCAGGTTGGGTTGCTCTACTTCTTTTCTTTTTATTTCTCCACAAATTCCTTGGTAGTCTTGGCTTCCTTTCTTTTCTCCCAGAAAGCATCTTTCCTTCTCCTGTGGAGCTTGCTGGATAGTTCCCCACACTGGAAGGACCCAGGAGCTAGGATTAGCCAGCTTTGTTTTAGGAATAGTTGACCACGACAAAGCAGTGGCGACTGTGCAGTCATTAACGGGCTGTGAACATGTCCTCGATGAGCCAGAAGAAACATCCGTCAGAAGAATGACTGCTTTAGCAAATCCTTCGCTCCGTCAGCTCCATCACTCCCAGTCATGGCAGTCTGACTCTTTGGCTAAGTTCCACTTTATTGATTTCCGGGAGAAGGGGGAAGGCCTCAGACTGGTTTCCCCTGCCCCCCAATTAAAGAGTCTCTTAGACTTGCTGAGATGTTACCTTTTGTGTGCAGTCATTTCAGCTGCTTGACTTCAACCCTCTTAGTAGATGCCCCTAAGACAGAGTTTTTGTCTGATGTTTTACTTAATGAATTTTATACTGGGAGTGAATTCCTGGCTCTTGTCTTGTTCAATAAAGGTCATGGTTTTGCTATTCCCATGCTATATATAACAAATATTATATCATTATTATTTGTTATATTGTTATAAATATTTGTTATTCCCAAACTGAGCTATAACAGTGAGGCAAAGTCTCTGGAGATTCTATTTCAGAAACTTGGAGTTCTTTTTGTTGAAGCTGTGAGCCCTATTTTGTTATTGGGATTGGAGGTCTGGCTAGCACTGGGCATCACCTAGAATTATTCATGGGATATTCAGAGCAAATTCTGGAATGGAATTTAGGTATCCAGCCTGCTTTCCTGAGGTAGCTTCCCAAATTGGCCTTCTTGGTGGGATGGCTGGAAGGACTCAATCAAACACTTTTGTTCTTCCTTAGGTGGGAATGATAATCAGAGATTTAGACCTCTGGTTATATATTGAGACAATATAGTGTGAGTCTGGTCTTTGCCACTCCTATAACCCTAAATCACTTAACTTTCCTAGGTTGTCTCATCTGTAAAATGTGGTGGATAGAATGATCTTAGAAGTCGATTTCAGCTTTGACATCTGATGACAGCTGTTTATTGGTGTGACTTACTTATGCTTCCCTTTTCAGAAATGAAAAATCACAAGTTGAATCATTTGGTCTTAGTATGGAGTTTTCATTCAGTCGTTTCAATCATGTCTGACTCTTTGTGACCCCATTGTTGGAGGTTTTCTTGGCAAAGATACTGGAGTGGTTCACCATTTCCTTTTCCAGCTCATTTTACAGATGAGGAAACTGAGGCAAACAGGGTTAAATGACTTGCCCAGGGTCATGAAGCTAGTAACTGTCTGAGGCCAGATTTGAACTCAGGAAGATGAGTCTTTCTGACTCAGTGCCACCTAGCTGCCATGAAAATGAGATGGCTCTTTACGCATCAGGATTCTGCTGGGCCAGTGATTCCCCTTGTGAAACATCACGTAGTTCACTTGCAGATGGCTGTTGATGTATTTGGAATTTTCTTGAATGTGCCTGCCTAATGTTGAGTTTGTGGACACAAGGAATGCTTTTAGTTTAAAAAAAAAGTAATAAAAGTTATCCATTGGGGCATTTTATGTTTGATGTGTAAGTGGGAAAAAATACTTTGCAAGCCATATAGTTTACTTTGCAAGTTCCACTCATGTAAGAAGCTTCTTTTCCTACCCTTGCTGTTGATGAGAGAAGGCACAAAAGTCGCTTAAATATTTTATGAAGTAACTGGGTTTTAAAGGCACTTTTCTTTCATGGACAGAGGAAGGGACTTCTAAGTAATAAGAAGGGCTAGAATCACGAGTCTGGTGGAAGATATGGTCTCATATTCTGTGGACTGAGAAGAGTGAATTCCTAGTGAAAGACCCCCTCACCTTTCTCCCTAAAAACCAAAGGAAATGCCTCATTTAGATTTAGGTTGTCTGTGATCCCCATTGTTCAGTTTCCTCCTTTCAATCATATCCTTTATAAAAAAAATGAATTTGTTGTTAAGAGAGTTTGTTTTGGCACAAGACTTCCCAATAAACTTCTGCAAAGTAGGGTTTTTTTTTTGGCTGTTAGAAAGGAGGGATTGTGTGCTTTAACTCTGGTCAATTATAGCAGTCAATACGATGATATTTAGTATCAAAGATTTCAATCATGTTATTTTATAGCCTTAGTTTGTGCAATTTTAGACAATCTCACCACTTTACCTCTATTCTCTATATTTTATTTTTGCTACTTGTAGATTTGTAGGCAGGCAACACTTGATGGTCTCTTTTCCAAACTCCAGTTGTCCATTTTGGGGATAGTGTCCCTCTTGTAGCCTAAGCCTTCCAGTACTGGTTGTGCTTTCAGAGCTGGTGCATTGAGTCTTCAGATTTGTGTATTTCTCTTAACAGTTTACAAATGGCTTTATTCTTTTGCAGTTTAACTCACTGCTAGTTAAAAAGGTGTAAGAGGAATCCTGAAGACAGAATAACTGAAGGGGCTAAATATTAAGACTGCTTCCAGCATATGGGCAACCAGGAACATTTTGTATTTGCCGAACCCATTATAAGGATCTGAAAATGGGACTGTCCAAATCTTTTTTGTTGAACTGTATTTTCATTATATTGATTATATAAGTGAACCATCATCTGGGAGTAGGCTATATCATTCTTTAAACTAGATGTTTCCTGAATGGGATATGTCATATACCCAAGTGACTTTATGATTTATCATTTGGCACACTTTAAGTTTTATTGATTAGCTTATAACAAATTCACTACATCGAATAATTCAGTCCCTTCCCATGTAACAGTTACCATAAAGAACGTATCATTGTGTGGGGTTGATACTGTGGGCCAAGAAGAAGTCAAGTCCTCTCTTCTTTTTGGTCATCAAGTAGTAATTACATGCCCCATTTACCTCCTTTTCCCATCTCTTTGCTCCTCTACCCTCCTCAAGTGGCTGCCCCCCCCCCATTTCTCCCTCCCAAAGAAAGACTCCCAAATCATCTTGAATCAAACATAAACGAAGCATTGAGAAGTGAGAACAAGTGTGTATATAACATCTCTCTCTTTGTTCAAAGAACATATTTTTCTACTTGGTGATTCACTATGAAAAGCACGGCATAGTTATTTCTCCCTAGGTCCTGCAGGTTAGGAATGTGATTTCTAGCACTCTAGTCAATGTAATGCACTTTCACTTCAATAAAATAATTTGGATGTCCTGTGGATTTCATTATAATGGGATTTTACTTGTATAGGAGAAAAATATGGTTAAAAGCAGGAAAGGATTATGGGGACCAAGGGGAA
Source organism: Petaurus breviceps papuanus (assembly GCF_028583685.1). Lineage (NCBI taxonomy): Eukaryota > Metazoa > Chordata > Mammalia > Diprotodontia > Petauridae > Petaurus > Petaurus breviceps. Next base: position 5,782 of record NW_027187355.1, on the reverse strand, counting down.
GGTAGCTAACGTGTTTCCAACTCTCAACTTGGAAAATCTGCATTAGACTCACTATTATCCCTTATATGCCTCATCATCTTTTGGACTTTTTTTTCCCTTTCCCTTTCCCTCCCAAGGCTTAAAGATTCTTATGTCTTTCGATACTAAAAAGTTGATTTTTCCTTCCTTGTGAATGATATCCCATTGAATTAAAAAAAAGAAGACATCCAGAAGTTTGCTCTGGGAGTTGTTCATGAGTGGTGAAACCCGTGTCAATATAAATGAAAGAAACCTGTCATTCCTCTGCTCAGGATCCGGGCAGGGCTTGGGAGTGACTTGAAATGGGCAGAAGGATCTGGAGTCCCACTGACACCTCTTCTGTATGAAAAACATTTATTACAAATCTTAGTCTGATATATACTAGTATGGTTTGGAGGCTTGCTCCTTTTTGACTATGGACAAAGCCAAAAAGCATTTGGGAACAGAGGCAAAATAGGCGGGGTCCTTGCTGTAGCAGGCCTTCGCTGGGAGTCAATTAAAGACAAATTGTGAAGCTGTAAACTCAGTTCTCTCCTGCACACGGTGGCACGAGATATATTCAATGCAAGAAATTGTAACATCGTAATGAGGAACCTAGGAGGAAGCAGAAAATGACAATTTTGTCTCAAGGGGAAAGAAAATCACATTTTGAGGCAGCTGAAAAGCCCAAGAGGCCAGATTTCAAAAATGGCTTCTTCCCTCTGAGTTTGCCCTATGGTAGGGAAGAATGATGGAGATTTTAAAGGTTGTAGAAAAATACAGTTGTGGAATCATGATGTTTTCCTCAAAAAGATTAAAAAACCACGATGGTGGAAATCTGATCTTGTACCCTGTCCAGCAGGGTCTAAGCTGGTTCTCTGGGCTTAAGGGTCTCTTCTACGTTTATATTTCTAAATATGAACCTAACAAAGAAGAATATAGCACCTGATCAGGTGATGTGAGCTACTGGAGGGCTGTGTGTGTGTGTGTGTGTGTGTGTGTGTTTTTAGGTGGCTAAGACCATTACTGTTTCTCTACTGTGAGGCATCCTTTATTTCCTCCGTCCCACCCTCCTCCCCCCAGTGGCTAGCTGTGCTTCTTTGGTAATCAGACCACCTCTTGGTGAGCCGCACTGTGCATAGGCATCCATCTCAAATCAAGTGATGTGACTACAATCTTTCTTTAGAGAGGCACCTGTAGTTTCTTTGCATTATTTGAATCTCCCTTTGACTAACGCCTGGGGGGATACCCCTTACCATCAGATGATCATTTTGTTGGCGCCTGTCATCTATTTCTTTCCTCAGCTTCTTGTTTTCATGCTTCAAATGGACCATCACGTTGTGGAGATGGCTGTGGGAAAGGAAGAGAGTAGTATATGAACATTGAGGGGTCAGCATGGAACACAATGGTGTCTGGGAGGGATGGAAAGAGATACTGTTCATGGAATTTGAAAGCTGGAAGGGAACCTTAGAGATCCCTGAGTCTCCCTTGATAAAGGGAAGAGGCCCCAAGAAGGAAGGGATCTGTGTGAGACCACACATCCAGGGATACATCCAGGGAGTAGCAGGGCCAGGATTACATCATTCCTGTGATATTCCCCTGATTGAGGGTCTGACACTACTTTCCTTCCATGAAACGTAGGGAAAAAACTTGTGCCTCCTTTGGGCTGAAAAGAGCTACCCAAATTCTTTGTGGATCCCCTTTCCTCGCTCAGGGCGATGAGTAAGGAAAGGATACATACCAGAGAGACTCAGCCTTCATAGAGTAGGGGGACTTACTCCTTTTCATCAGCCAGTTGGGTAATGCATTTGACATGCTCTCGGATCTTGGATCCTGATTTCTCAGTGTTATCTCTGGAATTAAATTCACAAGAGAAAGTAATAGCTAATCCAATCCCCCTACCCCTACCTCCATTCTCTTAGGCTGAAGCAAAATAGCTATATTCTGTTGAGGTTAAGATTGATAGTTTTGTGGCTGGGAAGGCTAAGTTCTTGGTAGTATATGGGGTTGGGGGGAGACAGGCCCCAGCCTCATTAGTAACCACAACATGGCAAGAAAGAGCTGTGTGCTCTTTAACCCTTGAAAACCTTGAAAACTCAAGGGTTTTTGCGACAGAATCAATTAAGTTTTGATGAAATGATAAGGATTCCTAGGTGGGTCACAAAAAAGCTGCCTTTGGGCCCAATTCTATACCATTTGGATGCTCCAGAACAGGATCTCCAAACCACTCTGGTCTAATCCTACTCAAACCCAGTGTGGGCTGGACCTGAAGGGCAGGGATTAAACAGTGTTTTCATGGATGTGTTGGGCTCCATGTGGAATGCCAAGGCAGTGAGGCTGAGCTGAAGGATCATCTTTCTTGACATATTTCAAACTTACTTTTGTTCCTTCACCCAGTGATGCACATCAGATACGTCAGATGCGACCCTTTCGCTCTCCTGGTGAAGTCTCCAGGTGTCCTTGTGTGCACTCCCCAGGGTGTTCCTAAGGGCTTCCACCTAGGAAAAATGGAAAGGCAGAAAGTGGGAAAGAGGTAGGGGTATGGCCCATCTCCCTCCCAACTCTCGGGTAAGGTCTGGTCTTCCCCAAGGAGGAGACCAACTTTGTTACCTATTCCCTTGGTCTGAGGGCAGAACTTTACTGAAGTTTGTTTCTACTAAACTCCACAGCTCTACCAGGAACAGTTATGGTTGGGAGGAGGATGGACAGGGCCAGAGCTGCTGGCTCTTAACATGCCCAGAAGAAAATTCTCCAGCACATTCCTCCCTAAACTCCTCTTGGAGCCTGTTTTCTAAGCACCGCCCTCCTTCAGGTTTGGGAGCTGCTTCAGTTGAGTACCTGACCCTTGGTGTATGAGACAAACCATAAATCCCAACCCTCGTCCTGTGCGTGTGGGCCTCTGGGAAGGAATGATGTCTAAATGAAGTCAAGAGTGAGGTTGGAATGAGAGCTGACAAAACCTGCGGCTGGATGGAGACTCATGTACCTCACACCTTGTTGATATATAGCGTTCCTTTAAAACGGAGATTTCATCCTCTAGAAAGTCATTCTGTCAAGAAAATCAGAAGAGGACAGTCTGCTGCTGTGCACATCCCGAACCTCCCTCTATTCACGGTGCAGAGACTTCTTACTGCACCTCCTGTGCCTTGTTCTTAGGCCCCAGGCTAGTGAGGGCTTAGGAAGCCAGGGCACAAGGAGGTTTGCCTCTTACCTTTTTCTCTTCTTCCCGTAGGTTCTCCTTGAGGGAAGCCATTTCCACCTTGAAGACCACAAGCTGCTCATCTTTGGCTGCCAAGAAGTGGAGGTCATTCTCATGTGTCCTTTGCCAGAAGGCCAACTGATAGTTCTTATCTTCTATCAGCCGAATGAGGGCTTCCACCTGCCGAGGAAGCAGAGCCTGTGAGCCCAGGATATGGGACATTCCCGGCCTAGTCTGATGGTAAGGCTCCCTACATCCTGGAAAGCAAGCCAGGCTTAGGTCCAGTTCATAAAGGAAATATGCTTTCAAAAAGTGTCTGACAGTGGGTGGCAGAGGGCAGTGGTTACCTGAGCCCTCATGGGGATCCCCAAAGCAGCCCACATGAGCAGGGAGGTGGACAGACCAAGGGAGGGTGAGAGGGAAGGGGTGGGTGAAGCTTAAGGCTTGAGGTCCCAGGCAGTCTTGGGGCCTCTTGGGGAGGGTGAGCTTGGGGAACCAGAGCCGGTCTGAGTAGCAGAACAAGCATTGGCTCAAGTTGGGCCTGGCTAGGCTTGTCCCACAGGACATGAGGGCCAGACCATTCCTACCCCAAGAGGTGGGCCAGGCAGGACTGTACTTTTCTCATGAGGCAGCCCGGCATTCTCACCTCTTCCTCACTCTGCTGGTGGAAATCCTGCAGCTTCTTCAGCTCCCCATTGAGCTTTTTCATGTGGAGCTGATAAACACATGTCTCCTCCTCCAGCTGAAACTTTTTTTGCCGGGTCTGCTGTAACTCTTGGCGAAGCATGACTGCCTCCAGCTTGGCCTGATTGAGTTTTGGGATAGAAGCCAATGGGCTGTGGTGAGCCCAGCTGCACTGGCCAATCCCCCTCCTTGGTTAAGGAGGAAGGACATGGGGAAAGCTTCCCTAAGAGACCATGGACAGCATCTCATGGGAGGATTGTTTCCTTTTGGAAGGTTCTCCTTTTCTCTAGTGACAAAACCTCTATTTATATTGCTTTTCTAGGTGGGTTAGGAAATAGAAAGGGAGAAGGTAAACAAAATGTTTTAAACTGTGAGTTTTTTCAATTGACAATTATTTTTTCTCCGTTTCTACCTCCTCCTACTAAAAACAAGCAAACAACAAAACAAGATTAAAAAAAGACACTTTGTAATAAATATGCATAATTAAGGGAAACAGATTCTCTGTTGACTGACCCAATCCCAAAAACTGGAGACCCACCTTTTGGGATTAGAAAAAAACTGGATTGGGGATATTAAGAGAGCAAAGGGGGGGTTGGTTTTTGCGAATATAAAACAACAATGGAAATAAATGAATTGGTATAATAATAAAAAACCTTCCCCCCGCCCCCCCCCAAGCCCTCTCTTCTTCTAATCCTATGACTTTATTGCTTAGTTATGTACCCTTAAGACAACCCATCTTTATCCCTTTCCTCTTTTCCTTCAGGTCCATCCACACTTGGCTCTTGGTCCTCCCTAGGTCAAGGTTAGGAGCAGCCAGGTGCTGGCTCTTCCTTTCTGCCTCGAGGGTAGTGATGCCTAGGAGGGGATTACAAGGAAATCCCATTCTCTGTCCTTTGAGGTGCGAGATGCTTTGGCTTCTAGGCTTTGCTTGATATTTTGGCCAAAACCAGTTGGATGGGGATCCCCACTCCTGGTCCTCCATCAGTCCCTGTCCCCTGAATCTGGCCTGACCCCCTGAATCTCTACCTTGTATCTGTACAATGGGATATGAGTTTATTTCCTAACCTTCTCCAGAGCCTCCTTCAGACTGTCTTTCTGAGCTGACTCCGGAGAGCAGTGAGTAGTTTTGAGGTTGTTCTTTTGTTCCTGTTTTTCAGCCTTTTGAAGATCCTTTTGCACATGGGTTGGAGCTTCTGTCTGGTGCGCCACCTTGGGGAAGGGAATGCATCATCCTTCTTCCAACTCTCACCGATAAATACTTTTGGAGACCTTGGGTTGGATACTCACAGGAAGCCTATTGTGACTTCTATTTCTAGGCTCTGTTGATGACCAGTTTTCTTTTGGGGTAATGTTCCCCTTTTTGAGAGTAGGGTGACATTTTGGGACCTGGTTCATGATATGCTCAAAGGAGTGTTTTGTAAGTACTCTTGGTTAAGTCTGAAGACACAACCCTGCATACTTACAATGATGAGTTATGTTCCGCATAACTCCCTAGAATTGTTGCTTTCTGGGAGTATTTTTCTTAGAGTTAGGAGTGATCTGAATGTATTCCCTAAAGACAGGCTTAATATTAAGACTTTACATCCAGGCCTTAGTTCGAACAATGAAGTATGTAGTGTAGAGAAATATTTGGAGTTGGAAGATCTGGTTTCAGAGCCTGGCTTTGCCACTCATTGGCCTCTGGGCCTCCTCAGGGCTGCACATATAGAATGGGAATAATATTACTTGCACTGACCTCATAGGGTTATAGTGAAGATCCAGTGAGATAATATATGTTCGGTACTTTATAAATATTAGTCACTATCATTATGTTTAGAGTTGGGTTGGCTAAGCCTTTATCCACCTTTGTATGAGTAGGAAGCAAACCTAACCATGGCTATACTTGGCTTTCCATCCTTAGCA
>NW_027187354.1:1502-35237 GCF_028583685.1 Petaurus breviceps papuanus | reverse complement strand
TTGGTTTTATGTCCTCTTTACCATTTTTCATTCCAGCTGGTACAATCCATCCTTATAACCTGACTAATGTATAATGTGAAAGTATTTAAGGATCCTATACTTGATTATAAGCCGCCATGGGGGGAGGGATGGGGACAAAATGTGAAACTCAAGGAATTGTGGAATTGAATCCTGTAAACTACAAGGAAACAAACAAATTAATAAAAAAATTAAAAAAAAAGAATGCTTGAAAGTCCTCTATTCCACTGAATGACTATATTTTCCCCTGAAACTTGATACACACTTTTGCTGGGTAGGTGATTCTTGGTTTTAATCCCAGCTCCTTTGACCTCCAAAATATCATATTCCAAGCCCTTCAATCCCTCAATGTAGAAGCTGCCAGATCCTGGGTAATACTGATTGTGTTTCCACAATATTCAAATTGTTTCTTCCTGGCTGCTTGTAACATTCTCTCCTTAATCTGGGAATTCCACAAACTGGCTATAATATTCCTAGGAGTTTTCTTTTGGGGATCTTTTTGAGGAGGTGGTCAAATGCATTGTTGAATCATTATCCCAATAATATTGTGATAGCTAATAGACTGAGGTGGGGATTCCTTGCACATTTCAAAGTGATGTAAGAGCAATTCGGTATCTGAATTAATTAGCGGGGAATGAATCAGAGATATCTTCAGTCTGGGAAAAGGGATTACAGTAAGAGTTCAGATCAAGCATGATCAGAGAAGGATAGGGAAGCTTGGATGAACAGGAAAGAGTGTAGAAGTGAATGCAGGTTATTGAAGACTTCCTTTAAAGATGTTTCTTAACCATTGTGAGGTTAGGGTCATATATGAAACTCACTTTTGGAGCTTGCTATTTAATATTTGGGGGGATTATTAACTGATTTTCCTGAGTGTTAATTCCAGGCATGGATATCAAGAAAGGCTATCTGAGTCACTGATTCACAAGGCCAGCAAGCCAGCAAGGATGCATCTCTGAGCTGCACAGAGTGATCTCATAGGAAGGGGGAGAGAACAGCTATTCTGTATGTGCTGAGGTAGAGGTCTCTCGATTTAATTTCCTCTTGACTCCTGGCAGTCTTTGGGCCTGGTCAAATGCAGTCTGCCATTTGACAAACATTCAGCCTGGAATGGATGTGAATTTGGGGAGATGTTATTCCCTTGCCTTAGTTCATGTACTTTTGCTCTTAATAGCAAATTTCTATAATCAATGATTTTGTAAGCAGAGAATCAAAAGTTTTTAAATAATTGATTGGAATATCTTGGTTGACTATAATATTTAGCTGTTAGGTTTCAGATTTAAGGCCAAGTTAGTATAGGAATTCTTGTCTAAGTCAGAGTCTTTTAGCTCTTTGTAATATTATGTTGAAAATTAACCCAAGGGTTTGTGGCAATATTATTCTGTTATTTTAATACTTGTCTCAGTTTTGTTAACATTAGTTTATATTAAAAGAAGAATGGTTAGTGGTGTGCTTTAAAGTATAAGAAACTGTGTTCTCATGTGGGTTTCTTGAACATGACAATTGGCCAAGTTTCCAGTTCTGATTTTGTAAGAATGATCAGGGTATAAGGGTAAGGAATGATAAATAAACATTGTTCCAAGGTCACTTTTGTAGGGTAAAGGACACAAGAAAACGGATTCCTACAGCAGGATGAAGAGTTGCTGAGATGTGTTGCTGAAAACAGCTACAGACAACAAGGACCTGAGGCCCTCTGTCACATGGTGTACCCCTCAGAAAAGAGACTTTTGGAATTTGAAGGGTCAATTGATTCTTTGTTGTTGTTTCCATTTGGGTCCTGTATCTGTATTCACAAAGGGGGCCTCCCCCCTTTGTATTTTGCCAACTCATTGTGTGGGGAGCCAAGCCCCCCCAGGGACCCCTGCCCTTCTGTTGCAGTGTCTGAGAGAGTGATAGAGAGGAGCCCTGCTGGCCAACAGTGGAGCTGAGAAGGAAAAGTTAGGTGAAAAGATAGAGAAAAAGATTACTTACCCAGAGGTTCACAATCATAAATGAGATGGGACTCCAGTAGGGTAGAAGACTGAGTCAATTTTATTCAGCTAATAGTCCAGTATATATAATGTAAAATTACACAGTTAACATAAGTCACTGTCTTTGGGATTACACCATTGCCCTAGTTCCCATTCACCTCATACCTGATGACCATGCACTCTATCCTTGTTATCAGGGTACAGGTACCAGGTGGGACATTCCAAACCTCCTTAAACCTCCCTAGAACAGAATGGAGTTGTCCCAAGGCTTCTAGTAAATACTACATTGCAACATTATGCTAGTTTCCCCTGGGAACACTGCAATACTCCTTGTTCGCAAGCCAGGAGGTCATACCACACTCCTCATGGGGATGTGAAGCCCATGCCTGTGAGCTTTCCTGGGGGATGGGGAACTGATCCGAGCTTGGTTAGCAGGGTCTTATGCTGAGAGGGCTTATTCAGCCATCAGGGTCCGAGTCCCACTGACTGTGGTCCTCAGCAGTGTTGATCTTACCTAAAAGGAGATGGGAAATAGAACAAAGAAAAGTGTGGAAATTTAATGTTCATTTAAAAAGAGAAGAGACTGGAGAGATAGCAAAGGGTTAACTTTCCACAGCCCCCAAAAGGACATAACAAAATTTAAAGGAAACAACACTATCCTACTCGTTGATTATCCCCACCCCCTCCAAAAAATAAATCCCTTGAGGCTGGGGGAATGAGATTGTTTTTGGAAATGGAATCTAGCATGCCTGCAGTCTGACAATGGCAGAAGTCATCAGCTCCAGTCCTGGCCAATGGAGTCTGAGCCAAAGGCAAAACCGACAATAGCCCTCCCAAGCCACAGCACCAAAGGCATCTGTCCACAGGCTGCCAAGAAAGACTGAGTCAAGGCCCGCATGCCCGCGAACCCGCACCTTCAGCTTGTGAATCGACAGACACACAGGCCCCAGAATGCTTGCAGGCAAATGCCCTCCTTGTCAGAGTCTGAGGGCTTTCTCGTATCTTCCCTGACGGGTGGCATACTCCAGGTCGAGAGAGCAGGCAAAGTAGTCCGTGGGGCCTGCCGAATTGGATCTGGGATGGAACTCCGTGGCCTTCTCGTGCAAGGAACCTGGTGGTGGTCCCCTGGGGGTCAGAGGTACCCCTGCTGCCTCAGGCATTAGCAGCATCTTTTTCCACTTGGACGGGTTAAGGTGTCCCAGCCTGGAATCGCCTAATCGCCAGTCTGTTTAGGAGGCTGCGTCCTTTAGAGCTAGAATCAATTGAGACTCTCAACCCTTGAGACTGTGGCATTCCTCCTACCTGGGGGCAGATGGTCCTCTGTTCCCTCTGGGGCTACTGCCAAAGCCCTGGCCCGACCCAGGGAGCAAGACTCAGCTTTCTGCTGCTGCACACTTAGATGGGTTGGGGAGCGCCCTGGGAATGAGGGCGAGAAAAAGGGGCTGCCCCTTGAGTTGGGTAAATTTTAGCCAGAGGCCAGCAGCTCCACACCTGCTTTCCAACGAGGCCTGCTTCCGCTCTAGCCGAGTTTGCTTGGGCTCAGAGAATGGCCTGCATTGATGGTTGAGGCCAAAGAAGTTGGCGCGAGGGCGTTCAGGGGAAGGTGGACGGACATCCTCCCTGCCTTTCTCAGAATCTCTCCGCATTCCGTTGTGCCCCATACAGCCGCTGGCCTGGAAGTGATAGTTTCCTGTGGAGACTTGTTGGCTGCAGGGAGGCTCTCTCCCTACTTAGTTAAACCTAGAGCTGTGGACTGGCGCCGGGAGCGGAAGTGTCTTCCCTTTGTGGTCTCTTTGGAGGGTTTCCCAGTTTCAACCAACAATTTCATCGCGTTTGTTCCAGCACGACGTCCATTTCCCTTTGCTGGCTTTACTTCCAACCGAACCATGCTTTCATGCGGACAGTCAGATGGATGGCTCCCCTTCTCTGGGAGCACATTTTGCAAACGGTGCTTCAAGGACAGAGCAAGGACGGTGCAAGGCGGGAGCCTGCACGTGTGTGATTTGGGGAAGGCGGGCAGGGGCCATTGCTTTGGAAGGAGAAACAAGTTCAGGTTGGCATGTCAGGATGGAGTTCTAGGTCCCACTCGGGGGCGGGGGGTGTGTGGGCAGGAGTCCGAGACGATTTGTGGAAATCAATCATCCTGAAACCTCTGTCTTTGCTGGCAGGAGTGTAGTGGACGCTAAAGTGGTTTTTCATGACAGCAGTGTAGTGGGTGTTTAAGGGGCTTGGGGCCTCTTAGGGGAAGGAATGCAGGGGGCGGGGCTGAGGTACAAGCACCGCCTCCCAGAGGCCTTGGCCCTATATAATGGAGCCGCCTACTCCAGTGTCTTTGGGAGTGTGGACTTGGCCTCTGGAGAGGGAGCTAAACAAAGCTTTGGATCCCAGCCTCCCTGCCGACCCGTCTCCCCCTCCCCGCACCTAGGGCGAGCTGATTTGGGTCTTCTGACCTCTCATTGCAAGACTTCACCTTCTCCCTCCTCTGGAAGGCTGCAGTAGGCTTTCGTGGGCGGTCAATTCGCAATTGTCCAAAGGGGTGGCCGACTTTACCTAGAGTCCCCGAAGGTCTGCCCGCGGAAGCAAGGTCCAAGAGCCCAGAGGTATGGCGCAGCCTCCCGACCAGGCTTTGCCGGACTTCCCGGATCTCTACACGTCTGCGGAAGAATGGGCTGCGCTGCTTCACCCGCCGTTTTCGGAGCTGGAGAGCAAGAGCGAAGTCACCGAAGGCCCGGGAAGTGGCAGCGACACTGTGTCTTCGCTAAGCCTCCCTGAGGGGCAAGGCGATCGTTCTCTCTCTTCTGAGGAGTACCTGTCCGTGCTGGACCACCTGCTGGAATGCTTGGGAGGAGAGCAAGGAGGAGAGGACACGCCGTGCAGCAGTGGCCCTTGCGGCCCAGTGGAGCAAGCGGCAACCTTGGTCCCCACCGAGAGTCAGACTTGTGGGCAGGCACTGCCTGCCAGCGCCGCTGCCGCGCCAGCTGCGCTGCCTGCCGCCCCGCCGGCCCCTGCCGCAGAGGAGGACGACAGAAGCCATGCTGTTGGCCCTGACAAGAGCAAGCCCAGGCGGTCGGTGCGCTTTTCACCTTATCAACACCAAGCCTTGACCGACTCTTTCCAGGCCAATCGAAACCCCAGCTCCCAGGACGTGAAAGCCCTGGCGGCTGAGCTGCACCTCTCCACCGTCCAGGTGCGAAACTGGTTCCGAAACCAGAGGAAGAAGTACAGCCACTGGTTTGCTCACTTGGTGGACGAAGAGCAGGGGCCCGACGCCCAGACACAGACGCTGCACGCCGTGACGCAAGCCATGTCTTGGAGAACTGGCCCTGGCTCCATGGCCCAACGACTTCTGAAGCAGTAGACACAAAGGCCACTGTCCCGCCCCCTCCCCTTCCCCGCCCCCACACACATCCGCCCCCACCCCCACACCACCACGAAGGACCCCCTGCATGCTCTGCTTGGGCTGCTGGACAGCTCCAAACAATCTGCAGGCCAATATTCAAGTCTGCCCAAAGCCCTCTCCAAGTCTCTCGACCCTGGCCTACGGCAAGACCACCGCCGGCTCTCTCCATCGCAAGGAGATCCCAGCAAAGGACCCCCTGGCACGGCACTCTTCGAGGCACATCTTCTTCCGGCGGCCCAGGATTGGATACGACGGGCGTGCCCAGCAACTGGGCCTGCTGGGGAGTCAGGGGGCTGTCTGAAGACCTTGTGCTCCTACCTTGTAAGAGAATACAATGGGGCTCCCGGGAAGGCGGAATCGGAAGATTTCGGCAGAAGGGGGGAAAGACATCAGCAGAGTGCCGACCCACGGTGCTGAGCCGAACCAAGAGAGCTCAGCACCCGCAAAAGCTTCCTGGCATGACCGACGCCCGTCGACGCCTGAGCTTCTCTGGGCCATACTGCCATTCAAGAGCGAGTCAAAAGACTGCCAGGGGAAACGCTGTTGTGACAGGGATCAGCTGGGTTCTACATCCAGATGGAAGCAGAGGATTTGGCACTCAAGATGTTTGTGGATTCGACTTCTCTTCCACCAAATTCATGCGCTGCTTGGGATCTTTGTTCCTAATATCACTTTGTAACATAACATCTGTTTGTAAAATCAATTTGTAAAACCAGACTGTAAAATGAATCCCCCCAGCCTCAGAGCATTAACTCTGTCCCTTCCCCCTGCCTGCACTCGGCGCAGCAACAATTCATGAACTGTTTGTTTCCCCTTGGAACAATAACAAGCTACACCTATGAATCCTTCACTAAACCATCTATAAAAATGTTCGGTTAGGCAAATGTTATCTTCCTTTAGTATAATGGCCAGCTGCACAGTATGAATCCTTCAATGCCCTATCTATAGGTTAACTCCTTAGCCAATTATACACATACTGAGTTTCCATTAGTCTTGGTTCCCAACATCCATCTTGAAAAACATGACACTGATGGGTGGCAGACTAGACACTTCTCAGTTAGCGCTGACTGCTAGCTGACTTAGTGACGTTTCAAGCCTAAAATCACACCTCCAGTTAGCTCCCCCTTCGGCTATTTCGAAGTGAATTATGGGCAATAGGAGGGCTTAGTGCACGTTCCTTTAACCACTGACCACTCCTCAACTCCCCCACAATCCCACCGTTACCTATTTAGTTAGCATAATTGACATTTGATTTACTTCTGTGACTCCTTACAAACTATTCCTGTGACTTCTTTAAGTTGGCAGGTTCCCTAAGAACTCTTGCAGGCTGTAAAGCTTAACAATTAATTTTTGCAATCCGGACTTCAAGATTGCTTGGGGCTACTGAATTCCTTCCAGACTTCATGGCAAGGATTCGGGTGACTGATCAGAGTCCCTGCCTAAGCTATTGCGGCTCACACCGCCACCCCCTTCCCCCTATCAGAAGCACAACGGGGGAGGGTGGGAAAGTTTTCCCTGAGTGCCCAGCTAGAAACTTTTTGGGATTGCCGACCTCCTCAATCCGGGCCCAGAGGAGATAGCCAAGAGGGGAGGGGGATTGGGGAGAGGGAGGCAGTCACAGAGGGAAGCAGGGAGGTGGGGAGGAATACCATTTGCACCTGAAAGCTCAGCTTCAGCCATGTGTCTGTAAAGTTTTGTCCCCGAGATTCCCTTGAGGCTGGGGGCATGAGATTGTCTTCAGAACAGGAATCTAGCATGCCTTCAGTCTGACAATGGAAGAAGTCATCAGCTCCAGCCGAGCCCAATGGAGTCTAAGCCTAAGGCAAAACCGACAATAGCTCTCCCAAGCCACAGCACTAAAGGCATCTGTCCACGGGCTGCCAAGAAAGCCTGAGTCAAGGCCCGGGTGCTCGCGAACCCGAACATTCAGCTTGTGAATCGACAGATACAGAGGCCCCAAAATGCTTGCAGGTAATTGCCCTCCTTGGCAGTCTGAGGGCTTTCTCGCATCTCCCCTGACTGGTGGCATAGTCCAGATCGAGAGAGCAGGCAAAGTAGTCCGTGGGGCCTGCCGAATTGGATCTGGGATGGAACTCCGTGGCCTTCTTGTGCAAGGAACCTGGCGGTGGTCCTCTAGGGGCCAGAGGAACCCCTGCTGCCTCTCAGGCATTAGCAGCATCTTTTCCCACTTGGGCGGGTTAAGGTGTCCCAGCCTGGAATCACCTAATCGCTAGTCCGTTTCGGAGGCTGCGTCCTTAAGAGCTTCAATGAATTGAGGCGGTCATCCCTTGGGACTGTGGCATTGCTCCTACCTGGGGGAAGATGGTCCTCTGTCCCCTGTGGGGCTTCTGCCAAAGCCCTGGCCGGCCCCAGGGAGCAAGGCTGAGCTTTCTGCTGCTGGACACTTAGATGGGTTTGGTTTCACCCTGGGAGCGACGGTGAGAAAAAGGAGGGCCCCTTGATTTGCGGGGGAGAATTATATAAAGCAGTAGCTAATCGCCTTTGTAATGAAATGGACCAAGTCCCTATTTATTTTCTAGATAGTTTAAATATATTTCTTCCTTTTTTCTCAATATTGTAAGTGTTATATGCTTGTAGTTAATATCATTTGAATGTAATCTCAGAAAGAGTGAAATAATTTGCTAGTGTAGGGGGGGTCATTATTAATTTTCATTTGTTTTGGACCATCCATTGAAGCAAAAGACTGTAACATAATGTTTAATTACATTTTTTACTGCTTCCCTTATGTAAAGTGAAGCTTGAGTAATATATAACACATTGAGCGCACTTTTAAATAATGTCTAGCTTGTTCTTTAGTAACATGGAATTATTTACATATAATATGTGCATTTTGATGAAAATAAAAGTGAGATAACATAGCTTTATGAATATTTTGGAAAAAATAGTTGGAACCACTTGAACTTTTTTTTAGTAGTTGCATTATTTTGATAAACAGGTCCAGGAAGTGACGATTGAACTGTAATATGGGTTAAATAGTTTGTGTCCTTTCTTTTATGAGAGCTTGTTATCTTAGAAAAAATATTAAAAGATCTTTTTCCTTTGTGTATTTAAGTTTAGCAGTATTAATGTATGGTCACGTGTACACTGAATATTTGTTGACACAATATTAAGGGAAAAAGAAAAAAAATCATTTTACAATAATATCATAGCAGAAAGCTGTGTCTAGTGTGTAGAAGTAAAGTGAATATTAATAACTTTATCATTATTAGTATTAATGCAGTTACTTGCACTTCCTGGTAGCTGATAGACAAAAGAAGTTCCTGATTAGAGCCTTACAACTGAAGAGTAGACATACATCCTTGTTTCACAAGGCTTGTTTATCATGTGATTATATTCATTTTGGAAGAAAGAGATACTTCAGAAATGGAATCTTTTACCTATAATAAGTTCAGACACTACTTAACTCTTGCTTAGGCCATGGAATACATTGAAATCAAAACAGCAGAATCTGTTCTACTTTAACTGAGGTATAAATTGTCTTTGAACTGAAAGTTCTAGTAGGACTCCTAAAATCATACTAGGGATTGTAAAGAAATTTTAACCTATTTCCCCTTTATTCAAAAGAGTTTTAAAATTCATAAATGATCACTAAACTTTTATGAAGAAAATTAATAGAAAATTTTTAAAACGATAGCTCTGTTTTTTACTTAAAAGTAAAACCAAACTTCTAAGATTGAGATTCATTTAAACCAAATTGGTGTAACATAAGTAACATTAATTCTCAAGGTATCTATTAACAAACTACTGCAGAATTCTTATATATCCCAACAATTAAGAAGCTGATCACAGTACATATAAAAGCTATTAGTATTAGAGTCCCTCTAAACAATGGGAATATTGTAAAGTGAGCCTAAATGGTTTGTATAGATTTCCCTATATATTCTCTCTCTAGATGAATAAATAACCTTAGATTTCCCATAAAGCTAACACAAAAGAGTTCATATCTTTTACTGAGATAGCAGAGTAACAGCAACTATGATTAACAATGGATACACAAACACACACAGTCACTCACACAAGCATAACCATTGTGAGGAAGCACCAACACCTGGCCACATGAGCTGGGGAATCCTGGTACAGCAGTCAGGGTCCTGCATGGGAGGGTCCCAGTCAAAATGTCTCCTACATGGATGAGATTCCAATTTGGGATCTGAATTTTACAATTTAAGTAATGCTGAGAACAAAGAGGGCATATTGTCAGGCGTTTTTAGCAAGTATTGTATCTGGTGTGAGGCCTGGGACAGAAGGCACTTAAGAATGTTGTTTCCTTGGGCCCCTCCAACCCCTCCCCCCCCCCAAGAATGATGTTTCCTTGGAATGGCCAGTTCCAGCAGGGGGGCAGTTATCATATCCCTTATCAAGGGCGTGGCCAGGGTCCCAGGAGAGGAGCAGCCCTCAGATTCTCAGGATCTCTGTTCCCAAACAGCTTAGGATAATAGAAACATGATATTGAGTTGGGGCCTTGGTTTGTATAATCTTATTCCTCACAGAGGGGCTTACCTTGCCCCTACATTCAGCCTTTAGATTATACAAAGCATGGGTTATCCCTGCAAGTGATGTCATGGATTGGTATATTTTCCTTATCCCAGAGTATATATAGATGTTACACAAAAATAAAAGTATTAACAACATGCCAAGTAATAGATCACACCAGTGGTGATTAGTGTGTGAAGTGAGTAAATGAGAGGCCTCTAATAGTTTATTAGCAACTATATGGGTTTGTATTCGATGCTCATTGAGCGCTCATTGGTTTTTCTGCAATATTTGCCTCAGTTCCCAGGAAGAATTCTATATAGAAATTAAGGGATCAAGAGAAAGATAGATATGGGTAAGGGCAAAGGCTTAGGGGTCCATTCAAGGTTAAGAGTATCTTCTTGGTGAGGGAAAAAATAGAAAGCATCCAGAGAAAGGGGCCTCTTGGCTTATAGAGTATAAATCAGTCTGGTTATTGGAGGTTACACAAATATTTTGGCTAGATAGTTCACATAACAGACAAGTTAGAAAGCTCTTACAGAGTCAAATCACACAGGTTGGAGGAATGGTTCAATAGACAGGGCTTCAACTGCCTAGTGGCCATCCCACAAACTACTCCCTTATCACCTGTACTCAAATGCCCCAGTACACAGTTGGATTGAACTGTGAAATTCTATAGGTGTCACTGATTACTCTAACAGGGGAAGAGATAAGTATTTTGTTAGGGCATGCTGCCCTTGAGCTAGGGAGAAATGTGATTTTGCCAATTAAGGTGGTTTTACAAACTATGTTTCAAACAAAAGCATGCCAGCACCCACATCCTCCTCCTCCCCCTTAAACAGATAGGGCATAAAATCTTTTGGGGACAAGGGATGAAAGTCTCAGCTTTCCAAGCTGCTTCATGCTGAGGGAGGATACAGAGATGTCATTGCTCTGAAGGGTCCCACCATTGAAGGGCCTGGGTCGGTAGCCAGTGTCCAGGGCTGATGGGTCATGGGTTGAGACAGTGGTTGTTACTCAGCCTGAGATGTCATCTCCAAGTAAAGGGTGCTGGGCCTAGAAGAAATGAATCTAGTACTTTTCTAAAGTCCCTGTTCTGTGTGCCATTGATTCCTGCATCAAAATGGGCAGAGGCCCAACAGAGAAGTGTGGAATGATGGACATGAGCCAGGTAAGATCTGTCATGGCATTTTCGATTTATGGATCAGAGGGCAGGGTTTATATAATGAATGCAAAGCAATTGTCTCTTAGGAATGCATGCAAAATTATTTACTGTCCTTGTACATTAGCATATCTGTATGTTTTTATGTCCTTGTTGACCTACGTAATGCCATATGTTGTTCTCTTGCATGCATCTATTTCTGGGTCACAGTTGGGTTATCGGGTCCTAAACTCCTGCAAGTCAGGAAGAGATGGTGAGCCAATATTAAGACATAATATATCCTTCATGGGCAGCTGGCTTGGGAGAAATACTGGACCAGTCTTCCCATGTATGGACTTGGTCAGAGACTGTCCCTCTACAATAGCAGAACTTTAAAAAGACTTTAGAAATAAAATGAGAGAAATTGAGGTAAATAAAAAAATAAGAGTATTCAATTAAAAAAAACCAAGAAGATTATTAAAAGAAAGATAGCCAAGTAGAAAAGGAGATCCAGAATTCTAAGGAACAAAATAAGTCCTTGAAAATTAAAAATTGTCCATGGGAAGCTAATGATGTTATAAGGGAGGAAGAAAGAAGAACCCAAAATATAAAGAACAAAAAATAGAAGAGAATGTGAAACATCTCATAAGAAAAGCAACTGATTTGGAGAAGAGATCAAAAAGAGAAAATGTAAGAATAGTTGAACTTGTTGAAAACTATGATCATAAAATGAGTCTTTAAAAAGTAATACAAGAATTAATTAAAGAAAATTTCCCTGAGGCATTAGAATAAGAAGGGAAAGTAGAAATAGAAACAATTCTACTGATGTCCATTTGAAAGAGATCCAATGTGGAAAACTCATAAAAATATCAAATTCTGAAACATCAGGGCAAGGATAAAATATTATGAGCAACAAGAAAAATAACAATTTCAATAACTGTACCACAGTCAGAACCACACCAGACCTGGCAGCAATGACCTGAAAATCCTGCAGGTCTTGGAACAAAATGAATATTGATAAGCAAAAATGCTGGGATTGCAGCTGAAAATATCGTAGCAAGGAATGTTAAGGGGATCTGGTCTTGGACCCTGCCACCTCCTCTACTGTCCTGGCCTGCTGCCTCTGGTCAGAGTCCACAGTAAGGAATCTAGGTTCTCTGATGGTGGAGTTGCCAAAGGGGCCTCCTACCAGAGAAAGAACCAAGTGGGCACTGATGAGGAAATGCAGAAGACCTATCTGGAAAGCATAGAGTAACTTCAGGGTGGGGCCCCAATCCCTGGGGAGATCAGGAATGGCTTCCAGGGGAAAGTGAGAGTCGAGCAGAGCATGGCAGGAAGCCTGGGCATCCAGGGCCTGGTGATCAGAAGAGACATGGAGGATGGGCTGAGCCAAGGCAGAGACAGGAAGGGGAAGCCTCAGGTCGGCAGCAGAAAGTTGTTTGGTTCTTTGAAGAGGAAGAATGCATGAGTTTGCATGATCTCTTTAGGAATCCATCAGTCAATCAGAAATCACTGATGAAACCCCTTCTGTATCCTGGGTTTTGGGTCTGGCCCTGAGGATGCTCAGATGTGTCTCCCTTTCAGTCACTGCCTAACAGCACGCCTATATCTCCAGACCAAGTGTCCTCATTGTACTCTTGAGGACCCGAGGTTTCCTTTGTAAGACTCAAACCAGAAATCCCCAAGGTCAGCCTAGAGCAGAGCTTCTCTCACAGAGGGGCTGATAAATCTTTAGTTTTCATTTGTTTAATTTTAGTTTGTAAGGAATTATATACTTGAGCAAACATTTTACTTCCCTTTTCCATTTGAACAATTGTATTTTTCTTAGGCAGTTGTTTTCCTTGGCAAATTTTTAAATGCTTTATTGACTTCTGATTTACATCATTCATTTCCACCAGATTTTGAGTTACAAATTTTCTCCAGGTTTTTCCCCTACCCACCGTCCCAAAATAGCAGTCCCACAGGATATCCCCTCCACCAATCTGTTCTCTCCCATATTTTCTCCCATACCCTTTTTGACTTTTCCAGTGGATCTCTATGCCCCAGTGCCTCTATATCTTATTTCCCAATTACATGTAAAATAGTATTAATAATAGTATATATAATTAATGTTTGATTTTAAAACTTTGAATTCCAGATTCATATTCTTCTTCCCTTATCACCCACCCTTACTGGGAAAGATAAGCAGTTAAGTATAGGTTATACATGTGTGGCTAATGCAAAACAATAACATAGTAGATATATTGTAAAAGACTGACTATATTTCCCTCTCTCCTATCCCACCTCCCATGTGTTCTATTCTCTGCTTTGTTCCCATCCCTTTTCAGAAGTGGATGCTTCCAAATTCCCTCCCCCGCCCCAGCCTGCCCTCCCTTCCATCATCCCCTTCCCCCCTACTCTCCTGTAGGGTGAGATACCCTATTTAGTGTGTATTTCATTCCCTCTTTAAGCCAAATTCAATAGGAATAAGGTTGACACATTCCCTTTTGACTTCCTATTCTTCCCCTCCATTGTAACCATTTTCCCTTGCCTCTTCTATATGAGATAGTTTACCCCATTCTGTCTCTCCCCATTTCCTCTCGTTATATTCCCCTCTCACCTCTTAATTCCACCTTTTAAGTATCATCCCTTCCTGTTAAATTGGTCCTGTGCCCCCTATCTATGTATACCTGTCAACAAATATACACACATTCACATATGTATTCATATGCCCATATACCCTCATATATAGACATACACATATTTCTATTCCCTTCAACCACTGAGAAAAGTTTCATAAGTTACAATTATTGATTTTCCATGTAGGAATGTTAATAGTTCAACTTTGATAAGTTCCTTATGATTTCTTTTCCCTGTTTACCTTCTCATGCTTTTCTTGCTTCTTGTATCTGAATGTCAGATTTTCTATTCAACTCTGTTTTTTTCAGCAAGAATGCTTGAAAGTCCTTTATTCCACTGAATGACCATATTTTTCCCTGAAACAAGATACTTAGTTTTGTGGGGTAGGTGAGTCTTGGTTTTAATCCCAGCTCCTTTGACCTCTGGAATATCATTTTCCAAGCCCTTGGATCCCTCAGTGTAGAAGCTGCCAGATCCTGGGTTATCCTGATCGTGTTTTCACAATATTCAAATTGTTTCTTCCTGGCTGTTTGTAATATTCTCTCCCTAATCTGGGAATTCTGGAACCAGCTATAATATTTCTAGAAGTTTTCTTTGTAGGATCTTTGACAGGAGGCTATTGGTGGATTCTTTCAACCTCTATTTTGCCTTCTGGTTCTAAAACATCAGGGCGATTTTCTTTGAGAACTTCCTGGAGGATGATTTCTAGGTTCTTACTTTCATTATGGCTTTCAGGTAGTCCACTAATTTTTAAATTATCTCTCCTGGATCTATTTTCCAGGTCAGTGGTTTTTCCCATGAGAAATTTCACATTGCCTTCTATTCTTACATTTGTTTCGATCTATTTAACAGCATCTTGATTTCTCATAAAGTCATTAGCTTCCATTTGCTCCAATCTAATTCTGAAGCAATGATTGTCCTCATTAAGCTTTTGAGATTCTTTGTCCATCTGGCAAGTTCAGCTTTTTAAGGCATTCTTCTCCTCATTGCCTTTTTCAGACTCTTTTGTCATTTGAGTTAGTCTATTTTTTAAGATATGATTTTCCTCAGTGAGGCTATTGACTCTCATTTCGTAATTTTCTTGAATTGTTCTCATTTCTCTTCCCAATTTTTCCTCCAATTCTCTTATCTTCTTCCTAAGGTCCTCTATGGCCTATAACCAGCTCGTATTTTCCTTTGAAGCTTTTGATGAAGTAATTCTGACTTCACTGTCTTCCTCCTGTTTCATGCTTTGCTCCTTTTTGTCCCCAAAATAGGAGTCTAATGTTGGAATCTTCTGTCTACTATGTTTCCTTTGACTGGTTATGTTGCCCTTCAGTCACTTGACCCCTGGGATTTTTGCTGGCCTTGTAACCTTGAGCAAGTTACTTAGCCCCGATTGCTAAAAAAAAAAAAAAAAAGAAAAGAAAAGAAAAAAAAGAATAATACTGAGTATATTTTGCTTGAATAGAAATAACACTGGGATTGCTTTGCCTTAATAAGAATAATACTGAGAATGTTTTGCCTCAATAGACACAATGCTAAAGACATTGTACCCCTTAGAAACATATTCTATTGCCAGCAGTCACATTGTCTATAAAATTATGTCTGACAGAAAGCTCGAGGCTGTCTTTCAGTCTGAGAGGCAGTCCCGGCTGCTTAATAAACACTCATATCAAATTATAATTGGCCTAACTGTCCTGTTATATCTCGGTGTCTATTACAGTTTAGAGTCCCCTTTTCCCATGGATTGGGGAAGGTGAATGCTGGAGCAGTGAGAAGGTCCTGCTTCTACTCTGCCATGTGGTCTAGAGGCTCTCCTTGGCAAACTCCTTTAGGCCTATTAAGAACAACACAATGTATACTATTTCCAACAAAGGCCTGATATAATCTCTGGTGAGGTTCAAAGACACTTGAATAGATGAAACAATTAGCAAAGTATTACTTTACTTGCCATTACAACTTGGTGTTGACCAAGTTTCAGATGTCAGCTAAAGAACTGACCTCTTGAATGGAACTTCTTGGCGCAGCGACAGCTCTGCATCCAATTTCAGCAGGAACTAGCTATGGAAGAAGAGACATTTGCCTCCTCCTCCATGATTCTGGTCCCCATTCATTCGAGGGGGGAATAATGGAGTGCTTATGCTAAAGCCCCAGTCTAAGATACTGTCTTAGGTGCTGATTTTGTGTTATCCCTGTCATATTGTTGTAAAGTTCTGTTGACATCAGATACCCCTAAACTCCCCTTAATCTATGTCATGGCTACAAAAGATGTTGAGGCTGAATGTAATGGTGATATAAATAGGAAGATCTTTCCCATCCATTAATAGGTCCATGTGGCCTGCTTAAGTCACATGGAAGCCTAAGACACATGAGTTTGAGTCACATGAAGCCTATGGTATGAGGAGCTTGCTGAATGGGTAGAGTAAGAAGAGTGCAGCAGGAGCCTGGAAGACACCCCAGAGGAAGTGGGTCAAAGCAGTTAGAGGTGAGGGAGAGAGAGGAAGCAGACAGCAAGCTGTGAGTGAGATTTGTTTGTGGGAAGGCCCTAGCAAGGGGAAGCCTTGGGATGGTGGTTCCACCTGTAATGTCATTGTGTTTAGATTTCCTTGTTACTATGATTGATTTTACTTTTCGGTGTTGGGATTTGACTTTCTGGTGTTGGGATTCAACTTTCTGGTGTCTGAATAAATGTTTTGGTTCTATCTTCCATGTGGAGAATCTGTTATATTTTGCCGTTCAGAATTATGTTCATGGCTGCCATAGGTGCTGTGAATATTGTGTTGGTGCTACAGCACTGTGCTAAATTCTGGGGATACAAATAAGAAAAAAAATACAATCCTGACTCCAAGGAGCTTAAATCTAATAGCAGAAGACAATACACAAAAGGAAGCTGGGGGGGGCACCATGAAGTACGCAGCCTGCCATCATGATCTTCCGACACCAAGCAGAGTCACTCATGGAGAAAGGAGAGTTACCCAGAAAGTTAGCAGCCCTCTCTCTCTAAAGGAAGGCTCGAGGTGGAGTTTACTGCTCGACCCTACAGCCCTCCAATCAGGGGGGAGAGGGATCTAAGGCAGGGGAGAAGGTGATGCTTTGTGTGGTGATTCACTTTCGAGGGATCAGCTTATCCTGGGGGATGGGCTGATGTTTCTTGGAGCGGAAACCAAGCAGAGCTGCTGATGGGAAAGGAAGGGGACCAATATAGATTTCTTTGACTGGTGTATAAAGCCTTTTCCAACTTGGCCCCATTCTTCCTTTCCAACCTCATGTATTACACATCATAGGATCCAATGGCAAGAGCTGGAAGGGACCTCAGGGCCATGCAATTCTAGTCCAGTCCCTTCCTTCAGTAGATACAGGAAACAGGTCAGGCAAGGTTCAGTCATTTTCATCATATCCAGTTGTTAGTGACCCCCTTGGAGGTTTTCTTGGCAGAGATGCTGGAGTGGTTTGCCGTTTTCTTCTCTGAGTCATTTGACAGGTGAAGAAACTGAGGCAAACAGGCTTAAGTGACTTGTACAGGGTCACACAGTAAGTGTCTGAGGCCAGATTGGAACTTGGGAAGAGGAGTCTTCTTGACTCGAGGCCCAGCATTCTTGCCACAGTGCCACCTGGCTGCCCCCAACCCATCAGGGACCCTTCCAGTGGAAGATCCACTCAAGATCTCCAAATGTCCCTGGACTCCACTTCTCTGCAGAGCAGCCCCATGCACTTCCTCCTTCTCTCGGTCCCTAGACTAAGATCTCTGGAGCCTTAATTCCAAACAGGGTCCTTCAGGAGGAGCTCTAGTGACCAGACAGACCAAGGGGGCCTATAGCCAAGTGAAGGCACCTCCTTCAAAGGGCTGGAGCTCTGGGATAGCAGACCTACATTCATCTGGAGGGAACTTGACCCCCCAAATTGGGAGGTCAGGCTCCCCTCACTAGCTTATTGGTCCCACTTTGGAGTAAATCTCAGAGAAAATCTTCAAAATAAAGCTTAAGCATGACACATGCCTAGAGTCTCCCCAAAATGCTGCTATCAGATGATGTGGGTCAGGAGGATACTGGTGGAATTAGGGAGGCTTCAGTTAACACATACACACACATGCACACAAATACATACACAGACATACATGCGCACAGACATGCTCTCACATGTAGAGTACCATGGCCAGTGGGCCCCTGACCCTGATGGATGAATAAGCCCTCTCAGCGTAAGACCCTGCTAAATGGGCCTGGATTGGTTCCCAATCCCCCAGGAAGGCTCACAGTCATGGGCTTCACATCCCTGCAAGAAGTGTGGTACGTGCTCCTGGCCTGGGAACAAGGACTCTTGCAGTGTTCTCAGAGGAAACTAGCATAATGTTGCAACGTCGTATTAACTAGAAGCCTTGGGACAACTCCATCCTGTTCTAGGGAGGTTTGGGGAAGTTTGGAACATCCTGCCAGGTACTCGCCCCCTGATCACAAGGATAGAGCGCATGGCCTTCAAGTATGAGGCGAATGGGAACTAGGACAATGGTGTAATCCCAAAGACAGTGGCTTAGGATGACTGTGCAGTTTTACCCTATATATACCGGACTCTTAGCTGAATAAAGTTGACTCTGTTTTCCACCATACTGTAGTCCTGTATCGTTTATGATTGTCAACCTCTGGGTAAGTAATCTTTTTATCTATCTTTTCACCTAACTCTTTCCTTCTCAGCTCCACTGTTGGCCAGCAGGGCTCCTCTCTACCACTATCTCAGACTCTGCCAAAGAAGAGCAGGGGTCCCTGCGTGGGCTTGGCTCCCCACAACTGGTGCCCAACGTGGGGTGTGGGGTAAAGGCACAGGGACTAATGGCCCTGGTCACAGGAGCACCATCCAGGCACAGAAACGTCAGGCAGAGTGGGTATCGTGAGTCCACGTAGGTTTCGCCCAGAAGGTCCCCCTTAGAGCAATGCAGGGCCCTAGGACGAGGTAAGGGGAAGGCTCAGACAAACGATCGGTACTTTCTTTCCTCCCAAGTGGTGGCTATGGGGCAAATACAGATTAAACACCCTAGCTAAGAGACATATCCAAAGGTCCTCCTACATATAAGGAAAGGAGGACTCATTGTTACTGAGACTCAGATACAGGAATTGTCAGATCTACTAGAGATCAGTTCTCCATGGCTGCCTAAAGAAGGCACATTAAACCCTGCAAAATGGAAGGTGGTAGGTGAACAGTTGACAGAATATTCTGCCTCAGGAGGGCCAGGGAAGTTCCTAGTACAGAGCTTTCCACTATATAAAGTTCTTAAATTGTGCTTAGTCAAGCCAGAACACTACCGAGAGATTTGGAGTTTCAATACAGGAACACAGGTGGAGGAAGAGGAAGAAGAAAAAGAAGAATGGAAGAATAAATAGGGAGAGAAGGGTTGTTCCCCAATTAGGGTGGAAGGCCCTAAACAGCCCCCCACACCTCCCCCTGCTGTGTCAGTGCTCATCTTATCAGAGCATGTATATCCCTAATGGGGATCTAGTCAGGTGGTGAGAATGCACTAGGCTCAGTTTTTTTTTTTTTTATCATATTTTGGGAATTTATTACTTAAGAAAATGTTTATACCAACTTAATCTGAATAATCTAGATTTTAAAAGTTTGTTTTGCTCTCAAGTATACACAGAACTAATAGGTTATAAAATTTTAACTATTTTTTCCTTTTCTCTCACAAAAGTTTGATGATCATTTATAAATCTTAACACTAGAAATATAGCTTGCTGCATTGGTTCTAATTATAAAGTTATTCAGTTTACTCGTGCTTATAATACAAGGCTTTTAGCTATGATATTACTGTTAAATGATTTTTCTTTTCCTTTTAATATTGAGTCAGATAGCAAATATTCTGTGTGCATATGCCAACATATTTGATAGTGTTAAACTTAAACACACTCAGAATATATATCTTTTTACCTTTTTCAGTAATTGCAAGCTCTTATAAGATAGAGGCCACTACCTGTATTGCAGTTCATTCTTCCTTTCCTAGGCCTCTTTATCTAAATAACATGACTATTAATCAAAAGTTCAAGTTTTTCCAACTTTTTTCCCAAAATATTCTTAGTACTACTTTATTTTTTTCTCAAAATGCATATACTCTATGTAAATAATTCCATGTGACTAGGCAACAAGCTAGACAGAGTCATTAAAACTGCACACAATGTGTTGTCTATCTTACTCCTCCACTACGCATCATTGACCAGCATGGGTGAGATGTAACTCATTATCCTCTCTTTGGCACGTTATCATATATGCATATTATAATAGATACCTTTTTCTTCTTTTACTTTTGCTTCCCTTCAGACAGGGGATGCAGTACAAAATGTGCTTAACTATATGATACCGTTTTTTGCTTCAATGGGCATTCTGACACAACTGAATGCTGCTAATGTTCCTGCCACTAACAATTAATTTCAATCTTTCTGTGATCATTTTTAAAATAATATTGATTACAGGCATACAAAGCTTCAGCAGCAGCAGAAGAACTCACAGAGACAGGACAAGAGAATAAAGAAGAAGAGGTCTGCTAATGCAGCCACTACACAAAACAAAAAAGCCGTGCCCCCATGGGGCAGATGGACCGTTTTTTCTATCCACCCAAAGAGCTGAAACCTGTTACCCCAGGATTTGTGTTTCTTGCTGTGATCACTCTGCTTTCTTTACAAACTAAACTGGTTCCGTCCTGATTTATGTTTTGAGACACGTACCCCCGTGACGTCACTTGTTTCATATACCACTGTTAACTGTAACTACATGTATTTGACCCCCTCAAGCCTTCCTCACTTCTACCAATGTAAATAATTTACAGACGATGTAAGTCCATACTACCTTTTATTGGAATATACCCTGCTTTCACTGTACTCTCAAACAATGTATTAGTGGTTATACTGTCATACTTCTTGTAGAACCACCCTCTTTTGGTTCCAGACTTCAGGAGAACCTGCACAAAAGCAGTTTCTGGACTTTTACTTATGGGACTAATTGCAACTGTGTCTTCTATTCTCCTTCTCCAATGTACTTGTGGACACACCTGTCTATGTGTGACTCCCATGTATGGAATATTGTTTGCATTCATTGTATTCTTGCTCAACGTATATCCAGGAGGGATTTGTGCTATTATTGTGTCTACCATCATTGATAATTTCAACCACTGTGTCTTTGTATTTAGGTGAGTTAGAGACTTTCAGCAAAAATTAGATACTTTAAAGGAAACAGTAGAATTTGTGAAAGACAAGCTTGCAGAAACTGAGTTTTGTTGAAATGTGATTATAGATTTCATCCTATTTGAGTTACACCCGTGAAATACAATAGGTCTGATTATGAATGGCTAAAACTTAAACTTGTTTGTTAGGGATTTTTACAAATACCTCCATAGGAGTAGATTTGACACAATTCAATAAATTGATTTCCCATATCAGTGAGGCCTCCCTGGATAAAATTATGGTGGATGATTTGGGGTCCATTTAAAGAGTTAAGTCCTTTTGCATTGGCTGTATACACTGCTTTCACCCCTTCTTCCCCTGGTCATATTGTGTCTCCTTGCGATTTCCATTTTTCCCATATGTTGCCGGTGCTGGACTCAAGCTCTGCTAAGGTTGTCACTAAACTGCATTACCTGCACCTTCATCAACAGAAAGGGGAAGATGTTGAGGACCACGGCCAGTGGGGCTGTGACCCTGATGGCTGAATAAGCCCTCTCAGCATAAGACCCTGCTAAACAGGCTGGGATTGGCTCCCTACACCCCAGGAAGGCTCAGAGGCATGGGCTTCTTATCCCTGTGAGAAGTGTGGTACACTCACAGCCTGGGAACAAGGACTCTTGCAGTGTTCTCAGGGAAAACTAGCATAATGTTGCAACATAGTATTAACTAGAAGCCTTGGGACAACTCCATTCTCTTCTAGGGTGGTTTTCGGATGTTTGGAACATTCTGCCTTGTATTTGTACCCGGATCACAAGGATAGAGTACACAGCCGTTATGTATGAGGCGAATGGGAACTAGGGCAATGGTGTAATCCCAAAGACAGTGGCTTATGATAACTGTGCAGTTTTACACTATATATACTGTACTCTTAGCTGAATAAAGTTGACTCTGTTTTCCACCATACTGAAGTCCCTTCTCATAAATGATTGTCAACCTCTGGGTAAATATTCTTTTTATTTATCTTTTCACCTAACTTTCCCTTGTCAGCTCTGCTGCTGGCTGGCAGGGCTCCTCTCTACCACTGTCTCAGACTCTGCCACAGAAGGGCAGGTGTCCCTGGGTGGGCTTGGCCCCCCACACTCACCCATGCATACACACACGCAGACATACGTGCACTCAGTCACACAGACATTCATGCCCTCACAATGCACGTGTGCACACACAGACATACACATGTGCACACACACACACCTATGCACACAGACACACAGACACACACACACACACACACAGACACTCCCACCATACCACGTGGGACTTCTGTGAGTGAAGAAGCTGCCATAGAGAGCTGCAGCTTTTTAAGTTAACTTTGTTCCCAGGGGGAATTATTTGGGATCCAGCTGTGGGCCCTTCGGTCAAGGAGGATTTCAGTCACTTCTGCCACTCTGGCAGAGAACTCTTGAAGCCCCAGAGAACTTTGTTTCTCCTTGGTTTTAATCTCCTTGGCCCCTTATTTTACCTGGGAATGTTTGAACGTATTTTTGCCAAATCAAGGCTGACTTGAACCCTCACATTCTGAATGGTCCATTGCACCCCATCCAGAACTTTGAGGGGACAATAGCTGTTCTGTCTAGAAAAGGGGACTTAGGATACAGTCTGGGTAATGGGAATAGAGGAGCCGTTTATTTCCTTCACCACAGAAAATGCTTAACAGGCAACTTCTCAGAGATTCAGTTAAGAAAAGCCCATCATACTCTCCCCTAAAGGCGACACAGCCTTGTGGGACTGCAAAGCAGATGCTTCCCTTTCCCCACAGACTATGGTCCAGCTCTCTAGGCCAGCCAAGGTGTACTCTTGACTTCTCTTCAGTCTTCAGCTCCCAGATGATCCAGGCTGATCAGAATTCTCATCCCAGAGGCCTTGTGCTAGCAAGGAAATCACCTCCCACCAATGTTTGGCACCTGACTCCAAAAGACTCTTGACCCATAAGTTTTTTTTCCAAGAGTGGAAGCGTCATTTTTCAGGATTTCTGATCACTGACACGCTCAAGGAAAGATATAGAACAATGTGGGCAGGGACTTGGGCTTGCCTAGGCTAGCACAGATCCCCACTGGTACCTGCTTGTAGCTACAGCTTCTGTGACGTGGGAGAGAGGAGAGAAATCCTCTCCCATACCTATCAGACTCACCCTTGCTGAGAATCCAAGGTAGAAAAGGCATTCCCACTGAGACAGGGTCCCTAGAAGATTGAGTTGAAGGGGGTACCTCATTCTCATAGACCTAAGAGAGGAGATATCCCAGACAACAGTCCTTCCCCCAACACAGTAGCCATTGATTTTTGACCCACCCTTCCCCATCACAAGGACCAAGCAAGAGTTGTTGTGTCCTTCCATCAAGGTGCACATTACTGAGCAAAGAGCTGAAATGCAGGACTAGCTTTGTGGGTTAGGCAGCAGATGAGGGGATCCCCCATTAGCCCTACTACACAGAGTCAGAAGGAGAAATACCTGCTGTTTCTACTACTGACTAACTTTGTCTAGGTCTTAGGTGAAGGAGACTGTATACTCTAGTGAAAAGATCATTGTCTTTAGAAGAGGACACAGGTTCACTACCTCTCACATTTACGTAAGGAGAGGGTAGCCCATAGCCCATACTCCACCCCACTTAAAAGCAATTACCTCCCTTTTGTAAGAGCATTTCTGATTCTATCAGAATGAACTGTGAATAAGACCTTCAGACCTCCTTGAGTCACCCTAAGCCACTGGGAGAGGGACTGAAATGAAGAGCTGTGCCCAGAACAGAGAGAGGGGCTGTCATCCAGAACAGCCAGAAAAAATGGGCAGCCCACGGAAAAGAGAAGGGGGACTGAGGTGTGGCAGTGAAGGGAGATCTCCAGGGGGCCATCAGCACCCCTGGCTTCTCAGAGTAGAAGACCCCAGGCAATGCCATCAGATATACCCAGCTACTCAGGGACAGTGGAAGGTTCCAAGAAAAGGTCTGGTCTTCCTCAGCACCCCTCCCAGGGTCCCTCTATGGCACCACAGTCATACATATTTCCAGGAACAAGGCTTTTGCCTCAACAGTAAAGAAGTCAGGGGTTGACTTGAGGTGAACATGAGAGTAAATTAAGGCAGAGAGCCAAACCTTCCCCTAAATGTTAGGATTTTCCAACCTGGGACCCATAGCAATTGTCCAGTCCACAAGCATTTATTAAGCACCACTGTGTACCCCGAATGAGGCTAAGCTCTGGGGATATATAAGAAGGTCAAATGTAGTCCCTACCCTCAAGGAACGGTCTGATGGGAGAGACCACCTACAGATAATTAGGTATCAACCAAATGGAGCCGGGGTAAACTGAGGTCAGCGACAGAGAGAAGGCATCGGAATCAAAGGGGTGTGGGACAATCCTTTTGCAAAGGTGGGATTGTGGACATTGTGGCTGTACTTCTAAGTTATAGTCTAAAATAAACCACATGAAGCAGGAGAGAGGGGAACCATGGGGACCTGAGGGGAAAGCTGAAGTTTCGAAGTACTGCGAGGGATAGACAATACACGGGCCACAGCCCTGGCACCACCACCTGGACCACTGGTCCCCTTCACACCTCACTGGAGACAGCCCAGAAGTCTACACTGCAAACCCTGATTACAAAAGCATCATTCCCCCAGACCGCCAGCTCCACTTCTAGCCCAGCCCTGCAGACATCAGGAGGAGAGCAGCCCTTGGATCTCACCTTCATTGGTACTCACAACACCCATACTGATGGGGTATGGGCTGTGGGAGACCCCTTGACCTCTCCTTGAGTCCTTCAGGTACAGGCTCTGGGAAGCCCCATTCCTGTTATCACTATTACTCTAGCCCCAGGAGCAAGCACGGGGCGGCTGGATGTATCCGGGGATTTGGGATGGGGGGTGCATTCACTCCAGCCGCTCACCACCCACAGGGGCCTCCCCATCCCTGAGCCTCTTTCTCTGTGCCCCCCTGCCCAGGGCTGGAGAGGCCTCTGTTCAACCCAACAAGCATTTATGACGCCCCTAGGAAAGGAGACAGCCCGTGCCCTCTGGGAGCTGACACTCTGCTGAGTGAGACAGAATCTGTATGCAAATGAAGAAAGAGGTGGCTGGGAGGTGCAGGGGACAGAGCGCTGGGCCTGGAGTCAGGAAAGCAGCTCTGTGAGCTCAGATCCAGCCTCAGACTCTTCCCAGCTGTGTGACCCTGGGCAAGTCACTTCACCCTGCTTGCCTCAGTTTCCTCATCTGTCAAATGAGCTGGAGAAGGAAATGACAAACCCCTGCAGTGTCTGCCAAGAAAAAAAAAGGGCCGGGCAACAACAAAAAAATAAAGAACAAGGAAAATTGAAGTAGGAAGGGAAGGGCACAAGCATTTATTAAGCTCCTGCTGTGGGCCGGGCTCTGTGCTAATCACTTCACCAAGGGGGGGGGGGCGGGGATCAGAGGAGGCTGCATGGAGGAGGCCGGGACTGAACTAAGCCTGAGGGCAAAGGAAATAACATGTGTGAACACACACATACATGTTTGTACACACATACATGTGTATCTGTTGACGTCTAGGGTTTACAGCTGCTCGAGACTAACACGTCGGGTCCTGCCAAATGAATTCGACTCAAGCCTTCTCTCAGCCAAAGTAAAACCCAGTTTATTAAAGATTTGCCATAATGGGTAGACACTTAAGGAGCCTAAGAATTTGTAGCTGGCGTTGACAAGTGGGCCTGAAGAGTCTGACACAGAGTGAGTCTGAGGTGACAATTCTCAGCACCTTCGTGGAGATACAACAGGCCTCATGTACAGAAAGACTGTGGGAGGGATCTGGGGTGCTCTAGAGGGGGACTTGGGGAGGGGATGGAGGACTGAGGGCAGACTCCAGGAATGGGGTTAAGAGTGGAAAGAGCTGGAGGCCCCTGGAGGTGACAGACAATGTGGGCGAGGCTAGTTTAAGGGTAACAGATCTGGGTAGAGATAGTGGGATAGGCTCAAGGGTGGGGAGCAGTTGGACAATGGAGGGCTAGGCTAGTGAGACTAACAGAGATTTGGGCCTAGGATAACTAAGGGCTTATGGCCTCAGGCAAATGCCAGGCTTCCTGTGGGAAGACTGAAGAGGATCCCCAGAGCCTAACAAACCCCATCATAGCCATGTACAAACACTTGTGTCCACACACACACACATACATGCATGTGCATGTGCACATGCGTGTGTCCACATACACACATGTCCTTTGCACACCTTAAAGGGCCATAGAAACCCTAGTCACTGCTGCTGTAAATTGCTACCATCATCACCCTCCTCACAGGAAGATGAGACTTCTGAGACATGGCAGCCAGGAGGGCCGGACATTCCTGGCATGCTGGGAGCCTGGCTCAGGCCATGACGGGGGCTCCTGTTGGCTGTACCCAGCTAAGCCCTAGGACATGAAGCTGGAAAGGTCCCTGGGGCTCAATGGGTCACCCCCAGAGGTGAGGCCTGGGGAGCACTGGGGACTGTCCTTCAGTGCCAGGATGAAGCACTCCAGGAGCAGAGAAGGCCAGGGGCCTCCTCCGGGCACACCCCCCGGTTGGTGCTCAGAATACCCCCCTTGCTTTGCAAAGGATGGAGGCTTCCCCCTGGCCCTGGGGCTCCATGGTGGGGTGTACCGGGGACACCTCTGCATTGGAGTTAGGAAGACTCATGTCTAAATCCTGACTCAGCCCCAGATGATGTGAGTGACCCTGGGCCTCAGTTTCCTCAGCTCTCATATGATAGGTCGGAGAAAACAGTGTCTTTGGTCCCTTCTGACTCTAAAAGGACGACCTTTCAGTCCATGCTTTCCTGCTGCTTTTCCCCTTCTCCTCTTTTGTATGTGAGCCCTGAATCATACCATGCTTAGCAAAGAGCCCTGGATACTCCTCAGTGCTGTGGGACCTTGGCCAAGGCCTTTTCCCTCTCTGAGCCTCACTTCCCTTGGACCCAGCTCATCTCAACAAGTCTCATCATTCTACTGCTTTAAATTCTTTTGTCCTTTTCTATGTCCTTGTGTCTTTGCTTCTTTCCCCTGACCCCAACAGCAGCCTAACTGAGTCACTCAGGAGTCTGGCCAACACGGGCCACGGAGCCAACCCTGGTCAGTCCCACAGAAGCGGTCAGTCCTGGATAGGGCATAGACGCTCTCTTGGTTTTCCCTGAGGACTGGGATGGGGGAGGCAGCAGGGCCCATCTCTTCTGGCTCTGTGTCCTGGGTATCCTTGCCACCTTCCGCTCATAAGGCCCACTTCCCTTACAGGTGGGTTTGTGGTGAGAAGGTCATTTGGAGGCAGACTCTGCTGCCCGGCTGGGTCAGCAGCCATCCCTCCAGGGGCTCCTAGAAAGCCCAGGCCTAACCTTCCTCACTCCCTGAGCTTGGGGTGTGGGGCCTTAGCTGGTGCCCTGGAATATGCAAAGCTGAAATGAGGTTGGCTAACCACACTCTGAAACAGCCTGGGGAGAGGCCATTCCCAAAGCAGTTAAGAAGGACTTTGTTTTCCAGACTAAAGGTGGAACAAAGCCCCTGGCACGGAGGTGCCAAACAGGCAGGAGGAGGCTCCTGGGGGTCTCAGGGGCACCCACCAAGGTCCGAAAAACACTTCTGTTTTTTTCTCAGTCAAAGGGCCCACAGCTGAGTCTCCCTCCCAGGGGACTGCCAAAGTTACACTGACCTGACCCAGGCCTGAACTCTACCTTCCTTTCCCAGCTGTCCCAGATCATGGTGTGGGAATGTGGGAGGTTAAGCCCAAGCTCCCTGGTTCCACCAGCCCTGGCCCCACAGCATGGGTGCACTGCCCCTCTGTCCCCCATCACCTTCTGGATCCTTCTAGATCAGAGGAGTGAGCTTGGAATTCCACCTGGACCCCTTTGCATAGTAAGCCCTTAGCCCTCTGGGCCTCAGATGCATGCCCTAGAAAGTGAGGGGAGGCTGGACAGCTTTCAGGTCCACTCCAGCTGTCAATCCAGGCCTGGCTTATTCCCTCCAGTTCTGTGCCCCCTCACCCCACCCCTATTACTGTATACAAACCTTGGTCTGTACTGGGGTAGCAAGGCCCCCATCCTCATTTTCACCCAGTGCCCTGGCAGTGGCCAGACGCCCCCCTCCCAAGTGCCCCCAGCTCCCCCAGCCTAGTGATCTCTTTTCTAGTCCCTCTGTCGCAGCCATCAACAGGGGAAGCAGCTCTTGGGAGGGAAGGGTCGGCCATCCCCACTAAATGTCAGTGACTGCTCCCCATAGGGCCTAGAACCAGTCTGAGGGAGAGAGGGGAAGCAACATGTGCCAGGCAAGGCAAACCATAGTCACCACGTTGACCACCATCCCTCCTCAGACTAGTCTGGAGACAACCCTGACCCTGAGCACAAGAATTGTTAGAAGAGCCAGGCTTCTAGGAAGCAGCCCCTGGGGATGTAGAGCTTGGGGTCCTAGAAGCTGGGGCCAGCTCAGGCAGGGACCAGGCCACAGCTGCTGAAGAAAGTCCTGGTCACGAAGGCCTTAGCCCTGTCCAGCACCTCAGCATCAGAAACTAAGGTGCTTTTATCACTGGAAATGACTGGAAGGAAGAGGCCTTTCCAGGCCCTTTGGGGGTATCCTTCAAAGACCATGGGGCCTTTCCAGGGCCTTTGGGGGTGTCCTTCAAGGACCATGAGGCCTTTCCAGGCCCTTTGGGGGTGTCCATCAAGGACCATGAGGCCTTTCTAGGCCCTTTGGGGCTGTCCTTCAAGGACCATGAGGCCTTTCCAGGCCCTTTGGGGGCATCCTTCAAAGACCATGAGGCCCTTCTAGGCCCTTTGGGGGTGGCCTCTAAGGACCAAGAGGCCTTTCCAGGCCCTTTGGGACTGTCCTGCAAGGACCATGAGGCCTTTCCAGGCCCTTTGGGGCTGTCCTGCAAGGACCATGAGGCCTTTCCAGGCCCTTTGGGACTGTTCTGCAAGGACCATGAGGCCTTTCCCTCTGGCTTGCATTTGAGAACTTCCCTAGTTCCTGTCTCCCCAGCTAGAACACGGGCTGCCAGAGAGTAGGGTCTGTCTTTTCTTTTTGTATCCCCAGCACTGTGACCAGAGTAAGCAGGGAATCGATGCTTTCTTCATTCATTCCTTCTCTCACAGTAAGGCCAGCTACAAACTCCCCACAGGGTTGCCTTTAGAACCCTGAGGGGGAAAAGTAGCCGGCCTCATGCTGGGAAAGGGAGACTGCAGCAGGATGTGTGGCCCATGAGTAAATCTGCCTCTCCTAGGAATGCCTCCATTTGGCATCTGAAGCCGAAATTAAGACCTTTCTGGCTCTTCTGGTTAACAAAGAATATTTAAAACCTCCTTTTTAGGAAAACTGGAAATATTTAGAAATGCTGTTTCTCTGGCCTAAAACCCTTTTCAGACTTTCTCCTTTAGTAAAATGAGTAGAACAACATCACCTTTCCTAGGGCTGTGGGTTAAGGGTCATGACCAAACTGAGCCAGTCTATGGGAGATCCTTGCCTTCCCTACCCCTGCTGGGAGCTGCCCATTGCAGGAGGGGCAGCGCCCTCATTGCTGTGAAAGTGGGGTACCTTCTCAGCCTCTGCTCAGCTGGAATCTGATTACACATCTTTCAGAGAGGCCCAGAGAAGCCCCAGTCCCTGAAGAGGAGGCATGAGAGGCTGCCCAGGTGACTTGGTTATTCAGCCAGTTGAGAATGTTCACCGAGAACGGCATCCTGGCATTCTATGACTTTCTTATGTGGCATTTCCTATATATGGAATATTGTCTCAAGGCAGAAAGTCATGTTGGAGGGGGGGCATGAGCGACTCTGCCAGTGTGGACACCCTTCTCTGGCTATAGATTAGTATTAAATCCTATGTTTCTGGCAGAGCTGAGCCTCAAAGGGCAGAGGACAGTTTTAGAAGGAGTCTTTTCCTTGGGCAGTTTAATGGTGCCTTCTGCTTGGATGTCCTACCTAATAAAAGTAGTTGTGGTCCCAGACCTGCTCCTTCCAAAGACTAGGTGGTCCTGTGGATGGAGAGATGTTGTTAGAGACAGGAGAGCTGGGGATCCATCGAATCCTGTCGCACACACCCTGCTCCCTTCCTCAGTTTCCTTATTCGTCTGATGTGGATAATATTAATTACATCTGCTGAGGACTGACGCTTTGTAAACTTTAGATTTCTGTAAAATGGGCAGCTACTAAGACGAGAGAAGTGTATGGGAGGGGCCTTTTCCTTTTGCTCTCGTTCAGGCTGATTCTATCCAGATGTTTCCAAGGATGAACATGTTTGTGGTACGGCACCTGTGTTATTAGGACGACGTGAAGTTTACTCTCTTGCCAAAGCTGTCACAAGAGATCAGGCTTGAAGACCCTGGCAGTCAGGCTCTTGCCAGCCACTGAATATCAGAATTCTTATGCAGAGTTATGGGCTCCCCTATAAATGAACTTTGGCTCCTGTGGAGGGAGGGGGAAGAAGAACGGGGGGACTGGGCTTCCAGAGAAGAGGGCACACCATTCCTGAGCAGAGGGGCTGCCTCTCCTGGTGATGTGGCCGGGACAAAAGATTGCAGGAGGATGGGGGTGAATGCCTCTCTGGAAAGAACTGTGAAGGGCCTAATTAGGAATGTGAGAGATGTTGTGGGCCCCAGCTATCTGGTCGAGCTTTTAGGTCCCTAACCTGGTCCTTATCGCATCTCAGCGGCCACAGATGTATTCCTTACTGGTCTACACAAAGTTACAAGACCTCAGCCAATGGACTGTGATGGGGTGGGCATGGGGGGTGCAATATGGAAGGATAGCTCGGGGGGATTTTTTGAGGATGGGGCACACATGGGCAGATGTGTAGGCAGTAAGGGAGCAACAGCCGATTGCTTCCAGCCCCATCTCTTCCCCAACAACCACCCCCAGCCCCTATATCTGTCCTCCTCCTCAGCACACCTTCCTAGCTTCTTATAGCTCCCCTGTCCCATCCCCAGAACCCCTTTGGCAGCCTCCCCCATCCTCTTCCTCTCCTTGGAAGGGTGGAGGAAGGTCAGGTAAAGGCTTCCTGGACCCAGGACACAGACATAGAAGGGAGAAAGGGAAAGAGAATCTGCATGTGTAGAGACCCTAGTAATGTGCCCTATATGTGCTAGCCCTATCTTACAAGTAAGTGGCTTAAAGGCTAGAGCACTGGTCTTGGAGTCAGCAAATGAAGATCTGAGTTCAAATCCAGCCTCATACACGTGCTACCTTAGACAAGTCATTTCATCTTATTGCTTCAGTGACCTCATATATGAAATGGGGATGGTAATAGCACCCAGGCAGGCTTCTTGTGAAGATCAAGTGAGGTCATAATTGCAAAGTGCTTAGTAGAGCAGCTGGCATATAGTCAACATAAATACTCATTATTTATATGGATCCTCACAACAATTCTGGGAGGCAAGCACTGCTATTCCCATTTTTCAGTGGAGAAAACTGAGGCAAGTAGAAGCTAAGGGATTTACCCAGGATCACATAGTAAGTGTAGAAGGCTGGATTTGAACTCGGGTCTTCCTAAGTGCAAGCCTCGAACTCTATCCACTTGCCCCAGCTGAGGAGGCAGCACTCTACCCCTTACCCCACCAGAAGGAGGCAGCATGAGTCTGGAGAGCAGCTGGGGCTCCCGTTTGTCTGCAGCAAAGAGTTAACTCTTGCGCATTGGCAGCCACACACCAGTGGTTGGGTTGGGGATAGAGGGAGTGTAGTGGTTACCTGGGGAACAATGGAGGGAGTGCCTGGCCCCGCTGCATCTGCGGAGTGCCCTCCTCCAATGTCAGAGGAGTCATGGGGCTGTATGGTGGTAGTCCTCAGGTCTGGGCCAGGTCTGGGCCAGGTCTGGCTGCTCTGAGCTGAGTGAGCCCAGAATCCAAGAGTACCGAGGAGAAAACTCCCTGGAGTGATAATAATTTAATATCAATTTAATAAACCTCAATAAAGGCCAGGGCCTGAACTAATCACGTTGCTTTGCTTTGCTTTAAAAATGCCTTTTCCTGTGTGAGCAGGGACCAGGGACCAGATTTGAATTATCCATAAAGGGGAAAACCCCGACATCCTGAGATCATTAATTCTAAACTGACTCTGCTTTTGTCATTGTCTTGTCAATTTGTATTTACAGCCAAGAAACTTCTTTCCTGGTGGTGTGCATAGTAAACATATGGAGACCATATGTTGGTGGGACACAGCCACCCTGAACTGGTATGGTTCTAAAATGTACTTAAGTTTTCTCATTCTTTTGTTCAGGATGATCGTGTATCTGCTAACTTAAAGGGAATAAATAATAAACAATATGTATCACCTAGCCTGTTTGTCTCTTTTAACCAAACTTCCTGGTTAGCAGGGGACATC
Source organism: Petaurus breviceps papuanus (assembly GCF_028583685.1). Classification (NCBI taxonomy): domain Eukaryota; kingdom Metazoa; phylum Chordata; class Mammalia; order Diprotodontia; family Petauridae; genus Petaurus; species Petaurus breviceps. Next base: position 3,137 of record NW_027187354.1, on the reverse strand, counting down.
ACTAGACCTTTCCAATAGTTTACATCAAGGGGTGAGAGATAGCCAGGAGTCAAGGGTCAACCTGAAATTACGAACATGGAGGATATAATTAACTCTTGCTTCCAGAGGTTCATTTCTGTGGGTTCTGTCAGGGAGCCAGATTTGATCCCACCTTCAAATAAAACTGCAAAATCCCACAAAACTACACAACAGGCCCAGCACCTCTTCTGTAAGGGAGCCCTTCCCTGGGTACCACCTAGCAATGAGCATTGCTTTTTCCTGAAGAACACCCAGTTAAGAACAGTGCTGGTGACCAGGTGTCTGTGGGTGAGGATCAAGATGTCATTGTGATCTATGTGATCTTTCCTAATGAGATTGAAGTTCTGATGAAAGTGAGACAGTTTGTACCTGGGACTCCACTGGGCAAGATTTCACAATTTGTGCGGATGCCATAGTGCAGGGCCCATTCTGTTCAAATGTCAGAGACATTTTAAGTGTTAACTTCACTTTTATAACCCAAGGAATAGTTCTCGCCCTGTTTGGTTTGTTGCACATTGCGTATAGGGGTAGTTAGGTGGCACAGAAGATAAAGTGCCAGGCCTGGAATCAGGAAGTATCATCTTTGTGAGTTCAGATCTGACCTCAGAAACTTAGTAACTGTGTGACCCTGGGCAAATCACTTAACTCTATTTGCCTCGGTTTTCCCATCTGTAAAATAAGTACGGGAGAGATGGCAAACAACTCCATTACCTTTGTCAAAAAAGAAAAACCAAACAACATCACAAGGAGTCAAACATGACTGAACAAGGAGTGACCAACATTAACAGCAACAACATTGCATATGTTCTTGAATCAAAAGCATCCGATGATTGATTTAAAAAACAGGTTTATAGATCTTGATGATGAAGTGACCTCACAGGCCATCTTGTTCATCACTTTCCATTTTACACACGAGGAAACAGATGTTCAGAGAGGGTGAGTGATTTGTGCAAGGTCACAAGGTATTTAGTGAGTGTGTGTGCATGCGTGTGCATATGTGTGTTTGTGTGTAATTTTTTTCAACTGGAAAACCTTGCCTTCCCTCTGTCCCACTCCTCCTTTTCCCTCTTCCCAACTGAGAAAGAAATAAAATAAAATAAAAGTTCTTTGTATGGTCAAACAAAGCACATTTCCACTTTGGGTACAACAAGTATTGGGGCTCCTTTTGGATTCTGGGTCCTTGACCTCTCTATCAGGAGGTGGGTAACATGTCTGATCACTAGTCTTTTGGATGTGTGATTGGTCATTGCACCAATCAGAGGTCTGAATTCTTTCAAAATTGTTTATTTTTTCTGTATCATTATTTTTGTGGAAGTAGCTCCCCTGGTTCTGCTCACTTCACTTGGCATCAGTTAAAACGAGTCTTCCCTAGGTTCCTCTGCAACAATCCTGTCCATCCTCTCTTATAATACAAGAGTATTTCATAATATATACACATGGCTCTCTGTGTGCATATATTCCCAATCTTTGCCATTTCAAAAACAGCTAGAAATCTTTTTGTACATCTTTAGTTACTGTTTATTTTGCTTTGACCTTATCTTTCTTTTAATTTACCTTCTAATTCCTCATGCCCACGAATTACGTTCTTCCCTTTTCTATATAATAGTGAAGATGAAG
>NW_027187354.1:0-1492 GCF_028583685.1 Petaurus breviceps papuanus | reverse complement strand
TCATAACAGACGCACTCCCAGCCATTGACTAATTAGTCTAAATCTATGACCCCCAAATGATGAGGTTCAGAGGTGATCTATGAGTTATCTCCCCACATTAGAATGTGAGCTGCTTCTCCTCCATTCAGCTTTTATTATTGTTCATTTGTTTGACCACTTTCGTCATTCTCTTGAATCATGTTTAAACATAAACATTTCCATGCAGCTCTAATCTAATGAGTAATACTTTCCAGTCCTTCATTCCATTAAAGATCTGCCTTTTAAAATATTCTGGGCAATGCAACAGAGTCATGCTGTCACTATCAGGTTAGGGTTTCCTCTAATGTCCTGGCTAGTTTTTTTTTGCCCCCTTCCTACCTAGGGATTTAGAGGTCATGAAGTGACTGGGATGGATCGGAATGCCCCCAAGACCTTGCACGTGGGCTCCGGGTCTCAATGCTGGCTTTTGCAGAGACTCAGGGCCTCACTGTTGACTTGTCCAGGACAAGGTACACTGGACTGCAATCCTTTTTCCCCTGATTAAGAAAGATATTTCTCGCTATGCTTCTAAGTTGTCTTGGGCTGGAATATTGTTACACTCCATCCATTGTTGGATTCATCACCCCAGAATTCACCTTGAGGCATTTTTTAAAAGTTGTTTGAAGGGGAATTTTAGAGAGCTTGGGTGAGGCCCTGCCTTTACTCCATCTTGGATTCACCACCAGGTGGGATTTTAAATAACATCTAGTCTACCCTCTTCATCTTATACATGAGGAAACTAAGCTTCAGAAAGATAGTGACTTCCCATAAGAAGCTTCCAAATCCAAAATTCTTTCCACTGTCCTACAGCTAGGTGAATGAGAATAAAGCATTCACTGAGATTAATTCAGGGAAAGAAATGGTACTGACCCCATCCAGAGTCTCTGTTCCCACAGAGCCGAAAAATAGTTTGAATTGTATGTTGTTCAAATTGGCTGAATTTCTAATTGTTCCAGAAGAGGCTGGTTTTCCAAAGGAGCTTTTGTATTAACTTTTACTCCATCTTGAACAATCACTTCCAGCTTCTGGCCCTTCAGTTCCGGGCCTTGTAAACTGGATGAAAACAGATTATTTAATCTGTTTTTAATTTAAGTTTTTATCTTTCAATAGTTTTTTGTTTGCCATGTTGGGTGATTACCATCTAAATTTTATTCATAATCACAGCCAGCATTGCAATAGTAATGCCAACTAGTCCATTGATGAAACTGGAGTTTCTGGAGTTCAAAAGTTGGTTAAAATAAAACAAGAAGTGCCAAGTGTGGGGTTAGGGTCTGCATATTTCAGTTGATTAATATTTAATACCTGTATATTTGAATCAGTTATAAATCTCATAACCTTTGGTATAGGTAGCCGGGTTTCAGAGATTATGACTCATACGTGTATTGGTCAATCATTACACCAAACTCCCACTTATCAACTTGCCACATGACTCATTACCAAATTAAGTTTCATCTCAGGTTTAAGGCAATCAAGT
>NW_027187353.1:22946035-22948924 GCF_028583685.1 Petaurus breviceps papuanus | reverse complement strand
AGGAAAGGAAAGGAAAGGAAAGGAAAGGAAAGGAAAGGAAAGGAAAGAAGGGTATTGGGGGGAGGGGAGGAAAGGAAAAAGGACCCAGCTGTCCACTTGTAAGGGCTAAGCATAGTCCTGAAAAAGAAATAAGAAAATGTATTTTCCTCTCTTTTGTTGTTGTTGTTTTTTTCCCTTTCTTCTTTAGAGGCGTAGGAGACTATGGGTGGATAGTATAACACTGAATATAGCATAAGACTCAGTTAATGTGTTATTTTTGTGAAATTGCTTTTTCTCTTCTTGAAAAATTCTTTGATACAAGTTATTACTCTCTTGGTAGGAGAAAGAGAAGAAATATATTTGAAAGTGAAGGCAATGTACACGTGGAAAATACCAATATAAATTGTAAAATTAATTTTCATTAAAAAGAAAAATGCTTACACTTGAATTTTTTCAATTACAAAAAGCTACCTGCTTTGGGATCTTCAGGATTCTTATCAGGATGACATTCAAGGGCTCTGATCTTAAATTCTGCCAGGATTTGGTCAACCTGAAAGAAAATTGAGGCTTCAATAACCAAGTAAGGTTAGTGATGGATATAGCATTTGTATAGGAGCTTTTTCAGCTCTTCAAGAAGACAAGTCATGATCCTGGAAGGCAGAATGTGTAAGGGAAAGATTGTAGCTCCTAGATTCAGGAAGGAACTGGATCCTCCATATTCTGCCTCTGAAGTAACTTACACTTCCTGCTCCTTACTTTTGTAATTCATAAAATGGTGAGCAGAGTTTAAGGAACTTCTCCCAGAGGCCACAAAGTCCAACCCCAACCTCCTATGTTATTTTGCCATAACCTTCAAGTCCCATAATCCTTCTGCCCCAGGACAGCCCTCTAAGCACTTAATGGCAGTTATTTTTAAGTTTTCTCTTTTCCAAGTTCAATATGTCTAGTTCATCTGCCCTTTCTGTGGCCTGGGCTTAAGGCCCTTCCCCATGCTGGCTGGCCACCTCTAGCTCACACATGTCCTTCCTAAAAGATGGTGTCCAGGCTTGAACACAACACACATGTGGTAACTATAACAATATTGTCTGTGATACCTACCATAGAGAGTTATGGTGATGATCACACAAGAACATGTATGTTAAATGAAAATTATCCGCCTATTACATTTGTTCCCCAAAAGAACCTTCCTTTAGTGGACAAAGACCAGAAAGCTATTTATCACTACGTCATTGTTCAAATAGTATCACTTTTATATCAGTTTAGCTAAATGGTAAATTTACTTAGTATTTAACTTTGTACATATTTAAAATTACTTTTATTTACTTATCTGTGTCTCTTGCACCCCCACCCCACCCCTCACCAGTAACATATAAGCTTCTTGAAGTCAGAATCTTTCTTTGTGGTGTTTGTTCAATGCAATGACCAATGGGAGGCTTAAGCCGGTCATCACAGATTGTAGATGCAAAAGGAGACTTGTACACTTTCTGACTCAACTGAAACAACACAAGCTTGTTTTGCTTGAGTACAAGTATTGGTTACAGGGGAAGAGATGGATGAGCAGTGATGCAAAAAAAAAAAAATCTAGGGAAGAAGAAGACTGCCAGTGAAACATTTTTTTAAAATACACAATGGAGAGGGGGATGAGGTTCAGAAGGGGAATCAAACAAGCAGGGCAATGCTGGGCCTACATTAAATTTAGCACAGTTTTGTTTTGTTTTGTTTTTTGCTTTTTGGATTGGGTTTAAGTAACTTGCCCAAGGTCACACGGCTAGGTTTTTGTTTGTGTGTGTTAAAAGTTCACTTTTTTTTTGTTTTGTTTTTGTTTTTGCCCTTTTTTGGAGGGCAATTGGGGTTAAGTAACTTGCCCAAGGTTACGTGGCTAGTTTTGTGTGTGTGTGTGGGTGTTAAGTGTCTGAGGCTGGAACCAAACTGGGGTCCTCCTCAATCTGGGGCTGGTGTTTTATTCACAGAGCCCCCTAGCCGCCCCCCCCCCCCCGCATATGATTTTAAACAAGCTGAATGTAACTGGGTCATGATTTCATACACAACCCACTTATTCTGACTTTATATATGAAAAGTTACAATTCATCAAGGATTTTCCAATTCATGATTTTTAAAAATTTAATAAAAAAATAAAATCTATGGAAGCCTTCTGACTCAACATAGATAGGTTCACAATTGAAGCAGAAAACAGAAGGTAGGAAGAAAGGCAGACAAAATTGTGAGGAAGGGTAGACAAAGGCACTCTCTTAATGCTAAGGAAAATTTTCTTAGATGAATGAGGTAAGAAACATGACTCAATATCACTCAAAGGATCAGCAACAAGCCCATGGGTGATATTTTGGCTCTTTCTTAACTACCAGAAACTGTTTCACTTCAGGTGCCTAACACACTGCTTGTCACCAAGCAGGTGCTTAGTACATAAATGCTCAGCTGTTTGTAACACAGGGTTTGAGAGGTGGGGCTAGAAATAGTATAAATAAAGGTCATGAGTCACATTTAAATAACACTTCAAGGTTTGCAAAATGCTTTACAGACCTTACTTCTTTTGATGGTCACCACAAAACAAGCTTGGGTATAGAATGATGGTGAAGCCCACTTTACAGACATTTTACTGGTCGTGGAGCCTAAGAAAGGTCATGGGGCTTTCTTGGAATGACACAAGCAAGGTTCAGAGGTGGAGTTTGAACCGTTGTTTCCTTGGCTTCTAGTCCAAACATCTATCCACTAACCTTGTGTTTTCTAAATGAACTTGAACAAACAACTAGTTCTTGTTTTCTGTCAACAGAACGAAACATTTTTTTTTTGCCCTTTGGAGGGCAATTGGGGTTAAGTAACTTGCCCAAGGTTACACGGCTAGGTTTGTGTGTGTGTGTGTGTGTGTGTGTGTGTGTGTGTGTGTGTGTGTGT
>NW_027187353.1:22920275-22946025 GCF_028583685.1 Petaurus breviceps papuanus | reverse complement strand
GTGTGTGTGTGTGTGTGTGTGTGTGTGTGTGTGTGTGTGTGTGTGTGGGTGGGTGTGGGTGTGTGTGTGTGGGTGTTAAGTGAGGCCGGAACTGAACTCAGGTCCTCCTGACTCCAGGGCTGCCCCAAGAATGAAACATTTTTAATGAAAGGGTTTAACATTGTATATAAAGAGAATGGGTTATAGGTTGCTTTTGGGTTGTGCAGGGGTTTTTTCTTTCTTTCTCTTTTTTCTTTTCTTTCCTTTTTTGAGGGGCAGGGGGAAAGGGAGAAAGGACCCAGATCTATGATTTCCTCGGTATAGGGAGCTCCTAGGAAAGAAACTCCTACATGACTACCTGCTCTACAACAGATGGTCCTAGAAAGTTGCCTGGAGGCTTTGAGAGGTTGGGGAACTGGTGAGCATTTGTCAGAAGCAGAAGTTGAAAGCACAGTCTTCCTAGCTCCCTAGCAGGTCTTCTTAATGGCCAGCTTCACTCTATCCCAATACTCTTCTCCTTAAAAGAGAATTATGCTAATAAAAGAAACATTCATTGGTTGATTATACTCTATGTTAGTGATCATTAAGAGAACAAGCAGCAGGTAGGAAGACTGTTTGAGACTCTTTAAAGGGGAAGGCAAAAACCATTCCCCAGTTGTCTCCCTTCTTTGTAGATTAAAAAGTTATTATGTCTTTAATAGTAGAGATCAACAGTTTAGAGCTGGAAATCACCTTACAGTTCATAGTGTTCAATCCTTCCATTTTATAGATGGGGAAACTGAGGACCAGAGGTCACCTAGTCCAAACCCCATATTTTATAGATGAGTAAACTGTGGCTAGAGAGGATAAGTCATGCAGCCAAAAGTACTACAGCAGGGGAGGCAAACACAGGTCCTCGATGCCCTTTTCATCATTCTCTCCACCCAAGAAAGTAAGCTGCCTCCCTCCAGTTGTGGACCAACTGAACCCTCATTAGGATTTTCACCAATTATTCATTTGGGAAATCATTCAGTTTTATAAATGGAATTTCCGTTAAATAATTCAAAATCCTAACATAAAAAAGAGAGGCAACCAGGGGCTGGGGGATGACACATATCATGTGACCCTAAGCAAGTCATTTAAGCTTTTAGTGCTCTCAAGCCCTATATGACTATTAGTAACAGAGAAGGTAGAAATTTGCTTTAGTAGAAGGGGTTTAGTCAAAGGCAGTATAGCAACAAAGGCACAGGTCCTGTCCTGCCCCACCCCAATATCTTTTAATCAATCTTACGCCTGTTGTTTGATCCAATCAAAAAGCATTTATCAAACATTTACTATATGCCAGGTACCACATTAAATGCTGGGGATACAGACAAAAAGCCAAAAAAAGCAATAAATGTCCCTGCTCTCAAGTAGCTTATATTCTAACGGGAGAGACAACTCTCATGCAAATAACTATGTACATACAAGATATAGACAGTGTAAATGGAAGGTAATTTCAGAAGGAACTAGAAGCTGGGGGGACCTAAAAACACTACTTCATTCATGATTTAAAATATCTCTGCATCTGTAAGTACATATTTAAATGGGACATAAAAATCAGAGTATTAGGAAAATATAGACTCTATACCATATATTACCTAATGTTAGCAATCTGAGACTCATATTTGCATGTATCTATTAAGTTTGAAGACTTCTGAGGATATTCTTTTTGTGACCTGTTCTATATGTGTATGTGTATACATCTGAGCTTTTTATTTTTAATCTAATCTTTTGTTTTTAAATCATCTTCATTTCCAAAGCCCACTAACAGTTAAAAATTGGGGTGGCTAGGTGGCACAGTGAATAGAGCACTGGCCCTGGAGTCAGGAGGACATGAGTTCGGATCCCGCCTGAGACACTTAACACAAAAATTAGCCATGTGACCCTGGGTAAATTACTTAATCCCAATTGCCCTCCAAAAAAAAAAGGCAAAAAAACAAACAGTTAAAAACCACTTCAAAGGCACCTTAGCATAGGTGCACTTTAATGCATAAGTGTGTATATATCAAGATATGTATGAATCTAGAAGTTCTTGTAATAATTAAATAGGACCTTTAAGTAAAGAGACCAAAATATAGAGAGTCTCTTTCCTAGGTGATAAAAGATTTTATGACTATAATGGACTTTCTAAGCAACAGCCTTCAGGTTATCCAAACTATGTAAATGTATTACAAAATTAAAAGCTCATTACTTTGAATTGTTCCCTTAAATTAATCTTTGGGATCTCAGGCTCTAGAATGAGAAGGATGTCAGGGATGAACTAGTCTCACCCCCTTCAGCTCCCAGAGGAGGAAATTAACCATGTTAATTCTCTTACTGTAGAGAGTTCGTCACATCCCAGTAACTCATAGTAATCTTCCACATTCTCCATCTTACAGTTCAGTATTGCATCCATTCCACCCTATGGAGACTACAAGAAAGAAGCAAACAGCCTGGGACATATAGGAAGCTTTCCTCCAGTCTCTATTGTCCTAGCTCCAAGCAGCAGCCACCAGTTTTAAGGTGCTAATGTTAATGAGCACAGATGTCATAAGAGACTTTGGACAGCTCTCCCTTTCATTGGCTGTTTGCATAAGAGAAGGAAATGGGTCTCTGATGGCTGCCAGGGATCTTTGGGATTTGTAGTTTTGGAGATTGTTTGAAGAATCTGCTTCTGTCATAGACCCCTTTGGCAGTCTGGAGAAGCATACAGATACTGTCTTAAAATAATGTTTTTAAATGAATAAAATAAAAGAAATAGGCTTACAAAGGAAACCAATTATAGTGAAATAAAACTATCAAAATATTTTTTAAAGGTACTGGACCCTAGGTCCATTTTTTGGGAATTTTAAAGGTGAATCAGATTTAGATCAACTAGTTCCTTTGTGGAGGTTAAGGGAAGAGGAGGAAGGAAGTAAAATCCAAGGACAAAAAAGCTGACATGCCTCTCCCAACATCACATATGTGGTAAGTGGCAAGGACAGGGTTTGAACTTGGGTCCTGACCCTAAAGCCACCATCCTTTTCACTGTGCCTGACTCTTCACAACTTTGGTTTTTATAATTACCTCTTTTTTTTTATACAACTTCTGGTTTCATTAATGTCAAGAACTTCCAACGAAATGGTTCAGGTGTGTTAAGTGTGAGGTCACTCCAAATGACAGAAATCCAATCACCAGAATCATCTGCTAAGTCTTAGAACCCTAAAAATTCCTAAGTTTCTCTGCCACTTAAGCATAGGTTCTCTTCAAGGCTGTATCTTGGATCTCCTTCCCCACAAGTTTTACATTACTCTATCCCTGGGTGATTGGCTGAGCTCCCATGAGTTCCAGTACCATCTCTACTGGTTCTCCTAAAATCTGGTCCAGTTTCCCCAGTTGGTGGTGTGTGTTGAACATCTACACCTTGATGCTTCATTTGCATCTAAACTCAGCATATTCCAAAAGGAGCTCATTATCTATCTGTGGCTCCTCCAAATTTACCTGTTTCTTTCTGTTAAGAATACCACCATCTCTCCAATCCAGGGGGGTTCAAAATCTCAGTCATCTTTGACTTTCTCTCAACTCTCAAGTTCAGTCAGCACTATGCTTGCAAAAATATCTCTCCTACCTCCTCTATACCAATAATCAGTGAGCCGTCACCCTATTACCTCTCCCCTCTACCATTGAAATAGCCCAATTAGTATGCCGGTTTCTGGCCTTTCCTTCTCCAATCCATCATCCAATCATCCAATTCACAGCTGTCGAAACATGCTTCCTAAAACACAGATCTGACCAGGTCACTCCTCTGCTCAAGCAGTTTCACTGACTCCCTACTCCCTCTAAGATAAAATGCAAGGTCCTCATTCTGGAATTTAGTGTCCACCACCATCTGACATGATTTTCTCTCATTCATCTCTCATTCTATTCTCCTTCATACCCTCAATATTGTAGTTACACTGAACCAGTAACTATTCTCTGAGCTCTGCACTCCATCTGCAGAAACTCTGTATTTTCACAAACCATCCTCTTCATCCTTCCTAATTGTTTGAATGTGGCCCCTCTTTAACTTAACTTCTCAGAATTCTGATCTTCCTACAAGCCTTCCCTAATTCTACTCCCTGCTTACTCTAGTTGTTAATGTACTCCCCTCCCCCCTCCTTCCCCCCCAACCCCCCTGCAACTTATGTTTTGCATGCTGCAGTTTAGGCATGGTTACAGATTAGGGGAGGAAAGAATGACTACTTGAACTTGCAAGATCTCATGAGGGCTGGAGCTTTGGAGAAGAAACAGTTCTTTATTTCTGAGAGAGAGAGAGAGACAGAGACAGAGAGAGAGAGAGAGAGACAGAGACAGAGAGAGAGAGAGAGAGAGAGACAGAGAGAGAGAGAGAGAGAGAGAGAGAGAGAGAGAGAGAGAGAGAGAGAGAGAGAGAGAGAGACAGAGAGAGAGAGAGAGAGACAGAGAGAGAGAGAGACAGAGACAGAGACAGAGAGACAGAGAGAGACAGAGAGAGAGAGAGAGAAGCATGGGTCCTGGGTCCAGACTCTCTTCAGAGAGAGACCCATGGAGAGAGAGAAAAGACTTTAAGAAGTGTCTCCCAGAAAAGAGCTTGCATTTCTACATCAGCCTGGATTGGTCGTGGAGAATGCTGATGGCCTACATGATTGAATGAGTACAAGAGTTGGAGGAAGAGCTTTGAAGAGGAGAGACATCCTTGTTCATATGGAATTAGGAGAGCTGTAGAGAAGCCAGCATTCCATCATCCCAGATTTCTAGCTTTCCTTCCCAGAAACACTGAGGAATTTTCTTTTAGGTGAGATTGGGGCATTTCTCTTGGTCAAGCTGAGAAATCTTTCTCCCAGTGAGAGAGCTCATTTGTTCTGTGTATTGTCTGGTATGTTCTACTCTGTAAACTTCTCAAACTATCTCTTTGGATAAACGGGCTTCCTCGCTATTCACTATTTGTGATGGTATTTTGTGCAACTAGCATTTGCCATGAGGAGTCGAGTCTGTGGCTATAAGCAAAGAGTATCTCTCCCTTTTTGAGAAATAATGGCCAGGAAAGCAGCTTGAAAGTAAAGGTTGTGCCCCTAGATAGCAATATTTGGGGGGGGGGTTATTTAGGGGGACAGTTAGGTGGTACAGTAGATAAAGCGCCAGACCTGGAATCAAGAAATCTCGTCTTGTGAATTCAAATGTGGTCTCAGATCATTACTAGTTGTATGATCCTAGGCACATCATTTAACCTTATTTGCCTCAGTTCCCTCTTCTATAAAATGAACTGGACAAGGAAGTGGCAAGCCACTCCAGTGTCTTTGCCAAGAAAATCCTAATTGGGGTCACAAAGAGTTGGACATGACTGAAAAACTTACTGAACAACAAAAACAACAAATTGGGCAGATAGATATAATTCTAGTCCAATGTCCCTTCTCTGAGAATAGGGCATCCACATGTGTGGGCCCCTCTCCAGGAAGGAATCAAAATCTCCCTTGGAAAAAGATGTATGAGATTCCAGAGATATCTATGCAAGCCTTCATTTAGACAACCCACATGAACATATACACCTTACACAGGCAGTTCAAACACCTTAGATTTGTATTTACTTATCTCTGATTATGTTACATAACCTTCAAACACAAAGTATAGTGCCTTATATACTAGAGGGGGATTTAGAAATACTTGTTGCATTATATTGGGTTGGACTCCTGATAATTCCACCCTCTTGAACTGAGTAAAACAAGTCTTTGTCACAAAAACTCTTCAAATAGTTGAAGGGAGCTTTTGGGATCCATGTAAGTCTTCTTTTTCCCAAGCTGAATACTTAAATTACTCAATGTGTGGCCAAAGCTTCAGTCCTCACCACTTTTGGTCACCTTCCTCTAGATCCTCTCCAGCTTGTCAATGTCTTTATTAAAATGTGGATCTCATAGCTGTACACATGCTCTGACCTGGGCAGAAGATAGTGTGACTGTCACCTCCCTTTGGAAGCAAAGTTCAATAACCCTGTCCATCCCCTGTCCCAAGGATGATGTTGTTTTATTTAAACAATTATTTTTTAAGGGTTGCCAATTGGCATTGATTTCCAAAGCAAATAATTTCTCATCAATTTTCTGTGACTTCAAAGAAAGAAAATATTTATCCCCAAACAATTGCAAAACCTTTTCAGTTCCCTGAATTAGTATTAAGGAATTTAATGGATAAAGTGATCATAGGATTTAAACAAATATGTAATTCTAAAAAAAAAAAATTACAAACTATCAACAAGCATTTGAAAGATTGCTTTACTTACTAGTAAGAGAAATAAATAGGTTATGGCATATGAACATAATGAAATATTACTATGTTGTAAGAAGGGAAATCCCTGAAAAATACAGGGATGTATAGGAAGACTTACATGAACTGATGCAAAATGAAACAAACTGAACTAGGAAAACAACGTATACAGGGTGTCCCAGAAGTCTTAGTGCAGTTTAAAGCTACTAATGCTTCTGGGATATAGGAGGCATTTAATACACACTTGATGATACATTGCACAGTGTATATGCCAGGTACACACACACTATAAATAAATATAAATTATATATATATATATATATATACATATATATAATGAGTGTGTGTGCATTATATAAATATATATTATGTGTAATATATAAAGAACAAAATAGTTTGATACAAGATAGCTTGGGAGGGAGAGCCCTAGCAGTTAGAAGGATCAGGTAAAGCATCTCAGGGGAAGAAAGTTATTCTACAAGTTGAAGGTAGAGGAGGAGGGCATTATAGGCAGTGGGGACAGTCAATGCCAAGGCATGGAAATAGGACACGGAATGTTGTGAGTGAAGAACATAGAAAGGGCTGGTTTGTCTGGATCACAAAGATCGTAAGATGTAATAATCCAATAAGACTAGAAAGTTATGTTGCACCCAGGTTATGTAGGGCTTTAAAAACTAACTAGAGGAGGTTCTGTTTTATGCTGGATGCAGTAGAAAGTCAGTGGAGTTGGGTGAGTAGAGGACACCCATGGTCAGATTTAGGCTTAAAGAGAATGACTTTGGCAGACGTGGATAGCATGGATCACAGTGGGGAGAGACTTAAGGCAGGAAAATCAGTCTGAAGCTGGTGCAAGCACCCAGGGGAAAGTGATGAGAATCTCCACAAGGTATGTGAGTAGAAAGGTGGGATCAGATACAAGAAACTGTATGAAAGTAGAAACAGCAAGATTTAGTAACTAACAGGACCCATGGAGTGAGTGAGGGAGAGGGAAGAGCTGAAGATAGTGCCAAGATTAAGAACCTGAGCCCTGATAGGATGGGGGTGTCTTGGATGGATAGGTAAGCCTGGGAGAGGGAAAGGTCTGGAAGGAAAGATAAGCAATGAGTTTAAGATGTCTCCAGGACATCCAGCTTGAAATATCCTGTAGGCAATTGGTGATCCGTGACTGAAGCTCAGGGGAGTAGCTGAGGCAGGATATATAGATCTGAGTCATCCACACGGAGAAGACAGCTAAACCCATGAGAATCGATGAGGTTACTAGAGACCACATTTGCAAATGGAAAACATGACAGCAAAATGAATACATTGTTACATAAAGTTTGGAAGTCACTGTTGTAGAATGTAACAAAGGGATAAGATAGTATCTACTCTCAAAGAGCTTATACTCTATTAAAAGAATCCAACAAACACAGTAACTGTAACATATCTATCTTCACAGTGCATATATACCGTGTTTCCCCGATAATAAGACCTATCCTGAAAATAAGCCCTCCCCTTACTGTGTAAGATTCCTCTAAAATAAGCCCTCCCCCGAAAATAAGCCCTATTGAGATTGCTACTGTAGTGAAGGTGATCCCCTGTACTACACGCTACATTATGGTACCCTCTGTATGCACCGTCCATCCCCCCCCCCCCCGTGAAATGCACGCCGCGCTCCGAGCTGTATCCAATCAGAGCTGCAGCAGTGAGCGCATCATCCTGTTCTTCCCCAGTGATTTGCTTATTGAATAAAGGTACATTTTCTTGTTCACATTTACCTGTTTATTTAAATTGCTGTCAATGTTCATTAAAATAAACCCTCCCCTGAAAATAAGCCCTCTGGTGTTTTTCTGTCCAAAAAAATTAATAAGACAGTGTCTTATTATCGGGGAAACACGTTATGTGGTATGCGCCATAAAGAAAATATCTCTAGCCTTTAGCTTTCTATCTCTTCATCTACCCAAACCTCTCCCAGGAGAAGCATATAATAATATACAGCATATAGCAGAAAAAGCACATGGCCTATCTCGGTGAATCTGAACTGATGTTCTGTCTTGTCTCTTTCCTGAGTACAAGTGACTAAGCAACAATCCTCAGAGGGGTATTTCCAACCTTGGAGACCACCTTGTGAACTCTAGAACTCCAGAGATCCTCAGCATGAGCTGACTGGAGTCAGAAAGGCTATTTGGCAACAACCCCTTCCTTGCAGAAGATGGTGGTGGTCAGGAAAAGGAATCCCAGGCCTGGCCTGACTTACCAGAAAACAAAGACCTGGAGGGAATTGCTTAGACAATGAAGAAAAAGTCAAGGTGCAATGTAAAATTTCTATTCAGCAGTCCCACAGACTGCTTCATATTCTGATGTTGAAATCTTCTGGCAGAATTCAACAGAAGTTATTTCAACTGCTTGGGTTTTTGTCAGTGCTTGCTTGTTACTCTCATTTCACTTACATGGAGGAAATAATTAGCTGTCCTCAGCCTGATTTACACTGTATCCATATGTCCCTTTCTATCCTCTCCTTTTCTGAATACACTCAACATGAGTCAAGGGAAAAGAGCCTGCCTTCTCCCTCTGGAGGTCAAGTTCCCACTAGGCTACATGCCAGAGTTCAGAGTTGAATGAGATCCTTGAATGAAAAGGAAGAGGTCAAGCAGCCCAGCTTCCCTGGGCTTACAGAGCAGCTACTATTGTAACACATAGTAAGTCCTTTAGAAAGGTGCAAAATAAAGTTTTATGTGAGACCTGATGGAATCGTAGGTTTGGATTTGAAGGGGACCTCATAGATCATGGGGCCCACCAAGGTTAGGTGGGAAGGGGAGGATCAAAGAAGGTTTTCTGGGGCAGTCACTTGACTGCTCTTTAAAGGATGAATAGCAATTCAATATGCAAAAATGGACAACTTTTCTGGCAGGGGGAATGATCTCTATAAAGGCAAAGGAGGGCAGGGTCTGTCTCCAGGCACTTCTAAATTAAGGTGCTGTGTTTGACCTTGTTTTCAAAGAGGACCATGGCAGCAGGGAAATGATGACATGACCTGCAGTTGACTTTGATTTGAGGGAGGGAGGGCTGTACAAGGTCACCACACTCACTTTCTTCTCCAGAGCTATCTAGGTCCAGTGGCCAGATATTCATTAGGATGACTGGGGATGGCCCAGGATGCAATGGGACACCCTGGCCCTTTTAGGCTGAGGCCTTTTCATGTTCTTGCCCATTCAGTGAATAGACCTATTTAAGAAGTGAGTTGAGGGATGGCCCCTTTAATTAGAAAAAAAGAAAAAAATCAGGGGGGGGGGGTTAAGACCCTCAGGGTTGCTCTTCCAAAGAGAAACAGTATCCTCGACATTCACTCTAAGCCAGGAGGGCCCAAAATAGGGCCATCAAGTGGACCTTGGGCAGGGGACCTATTGTGGTCAAATCTATGAGCCTTGGAGTGAACTGGATTTAAGGTGCAGTGAAAACGGTAATGTTTGCAATCAGTGTTACCTTAAGCAAGTCCTTTCCCTTCTCAGGGCACTTTTTTTCTCAGTTGTAGAAATGGGGAGTAGAAGGTAAAAATGAATGTATTCTAATCATTCATTTACAACTTGATCTCTTCCACATTTAAATTGGTTTATTATGAGGTTTAAATGCCATTTCTGATACCAGGGTAAGTCTTAACATTCTTAACTTTTGTTTCCTCACCCTGTACAATGGGAATAATAATTCTTTCAGTAGATCAAGAAGTCAAAGAGATTTTATATGTCACCTAGTCTGATCCCTTCCTTTCACAAAGGAAAAAAATTTTTACAAATCCAGAGAGAAGTGGCTTGCCCCAGAGCACAAGTGGTAAATGACAGAGGCAGGAATCAACTGGGCAGTTTTTTCCGCTGTAACACACTGCCCCCTGAGAGACCTAGAGAAACAAAAGGGATTGGAATGGAAGGGCAAACATGCTTGGAGAAGTTTGGAGAAGTTTACTAATCTTTCTGGGAAATCCTAGTGCGCACCACAGCAAGGAAATGTAGGCAGGAGCTGGACTCCAGCTCCCACAATGCATGGCAGGCGGATATAGGGAGAAAGGGAAGATGGGAGTGAAAAAGACTGACTCCTACTCTACAATTCCTTCATTTTACAGATGAGTAAATCAAGGTTGGAAAACACCAGTCTTTGTGGGTGATCAATCCTTCAGTCCTTCCTTAGTGATTACCAGGCACCAATGCACAGTATCTTTCTGGAACTGCCCCATGACCGCAAAGCAAATAGGAGGCTATCGGGAAATGTACACAAGTGCAGAGAGCTAGAAGGAGGCAGAAAACTACAAGACCCAGAATCCTCTCTGGAGGAAGTGAAATAAATTATCTCTGAGTTCTCAGCCAATTCAGAATTTTGCTTAAAAGCCCAAGCTCTGCCTGTGCACAAGATCACAGCACCCATCCTGAAAAGGAACTTGGATTGTATCTAGTCCACAAGGAGGAAATCCAACCCAGAGAGTTCAAATAGCTCACCCAAGGACACAAGATTTGAGCCTTGACTCTCGATCCTGTGCCCTTTGCAGGGTATAATGGTGCGTTGATGGCCCTACACCCCACCTCCCCTCTATTTCTCCTCATCCCATACTATCCCATTGCTTTCTCCTCCCTTCCACTGCCCACCTTCAAATCTCCCATAGAAACTTAGAGAGGGAGGAATAAAGGGAAGATGGGGGAAAGGAAAAAGAATTTTTACAGCACTTACAATGTGCCAGGCACTGTGCCTGTCAGTTTCTCCTAAGGACCTTGGCTCCCCAGCCTGGGATTCCCAAACTCTTGATTTTGATAACCAGACTTAGGATCTTAGACCCTGAACCAGACAAGACCAAAAAGGCCAAACCATTGTTTTATGGAGAAGGAAATGGACAGTAAATGGCAGAGCTGAGATCTGAACCTGAATCATCTCATTCCAAATCCAATGCTCTTTCAGACCTGAGCTGCACACATTTGTGTTGTTCATTCTTTGCAGTTGTGTCCAACTCTTCATGACTCCATCTGGGGTTTTCTGGGAAAGGATACTGGAGTGATTCGCCTTTTCCTTCTCCAGTTCACTTGACAAATAAGGGAACTGAAGCAGAGTTAACTGACTTGCCCAAGGTCACATAGCTAGTGTCTGAAGCCACATTTGAGCTCAGGAAGATGAGCCTTCCTGACTCCAGGCCCAGCACTCTATCTGCTTCACCACCTAGCTGCCCTATGACAACAGGGGCTCATAATTTTCACTCACCTTCACCCTCCTGTCCATAACTATCCTTCAGTTTCTCCATCTGCAAAACAGTGTTCCACCTGACCCTTTGTAGCTTTATATACAATGGAAAGAGCATGGGGCCAGAAAGAGGAAGACTAGGTTTCTTGTCCTTGCTAGGCCAATGCAGTGGTCTTTGGTAAATTCCCCATTTTTGTGCATGGATTCCCTTCAGTGCTTGGGATTTCAGAGGTGCTTAATCAACATCAATTGCTTGCTTCTTTGTGCGAGGCACTATGCTATGGGCAGGAGATACAGGACAAAAATCCAAGAAAAATCTACTGATTATTTAAATAACAAAACATTAGTAAAAGAAATTGAACAACTCATAAATGAACTTCCAAAGGCAAAAAAAAGACAAGATATATTTACAAGTGAATTCTATCAGACAAACAATATGACATAAACTATTTACAAAAAAAAAAAATGAGAAGAAAGTCTTCCAAACTCTGTGATACAAATATGGTCTAGATACCTATAACACAGAGAAACATAGCAGAGGAGGGGGAATTATAGGTGGATATTCCTAAAGAATATTGATGCAAAAATATGAAATAAAACATTACCAAAGAAGTTACAAGAATTTAAAAGATTATATACCAGGTTGGATTTATACCAGAGGGCAGGGTTTGTTCAACGTAAGAAAAAATAGAAACATAGACCCTATTGATAACAACATAATCAATACAAGATATATCAATAGATATTGAAAAAGCTTCCTACAAAAGTCACTTGTTCCTGTTTAAAATACTAGAATATACAGGACTACTATGTTTCTTAATTTCTACAAGTATCTAAATCTTAGTATCTAATAAAACCTAATATCTTCGCATCTTAATATCTAAAAGCAAGGGACAACATTGTATATAATGAAAATAAGGCCTCCCGATGGCATGAGAGAACAAACATGCATAACTCACTCTCTCTACTCTGGTTGACATACAGCCAAGAACATGCAGCCAACCCGCCCTCTTCTTACTTCTGTCTTCCTTTGCGTTCATTCTTTCCAGTTGTGTCTATTCTTTTCCTTGGCCTTACATGTGAATGGGATGGAATAGTATTATATCCTAAGAAATTATTTCTCAGAATCCTTGGGAAAACTTGTATGAACTGATGCAGAGTGGCACATTGTAGCGGCAAGCACCCCAGCGTCCCCAGGGTGGCTGCCAACACAGGTTCTTGGATCTGCTTTGATAAAGGAAAGCAACTCAAAATGGGTTAACAAGCTTACTTTAATCAGTCATATATCGTTTACCTAGTTCAGAGGGAAAACATCAGCACCCCGAACTTCAGAGTATACAGACAGAATTGTCAAGAAAGAGAAACAGATCAAGCAGAAAGGTTTCCAAACTGTCCAGCCATTACATCCATACCAAATCACAGTTACCATCAACATCTGGGTTTTTCAAAGCCGGCGGGGGAGGGGGGGAGGGGAGGAGCCTGCTCTCAACGGCTTCCCAGAGTCTCATCTGATCAAATCACACAACATTTCTCAAAGTGCGCCCCAAAACAACACCACATCGGGGATTATATAGCCTTCTCCTGGCTCAGAGAATGTAACAAACTTCTTGACCCACTGCCCAATTACAAAGTATCTCCTGAGAAACAAGCTTCCCATCACAGGATCCAGGTGCACTTTACCTAGGGGCAGGGAAGATCTTAAAAATTTACATTCCCATTACATACTTGCAGAAGCAGAACAATATGTATAATAATAGCAACATTGTAACAAGCCAATCACAGCTGCCAGGGGACCAGTGATGAGGAGGCTACCAGCCTCTGAGGAGAGAGATGACAGCCTCAGGGGTCAGACTAAGAATTACATTTTTTGGCATGGTCAATGAATGCATTCATCTCTCTTAAATATGCATATTTATTGCAAAGGTTTATTTTTTTTTTCTTTTAGCTGTGGGCTGTAGAGAGAGGAGAAGGAAGTGGGGATCTAAGAGGCTGTCAAAAAGGTTTTTAAAAAGTCACTGAAACATGATTTTGAAATGAATAGAAGAAAGACCAAGAGGAATCATAAACAAGTAGGGCACTTTTGAAAGTTACAAGATAAATATTACATACTTAAAGAAATAAAATGTAAAAATGTTTTCTTCAAATTCAAAGGACTCTGTGCTAAAAGAGATTCACAGTTTCATGTTCAATCCTCCCTTTTGTCCTGTGTATGTGGAAGTACTTATCTCAATTCATGTTTAAATTCAGAATTTTTTTAAAATCAGATAAACTGAATGATTACACACACTTTGGTTCAATAAAAGGAAAACCTTCCTAAGAATCTGTACTATTGGGCAGCTAGGTGGCACAGTGAGTGAAGCACTGGCGCTGGAGTCAGGAGGACCCGATGAGTTCAGTTCCAGCCTCAGACATATAACACCCACACACAAAAACTAGCCGTGTGACTTGGGCAAGTTACTTAACCCCAACTGCCCTCCAAAAGGCAAAAAAAAAAAAAAAAAGAATCTGTATTATCCCAAATGAAATAGGCAGACTCCAGAAGGTACAGAAGGTTCTTAATCCATTGAGTTGACTACAGGTCTTCAAGCAGAGGGTGAAAATCATCCTGTGTTGTAGATAAAATAGAAAGGCCTCAGTCAAATATTGATTGGACTAAGATGGAAGACTCTAAAGTCCCTGCACACAGGGAGATTCTGGTCATCTGTGATTTCAGGTAGTTGGTACAAATGATCTCAGAAATCCTTTTATGGCTCTATGATTCTGAGTAACAAAAAAGTAATCAAGTCTTCCTGACTCAAGGGCCAGTGAGTGCGCTATCCACTGTGTCACCTTTAATAGGTATATGAAAGATGGGGCAGTGGAGTGTTCAGAGGATATAGAGCGCTAGGCCTTAAGTCAGAAGACTCATCTTCCTGAGGTCAACTCCAGCCTCAGGCACTTACTAGTCATGTGACCCTAGGCAAGTCACTTCACCCTGTTTCCCTCAGTTTCCTCATCTGGAAAAATGAGCTGGAGAAGGAAATAACAAACCACTCCAGTATCTTTGCCAAGAAAACTCCAAATGGGGTCACAAAGAGTCTGATAGGAAGAAGAAAAGTACCCTTAGAGGGGAAGATTTTAAAGCTGTAAAGTGAATATGAGCTGCTGATATAATTAGTGACTGTTATTTTCTCCTGACCATTACTTAGTTGTTTATAGTGGATTACATTCAACACTGTCTACATTTCTGTTATTTTTTTTTTCATTTTAAAAAGCAAACAAAAAAGATCGAGGTCCCAAAAATCTACTCAGCAAGGCTCAGGTCATTTCAGGGACATGAATATAGTTTGCTGAGTACAGAATACGGTTTTAAAAGATTTTATTCTGAGAAGGCAGAAAAAGCAGTACCTCATATTACCCACTAGAGGGCACACATTCCAAAGGGAACAGCCAGGAACCTGACTAATGCTCATAGGATCAGACATACCGTGTGTTCCCCGATAATAACACGGTATCTGCACCACATAGGGAAAGAACCTCAGGAGACCAACAATTCATTCCTGAAAATGAATCTAACACACCCACAAGTGATGGTCCAGTCTCTGCGTAAGGAGCCCCAGGTGCTCACTCTGAGGGAGGGAGCTAACAGGCCTCCATAAGGAGTGAGTCAAGGGACGGCCCCTTTAGTTAGAGAAAGAAAAGAATCTGGCTGGGAGGGGAAGACCCTCGGGGCGGCTGTTTCATAGAGAAACAGTTACTACCGTGTTTCCCCGATAATAAGACCTATCCCGAAAATAAGCCCCCCCTTACTGTGTAAGATTCCTCTAAAATAAGCCCTCCCCCGAAAATAAGCCCTATTGAGATTGCTACTGTAGTGAAGGTGATCCCCTGCCCTACACGCTACATTATGGTACCCTCTGTATGCACCGTCTCCCCCCCAGGGTGAAACGCACGCTGCGCTCCGAGCTGCATCCAATCAGAGCTGCAGCAGTGAGCGCGTCATCCTGTTCTTCCCCAGTGATTTGCTTGCTGGCCGCCATTGAGAGCAGTGCCGTGGAGGAGAGCTGAGGCAGGACAACATAAAAACCCGGTATGTAAGCGGGAGTGAGGGGGCATGATGGAGGATAAAAAGGGCATGATGGAGGAAAAAAGAACTCAGGGGGCATGATGGAGTGAAAAGAAGGACTGATGGTCATAATTTTATTATTCTGTCTGTTTTGACCCCCAGACATGAGTACAAAAAGGAAGAGCTATACTGTTGAGTATAAGAAAGCAATTGTAGAGGAGTCACATGGCAAGAATCTTGCAGTTTTCTGTAAAGAAAAACTTTTGGATCTTCAAATGGTCAGAAAATGGAGAGCAGATTATAATAACCTCAATCAACAGGTGGATGAGGGAAAAGGGAAAAAGCGCAGGTCTGGATCAGGTCGGCAGCCCTTATATCCTGACTTGGAGATCCTCATTGGTGAATGGATTGCTGACAGAAGAGCAAAGGCCTTGGTTGTTCGCAGGGCTGATATTCAAGCATTTGCCCTTTCAATGGCACCAGAGTTTGAAATGGTCTCAGAAGGATTCAAAGCATCACAACACTGGTTGGACAGTTTCCTTCAATGGTATGAACTGTCCCTAAGAAGATCAACAACACTGTTTAAGCTGGAAGATGCTGAAGTTATTAAACGTGCACTTGCATTCAAGTCCTTTATTGATAGGATAGACATTTCCAAGTACCAAACCTGCAATATGATTGCTATGGATGAAACTGCAGTGTTTATGGGACAAGGATCTCAAACAACAATTCATCACAGGGGTGCAACGTTGATCTACATTCCCACCACTGGCTATGAAAGTGCACGGGTCACCTGTGTTTTGGCAATTCATTTGGATGGAAAGAAAGCCACACCTCTAATCATCAGTAAGGGCAAGAAAGATAAGATTGAACGTGTATCTGGCATTTACGTTCTTGAAACCGAAAAAGCCTGGTGTACACAAGCCGTTATAAGAAAGTGGGTTGATTTAATGCTGCCACTTGTTATGCGAGGTAACCAAAGAGGTCTGATAGTCTGGGATTCAGCCAGCACTCACCACGCTAAAGAAATGAAGAACTTCCTTGCAGAGAGAAGAATAGATCAAGTAATGATTCCTGCAGGAATGACTGCCTATCTCCAGACCCTTGATATTGCAATAAACAAGCCATTCAAGGACCATTTGCGCATGGAAGTCAATGACTACATTGAAAATAGAATGGAAAGAAATAAGCGTGGAAACTTTGTGAAGCCCTGTCTGCAAGAAGTCGTGACTTGGGTGAAGAAGTCATGGGATAAAATTACTGACAGCTGTGTCGCCAAGGCACTACGAGCAGGTTACCTGGACAAGACATATTCATTTAAAGAGAGCTATATTGCTGGACATGACAGATTGGGTCCACTTCTTCTGAAGGAAATGGAGGCACAAGACATCCAGGATGGAATTCAGGGTATGGACACTTATGATGATGTTGTTGAAGAAGATGACATGATCATTATTGAATAAGGTACATTTTTTTGTTCACATTTACCTGTTTATTAAAATTGCTGTCAATGTTCATTAAAATAAGCCCTCCCCTGAAAATAAGCCCTCTGGTGTTTTTCTGTCCAAAAAAATTAATAAGACAGTGTCTTATTATCGGGGAAACACGGTATTGACATTCACTCAAAGCCAGGAGGGCTCCAAAGAACAACCATCTAGTGGAGCTTGGGCAGGGACCTCTTGTGGCCCAATCTATGAACTTCAAAGTGAACTGGCTTTAAGGGGAAGGAAGGGAGGAAGGAAGGAAGGAAGGAAGGAAAGGAAACTAGGCAGTGAATCCCAAGATCAGTGGGCAGCTTCTGGCCATCACATTTTACTTTCCTTTGGAAAGGAGGAGAAGGAGAGGGAAAAGAAGAGGATGAACTGAGTTGGGTCCCCATTCAGGCAGCTGGGTCTACTCACAGGTTGTTTCTCCTTCATTTTCAAAGAGGACATGGCAGCAGGGAACTGTTGATGTGACTTGCAGTTGACTTTCATTTGAGTGAGGGAGGGCTGTGCAAGGTCACCAGCCTCACTTATTCCTCCAGAGTCATCTGGATCCAGTGACCAGATATTCATTAGGATGACTGGAGATGGCCCAGGATGCATTGGGAGACCCTGGTCCCTTTAGGCCAAGGCCTTTTCAGGTGCTCACTTAGAGTGAGGTAATGGCCACTCAGTTAATAGGCCTCTTTAAGTAAAGTGAGTCAAGGGATGGCCACTTTAATTAGAAAAAAGGAAAAATCTAACTGGGAGGGCAAGACTTATTGGACCACCTATTGTGGTCTAATCTATGAGCTTCAAAGTGAATTCAGCTTAAGGTTTTGTGAAAGAAGAGAGACAGAGAGAGAGGGAGGGAAAAAGAAAGGAAGGAAGGAAAGAAGGAAGGAAGGAAGGAATCTAGCCAGTAAACTCCTAGTTAAGTGGGCAGCTTCTGGCCATCAAATTTTACCTTCCTTTGGAGAGGAGGAGAGGGAGAAGGAGAGTGCTGAGTTACCTAACTAGCTGGTCCATACATTGGAACACAGTAAGTCCCTGCCCAAGTTCAACTTAATGGCTGTATTTTGGGTCCTCCTGGCTTGGAGTCAATGTCAATGGTAACTGTTTCTCTTTGGAACAGCAATCCTGAGGGTCTTAACCCTCCCATCTTGATTTTTTTTTCTTTTTTCTAATTAAAGGGGCCATCCCTTGATTCACTTCTTAAAGAGGCCTATTCACTGAATGGCCTTTACCTCATTCTAAGTGATTACTTTAAAATGCCTTAGCCTAAAAAGGCCAATCTCTCATTGCATCCTGGGTCTTCTCCAGTCATTCTGATGAATATCTGGTCACTGGATCCAAATGACTCTGGAGGAGAAAGTGAGGCTGGTGACCTTGCACAGCCCTGCCTCACTCACATCAAAGTCAACTGAAAGTCAGGTCATCATTTCCCTACTGTTATTGTCCTCTTCGAAAATGTAGGACAGACACAACCACAAGGAGCCCGAAGGAAGTGGGTGGGTGCCTCTTCCTCCCCCAGGAAGCCCTTTCCACTTTGCTCTAATTTTTATTCCTTCAGGCTAAGCAGAAAAAGGCTAATCCTTCCTAGTGAGCATTTGACAACAGCTATCATATCCCCAGGGCAGTTAGGTAGAACCCTGATTAGAGCACAGAGCCTGGAGTCAGGTTTAAGACCTGGGTTCAAATCCAGCCTCAGTTATTTACTAGCTGTGTGATCCCGGGCAAGTCACTTCACCCTGTTTGCCTCAGTTTCCTCATCTGTCAAATGAGTCAGAGAAGGAAATGGTAAACCATGTTAGTATCTTTGACAACAAAACCCCAACTGGGGTCCCAAAGAGTCAAACAAGACTTAACAACAACAATCATATCCCCACACCCCTTCTGGTACTTCCTGGGGAGGGGTTTTGGGTAAGGTGGGAGGAAAATTCTGTTAAGTCCCTTCTACATCCCAATTACTAGTAATCAGTCTTCTTGGAAGCCAAGAGTAATGAAACAATTGGTCTTCATGCCTAGCTAGCAAGCATTGGTGAAAACAGGAAGCTATCAAAGAGCCTATTTCCTGTTTTAGGGGTGAGGGGGTAAGAACCTCTTTAGCAATAGTCTTGTGGAATCTCAGGAGTTCTGCCTCCCTTCTTGGAAATTCTGTGGTGCTTACCCCAGGTTCAAAAATCCTTAGTTATAGCTCTGACTATCAGGAGGTCAGATGTGGGAGGGCTCTATATAATTCAATTTAACCTCCATTCTGTGGCTTATCTTTCTAGCCCTGTTATACAATCATCCCATCCACTCACTCTGCTTGAAGAGGTTACCCATAAAGAAGATTAGGATTGCTCTGGAGATCCCAAAATACCAACATGCCGGGTCCTGCCGAATGAATTCGACTCAAGTCTTCTCAGCCAAAGAAAAGTAAAATTTATTAAAAGTTCGCTTGTATTGGACACAGAGTGAGTCTGTGTTAGGTCATTCTATGGATGGGATCTTATCTGCAGAAAGGTTGTGGGAGGAATCTAGGGGTGGTCTAGAGGAGGAGTTTGGAGAGAGTCTTTAGGAATCCGATGAGGTCAATGAGTGATTAAGGGTGGGAAGTTGCTGGAGGCTACCTGGAGACTACCGACTGATGAGGTATGTGTTCTGGGAGCCCTCTCAAGCTCTCCTTGAGTCCTCATTTGATGAGGCAAGTCTGTTACTAGATGTAACTAGATGTGCCTTTGCAGGGTGTCTTTTCCATGCAAAAAGGAAATAACTTTCTTGCTTTTGTAAACTTCTCTCTAGGAAAGCCAGTCTTTGGGCATGTTTCAGAGGCGTTGGAAGCTAAGCGCTTTTGATAAACCCTTTCTTGGGATAGGGGCGCATTCTTGGGTATCTGGAGCATCCTTGGCATGACCAATGATCTGGACAGATCCTTTCTGGCCTCAACACATCCCTTTCAGGAGTACCCTGCTGCACAGGGCGGAGCCTCTCCTTTGCACTTGTCAGAGCAGGGGGCAGACACAAGCCAGGTGTCACTGGGGACTGGGTCCCCATGAGACTCCGTAAGAGGCTGGGGGTTACTTGTCTCACATCCTTGGGCCTGGAAGGGGATTCCTGAGTGGAGCAGTTAGACATCAACCCCTTCAGAGCCAATGGGGAAGACTCAGCGCTTAACAATTTTAACAGTTCTCTGTCCTGGAAAACAGGGTCTGGTTCAGAGCAGGGTAAACAGATCTGCTTATAATCTTTCCTGCAAACTGAGCTATTTTGCTCACTTGAAATAACTTGGAAATTTTACTGATCTTGAGAAAACTACTTTCCATTGTCAAGGTGATATTCAGCTTCCTCATCTTTGGGAACCAGCCTTTGGAAATATATTTCTTTGTGGAAATGAGGACCATCTTCTGAGAAGGTAAACACTTACACAGTGAACATAGCATCTCTGCATATATGTCACTGAGGGTGAGGTCCTGAGCATGCTCTTCATTCTGTAAAGCAGTGTCCCCTAAGGAGCTACTCCTCCTGGCTCTCCAGGCTAACAAACTGTGATTTGGGGGCATGGCCACCATTCTGGTGTCTTGGGGACCTTGGAAGGCTGAAGTTGGCTTAACTGGAATCCCATAATTCTTCCCAGGGCCATTACCACTGCAACCAAGTAAAGCTTTGGGACTGTCTTCAGTTGAAAGGATCTTGGGGAGTTTCGGGGCCTTTCTCTTGCTGAAACTATACAACATAATCATCCTGGGATGGTCATCTTCCAGGATCATGTCCACTCGGGCCATGTATTTCTTGTCTAAATCATTTTCTGGAAGGCTTCAAAGGCTATCATCCTTCAAGCTGATGTCACCATTTCTCTTAACCAAAGATTCATCAAACCCATTGCTTTTGACATCTGTAAAAGGGCTTTGCATAATGTTGTCTATACTATAGCCTTCTTTCTCTAGGAATGTCTTGATATTCTGGAAGATGTCTCGGGTCACACCATACTCCCAGCCCCTCGGGCGTCTCGTAGGTCAGGGTTTTGATATGCACAAGTCTGTCTCCGTGGCCACCAGGGTCCCCATGATGCCAGTGAACCGCCCGCTGCTGGATCACAGCTTCTCGAGGATCTGCCTGCAGCTGGTGCCCACCTGACTTCCAAAACACTCTGATTCTTTAATGTAGAAGCTGCTAAATCTTGTGTTATCCTGACTGTGGCTCATGAGACTTGAATTGTTTCTTTCTGGCTGCTTGCAATATTTTCTCCTTGACCTGGGAATTTTGGAATTTGACTATAATATTCCTAGGAGTTTTCATTTTGGGATCTCTTTCAAGAGGTGATCAGTGGATTCTTTCCACTTCTATTTTACCCTCTGGTTCCAGAATATCAGGGCAGTTTTCCTTGATAATTTCTTGAAAGATGATGTCTAGGCTTTTTTTTGATGATGGTTTTTGAATAGTCCAATAATTTTTAAATTATTTCTCCTAGATCTATTTTCCAGGTCAGTTAATTTTCCAGTGATATATTTCACATTGTCTTCTACTTTTTTCATTCTTTTGGTTTAGTTTTACTGTTTCCTGATTTCTCACAAAGTCATTAGCTTCCATTTGCTCAATTCTAATTTTTAAGTAATTATTTTCTTCAGTGAACTTTTGGACCTCCTTTTCCATTTGGCCAATTCTACTTTTTAAGGGGTTTTTTTCTTCAATGAATTTTCATCCCTCTTTTTCCATTTGGTCAATTCTGCTTTTTAAGGCATTCTTCTCCTCATTGGCTTTTTGTACCTCTTTTACCATTTGGCCTAGTCTGGTTTTTGAGGTGTTATTTTCTTCAGTATTTTTTTGCGTCTACTTTACCAAGCTGACTCATTTTTCATTATTTTCTTGCATTACTCTCATTTCTCCTCCCAATTTTAACTCTACTTCTCCTACTTGATTTTTAAAATCCTTTTTGAGCTCTTCCATGGTATGAGACCAATTCATATTTTTCTTGGAGTCTTTGGATGTAGGACCTTTGGCTTTGCTGCCTTCTGAATGTGTGTTTTGATCTTCCTTGTCACCATAGTAACTTTCTAGGGTCAGAATTTTTTTCCTGTTGTTTGCTCATATTTTCAGCTATTACTTGACTTTCCACTCTTTGTTAAAGGAGGGCTCTGCTTCCAGGGTGGAGGGTGCACTGTCCCAAGCTTTAGGGGGTTTCTGCCACTGTTTTCAGAGAAACTTCTAGGGTCCTATAAGTATTCAGTTCTTCCAAGGTGGCATGATCTAAGGAGAGGTGTTCACTACTCTCCTGACCTATGCTCTGGTCTGTGAGTGACCACAAGCACTCTCTTCTGCCCTGGAACTGTGACGAGGGTCCCCACTCCACTGCTGCCGTAAATTCTGGTCTGCTAGTCCTCCTCTTCACCCTGGGACTGCCACCCAGGACCACAACCCAGATCTGAGTGTGGGCGAAGTAACAGAGTCCTTCCCCCAGTGCTAGCAGAGAGCCCTGTAATCTCCTTCTGATCAGTTGTTTAATCCCCTCACTGTCTGTGGGCTGAGAGCTCTGGAAGCAGCTGTTGACACTGCCACTGGCACTGCCAATTCAGTGGCTCCCAAGGTCTGCTTCAGGTTTGCTGGGGCTAGTCTGCATTGCCATGGCCTAAGCTGGATTGTGCTCCCCTCTCACTCTGATGCAACAGACCTTTCCTGCTGGATTTCTAAGTTGTCTTGGGCTGGAAAATTGTTTCACTCCACCTTTTTAAGGGTTCTGCTGCTCTAGAATTTGTTTAGTCATTATTTAAAGGTATTTTGAGGGGTCTGGGGAGAGCTCAGGCATATTCCTGTCTTACTCCCACCATCTTGGTTCTGCCTCCATCAAACCCCTTTAAAAATAGAGAATACAAAGTTTAATAAAGTAGTACCAGAGACTGGGAGACCAGAACTACAGATGTGAGCTTACATGGAGAGGGAGCTCAATCTCACAGGCTCTGGTAGAATTCTCAGCTTTAGTACCTAGCTGTTTTTTCCTTGTATAGTGTTTTGTTTTATTTTAAAGAGGCAAGTCTAAGGATGTGACTCAGGTATGCAGTAGTTATGACTCAATAAGCCAGAATGTCAATGGAAATGCTTGGCCCCTTCTACAAGGGACATCTTCCAAGTCAACACTCTTTTTTCCTTGACCTGGGTCATACCCTCAGTACTGAATTATTTCTATGTAATGGGGTGGGTAAGGCTAGTTTGCATCATAAGGGTGCTTGGTTGATGCAAGCTCAGGGTACAGAAGCTGGGGACCCAATTTCCAGATTGTCAATATGATGTATAATAATAGGACCCCGATCCTTGAATTGAAATGTGCAGCAATACATGCTAACCATGTGATGAAGAGATTGCATGTTGACTGATTGGCTAGAAAAATTAGGCACATTAAATAAGACACTAAGCTGCAAAGGTATCGAGGGTTCTTGTTCACGCCTGGCTGTGTTCAAGTGAGGAGGCAAGGACTAAGCCTTTGGTGGGGACCCACAAGTACCTGCCATTCCTTATGTAACTTTTTTGTGTCTATTTTTCTCCTACTTTTAGTCAGAGAATGGAGATGATTATGATGTTGTAAGTTCTGAAAGGCTAGGAGGGGGAGGACCAGAAGTCTAGAAGCTTGGGTTCATGCCAGCTTGTGCCAGAGTCCAGAAGATTAGGAATGAGGTTACCCAATGACCTGTTTGAGCCATTCCAGAGGTGAGTGAGACAGGGACCCAGCCAGAGGCTATCCTGGATTTGGAAGAGAATTGGGGGTGCAAATACTATATAGAAACTGTTAAGTCTGAGCCACTGTCCCCAATGACTGAGGTGGCAGGGGAAACCATGCACTTCTAGGTGCTGGGGGAGAATGGTTATATTTCTGCTCTTGCTGTATATTTGTAGTAAATAGCCCGATGGATGTTAATTGATTGAATGAAACTGAGATCCTCTCTAATCACTAGTAACTAACATGGGAAGAACACACTGGACAAGGGTCTCAAGCCAATACCATCTGAGGTCCCCTTGACCCTTCAAGAAAACCCTAAGAACCACCTGAATGGTGATATAGACAGCATCAGTTTTGAAGAACGAGCCCAGAATCTTACTCCATGTAAAATCCCTTAAAACAACAACCTTCTCTACCTATGTGATACAGTATATTTGCCACATATATGCACAATTGTCCATCCTGTCTCTGTGGTGTATCTCATATGAGCCTCCTCCTCTCTTCTGACACTGCTACCCTGGTGCAGACCCTCCTCACCTCTCTCTGGGACTCGGGCAATGCCCTGGTGGCTCTTCTCCATTTGTCAAGTACTACTCCAGACCAGCCTCCACTCAACTACCAGAGTGACTTTCCTTAAGTGCAAATATGATATTGTCATTCCACTCTGCACCCTAACCCCCATTCAACAGCTCCCTATTACCTCCAGGATCAAATAGAAACAAATCTTCTGTTTGGCATTCAAAGCCCTTCACAGCATGGCTCCCCCTCCCTTTTTCAGTCTTCTTAGACCTTACTCCTGACTATACACTCACCAATGCAGCAATACTAGTTTTCTGGCTGTTCCTCACACAAGATACTCCAATTCCTGATTCTTTACCTTTTCTTTTTTTTTTTTTTGAAGCAATCGGGGTTAAGTAACTTGCTCAAGGTTACATGGCCAGTTATTTTTGTGTGGGTGCCAAGTATCTGAGGCCGGAACTGATCCCAGGTCTCCCGACGCTGGGGCTGGCACTCTTACTCACTGTGCCACCTGGCTGCCCCGATTCTGCACCTTTTCACTGGCTGTCCCCATGCCTGGGATGTTCTCCCTCCTTCCCTGGCTTTCTTCAAGTTGCACCTTCTGGAGGAAGCCTTTCCCAGCTCTCCTTAAGGATGGTGCCTTCCATCTGAGATTAACTCCAAGTCATCCTATATAGGTCTTGTTTGTGCACAACTGCTTGAGCATTGTCAGCTCCATGATATCCTGGGTTCCTTGGGAGATGGACCTGTTTTCACTTTGCTTTGTATCCTCAGTTCTTAACACAGAGCCTGTCACATAATAAGCACTCAACAAATGTTTATTGACTGGACTCAGCTACATGATTGTGCTCTCTCTCTCCCTCCCAATCTCTCTCTCTCTGTCTCTCTCTCTCTCTCTGTCTCTCTCTCTCTCTGTCTCTCTCTCTCTGTCTCTCTCTCTTTCTGTGTGTGTGTCTCTGTGTCTCTCTCTCATACACAAACACACACACACACACACACACACACACACGGAAATAAAGCAGCATCTTATGGGAAGATTTTAAACAGAATGAACTCTCCAAACAAAATGGGCTCTAGTCTACTCAACTAAATAATGAACATACATTTATTTGTGAGGTACTATGATAGGGAAAGACAAAAAAAAATTTAAACCATCACTCCCCTTAGAGTATATTCTTTTATTAAAAAAAAAAGTTGTACGAATGTCTTCTGTCCCCATATACCATAATCAATACTGAAGTGCCTACTATGTGCCAGGCCTGCTGCTCAGCTCAATGGACACAAAAGAGGCAGAAGATGGTCCCTGCTTTCAAGGAGCTCACAATCTAACAGATTTACTATATAATTTATTATATATTCATCTCAGCACAGCTTTCCTCACAGCCAGATTGAACTCCCCTTCTTTGAAAAAGGAAAACCATTCAAAAACACCTAGTCTGACCCCCTCATTTTTCTGATGAAGAACTGTGGCCCAGAGGACAGTGTGACTTCCCCAAGGTCACATGGACAGTGAGCAGAACTGGGATTCTAATCCAGGTCTTCTGACTCCAAATATGACATGATTGGCTGTGTAGTGCATAGAGCACTGGGCCTGGAATCAGAAACACA
>NW_027187353.1:22795275-22915275 GCF_028583685.1 Petaurus breviceps papuanus | reverse complement strand
TAAATTCTTTCCTTCTCCATATATTTGATAGGTAAACTACTCCTTGCTCTCCTAATTTGCTTATGATATCACCCTTTATATTTAAATCATGTACCCATTTCAACCTTATCTTGGTATAAGGTATGAGATACTGGTCTATGCCTAGTTTCTGCCATACTATTTTCCAGTTTTCCTCAAATAGTGAGTTCTTATCCCAGAAGCTGGAGTCTTTGGGTTTATCAAAGAGTAGATTACTATAGTCATTTACTACTGTGTCTTATGCACTTAACCTATTCCACTGACCTACCACTCTATTTCTTAGCCAGTACCAAAAAGTTTTGATGATTACTGCTTTATAATATAGTTTTAGATCTGGTACTACTAGGCCACCTTCCTTTGCTTTTTTTTTTATTAATCCTCTTGATATTCTTGATCTTTTGTTCTTCCAGATGAATTTTGCTATTATTTTTTCTAGCTCTATAAAATAAGTTTTGGTAGTTTGATTGGTATGGCACTGAATATGTAAATTAATTTAGGTAGAATTGTCATTTTTATTATATTAACTCTGCCCATGAGCAATTGATATTTTTCCAATTGTTTAGATCTGACTTTATTTGTGTGAAAAGTGTTTTGTAATTGTGATCTTGTGTTCTTGGACTTATCTTGACAGGTAGAATTCCAAATATTTGATATTGTCTACAGTAATTTTAAATGGAATTTCTCTTTCTATCTTTACCTACTTGGCTTTGTTGGTAATATATAGAAATGTTGATAATTTATGTGGGTTTATTTTATATCCTGTAACTTTGCTAAAGTTATAATTTGTAAGCAGCCACTAACTTTACTAACCTAAGGGCCAGCCTTAGGTTGTGTTCTCAGGAGGGAATGAAGAGACCAGATACAAGAGAGAGAAGCAACTTGCAGTTTATTCCAACATGGAAGGGCACTGGGTGGGGGTGGGGGTGGGGGAGAAAACTGGTTCCTTATGTAGAGCATGATTCAAGCATGATCTCCTTGTGCACAGGGAGTGTGAACCAATGGAGGGGGGCCAAACCAGTCATGTCAGCTGGTGCTCATCAAACGAGGGGTCTCATGGGAGACTTCCTTGTGAGCGGCCAACTTAACTGTGGCCCTCAGCACTTCTTTATCTCCAATGAGTACAGAGAGGCCTTGGAAACAAGAGGCCTTGAGGCAGTTCCTGATTTCCCGTGGGACAAGAAGCACTTGGAGCTCACATTGTCCTACACAGTAATTGTTTCAAGTAGTTTTTTTAGTTGATTCTCTAGGATTCTCTAAGTATACCATCATATCATCTGCAAAGAGGGATAGTTTTGTTTCCTCACTACCTTCTCTACTCCCTTCAATTTCTTTTTCTTCTCTTACTGCTAAAGCTAACATTTCTACCACAATATTGAGTAACAGTGGTAATAATGGGCATCTTTGTTTCACCTCTGATTTATTGGGAATATTTCTAGTTTATCCCTATTACATATAATACTTGTTGATGATTTTAGATAGATACTACTTATCATTTTAAGAAAAATTCCATTTATTCCTATGCTCTCTAATGTTTTTAATAAGATAAGTGCTATATTTTGTCAAGTTTTTCTGCATTTATTGAGATAATCATATGTTTTCTGTTAGTCTTATTAGTGATATAGTCAATTATGCTGATAGTTTTCCTAATATTGAACCAGCCTGAATTCCTGGTGAAAATCTCACCTGATCATAGTATATTATCCTGGTGATAAATTGCTATAATCTCTTTGCTAATGTTTTATTTAAAATTTTTGCATCAATATTCAATACGGAAATAGGTCTAGCATTTTCTTTCTCTGTTTAAGCTTTTCCTGGTTTAGGTATCAGGCTCAAATTTGCATCATAAAAGGAATTTGGTAGAACTCCTTCTTCACCTATTTTTTCAAATAGTTTATATAGTATTGGAATTAAATGTTCTTTAAAGGTTTGGTAGAATTCACTTGTAAAATCAACTGGCCTTGAAGCTTTTTCTTAGGGAGTTCTTTGATGGCTTGTTCAACTTCTTTCTCTAAAATGAGGTTATTTAAATATTTTATTTCCTCTTCTGTTAATCTGGGCAATTTATATTTTTGTAAATATTCATTTGTTTCACTTAGATTGCAACTCTCTCTTTTAGTACAATCAAGGAAAACAAATTATTCCAGTGTCATCAGCCTCCCTCTCTCTCCAGAAAGATATGCTTCTCCTCAATCTTCTGAAGTCGCCACTGATCACTTGCTATATAGTCAGGGTCCTAAAGCCTTTCAATGTTGTTTTTCATTCCATTTATGGTTATTGGAGAAACTGTTGTTCCAGTTCTGCTTATTTTTTCCGTATCATTTTATAAACGTCTTCCCACATTTCTCCGAATTCTTCATATTTGTCATTTCTTATTGTGTGGGGTACAGAGACCCTACCCCAAACTGACTACTCGGAGATGTCTCAAGGTGAAAGCAGGAAGTTTTATTGAATCTCGAGAGAAGCGGGCACTCCCATCACTGGGAAGTCCAGAGAGAGGAGGCCTCTGTACAGAAGCCAAAGCTGGGTTATATAGCCGAAAGCCGCAACCCTCCCCTTCCTCATGTAATCTTTTAAATTGATTAGTTGTTCTGTTAGCATTCCCTTATTTGGCAGGTGCGGTGACAAGGGGATTTCCGGAGGTTCGGTTTCCCCAAGGTCACCTGACTTCTGGTAGCTAAAAAATGAGGCCTAAAGGCTTCTAGTACTTTAGCAAATAGTCCACTTGAGAAACCGCATTTCGTTCTACACATTATCATGTAACGATCTCTTTTCATCAGCATATTACAGTTTAGTTGTCATTGTTGCTACTGTTGTCGTTGTTGTTCAATTGTGTCTGACTCATCGTGACCCTATCTGGAGTTTTCCTAGGAAAGATTCTGGAGTGCTTTGCCCTTTCCTTCTCCAGGTCGTTTTACAGATGAGGGAACTGAGGCAAACAGGGTTAAGTAACTGCTCGAGTCATATGCTTAGTTTTTGCTGACTGAAAGGGAATGCACACATTAGTGGCTTTTTTTTAAAAATAAATTAAAATTCAACTCCTAATTACTTTGTATTTACTCATCTGTATACCTGTTGCAATCCCAGAAAGTAAGCTCCTTGAAGGCAAACTTTTTTTGGCTTTTTTGTACCACTGAGCTTAACAAAGTGCCATGCATGTAATTCATATCAAATAAATGCTTATTGAATTAAGTTAAATTGAATTGTTGAATTAATCCTCCCAGAATCAGTCAGGGCTGCCCTTGTCTCAGTGATCAAGGCAGAGGATTTAGACTGCTAAATTCTATCCTTGGCTCATTAAGTAATCCTGTATGCCAGCAATATGGGTCAAATTAGACTTATAGAACAGAGGCTTAATTTATAATCATTTTTTAAATAAGAGGCAGCATTGTGTACTGGAATTACAGTGGCATGAATGTCAAGAGGCTTGGGTTCTAGTTTCACCTCTGGCTGAAATCTCTGGGTCTCGGGTTGCTTGTCCATAAAATGAAGTGGTTGGGCTGATTGCCAAGGAGCCTTGCAGTTTTGAAGTTCAATGATTCTAAAGGTTACACAGATATATGCCTATATTATCTCTTATATTATATATGTTATATGCCAATATTCTATATATTATATTATGTGCCTATGTTATACACATTATAGACATTTGAACATACTAATACAGAAGACAATTATAATGGTCCCCAGCAAGACCTGTTGCCCACCATAACAAAAGGTGAATGAATGAAAGTATTTATTAAGTGATAACTGTACTGAGTTTGGGCATAGACAGAAAGTTCTTGCCCTAAAGGAGCTCACATTCTAATGGGGAGAAATAACACATTGAGATTTCAGCTGGTAAGCAGATGGGAAGGTCACATGGTTCTTAGGGTACAGCAGCAAAGCAGATGGTGATATATCATCTTTAATGCCATTTCCACTGACAAAACCATATCAGTTTCTGATGTCCAAGCATGATAGTGTCAGAGACTGTACTGGGAAGAACTGTGACTGGTAAGAAGGTAGGGGCTACAATGCCCCTGAAGAGGCAGTTATCAGATGGCATCTGCACAAGGGTTGAGCCCTTGGATGATGTTAGAAGGAGCTGGGCTCCTGTTCCCTAGGCATACAGATTTGGAGGGACCCTTGAAGCCACGCTGGACAATGATTATGTCTAGAACAGAAGTGATCATTAAGCCTCCCAGTGATGAGGAGACCACTGGTTAACGATGCTTATTGTCTTTTCTTCTTGGTTGGATGCACATGTTTTAAGCTAAATAAAATCATTTCCAAAGGTGAAGGAGACATTTTCAGGTAGGGAGAACTTTTGGCATTTCTAATAGCATACCTCCTCTACCCTTCTCTGTGCTATTCCTTTTTTTCTTTTTTTTGGAGGGGGAAAGGCAGGGCAATTGGGGTTAAGTGACTTGCCCAAGGTCACATGGCTAGTAAGTATTAAGTGTCTGAGGCCGTATTTGAACTCAGGTCCTCCTGACTCCAGGGCCAGTGCTCTATTCATTTCGCCACCTAGCTGCCCCACTATTTCTTATTATCCTAAATGAATTTAAGGCTCAGCTTGTGTCCCCTGCCATATTCGACTTTTCCTTATCCCTAACCCCAAACCCCGGCCCAGCTGCCAGGGCCCTCCCTTTCAGAAATTACTTTATTTATGTTTTTAACTACTTACAAGCCAAGACTAAAGTGAAGGAAGAGTTGGTGCATGATTTTTTGTTCACAAATGATTGTGCTCTCAATGCAGCTTCTGAAGCTGAGATGCAACGAAGTATGGATTCTCTTCTGCTTAGGCTAATTTTGACCTAACAATTATCAACAAGAAAACACAGGTTCTTCACCAGCCAGCACCACACCATTCATATGTGGAACCATCAGTTATAGAAAATGGATAAATTTTGAATGCTGTGGATAAGTTCGCTTACGTTGGCAGTATACTTTCTGGGGATGTATACGTAGACGATGAGGTTGACACACACATTGCCAGAGCTGGCACACATTGTCTGGGAGGCTCTGAAGGAAAGTGTGAGAGAGAAGAGATGTTAGACTTCCTACCAAACTGAAGGTCTACAGAGCTGTTGTGCTGACTCTATTGTTGTATGCCCACAAAACCTGGATATTCTAGTGGCACCATGCCAGGAAACTGAATTGCTTCTATTTGAACTGTTTTAGGAAGATTCTGAAGCTTACCTAGCAAGATAAGGTACTGGACACTGGGGTCCTTTCTTGAGCTAATCTGCTGAACACTGAAATTCTACTGAAGAGAGTGCAATTCTGATTGGCTGGCCACATAGTTCACATGCCAAACATACATTTGCCTAAAAGACTTTTATGGAGAACTCATGCAAGGCAGGTGCTTACATGGTGGTCAGGAGAAGTTATAGGAGAACACTTTCAAGGTCTCTCTGACAAAGGACTGCCCAGCATGGCATGCCTGAATCAAAGAAGGTGCTGTGCTGTATGAATGAAACAGAATTGTAGTAGCTGAAAAGGAAAATAGGAAGTGTGAATTTGGAGACTTCTCTACTCCAAATGTTCATATAGACTATTTGTGTCCAACCTGTGATAAAGCCTTCCTAGCTCATATTGGTCTTATCAGCCACAGTCAGACACACTTAACCCCGACATGGTGATGTCATTTCGGTCCCTTTTGATTAAGAAGGACAACAACCAGCCAACTAAAGCTTCCCCAATACCAATACCAGGCTGCTAAGCTCCTCATCAGCAGGGACTGGTTTATTTTTGTCTTTTTAACGCCACTGCCTAGTTGAGTACTCTGTACATAGTAGGCCTCTCTTTGTTAAATTAAGATGAAATGAAAGGAAGAAAGTATAGGACTTTTTGATAGACGAGGAATGGGGAAAATGAGAGGGAAGATTCAAAGATAATTCCAAAATGCTGTGTTGGGGGAAATGGTAGTAGTACCAGACTGATAAAAAAGGGAATGTTGGGAAAGAGGCCACATTAGAATGAACAATGACTCTGACATAGAATCCTATTGTTAGAGTTTGAAGGAACCTTGGAACCCAATTAATCCAATCGATTCATTTTATACAGGAAGAAACTGAGGCCCAAGAAGACAAAATGACTTACCAAGAGTCCCCCCAATAGTAGAGCAGGGTATACTAGTGAGTGTAAGGTGACAGAAGTAGAGGCCTAGTTGAAAGGACCAGGCCCTTGGTCAGGGCTGGGAGGAGATGTTTATGGTCCATCACCACAGAAGTGGTGAAGCTGAGATGGCAAAGAATATGATGAATAAAGGACTGGGAGAAGGAAGGGAGTAGGTAAGAAAGGAAGAGAAAGAAGGAAGGCTTGGAAGAACATCGGTAAGAAAAGCCAAGCAGAGAATCTTGGGAGATAGCTCCAGTTATGGGACAGGAAGAAGGAAAGGAATTCTCAAAGAAGTTGTCAGGCAGCAGCAGAAGAACCAGGAAAGAACCTCTTGCTTTATTTTATCTCTAATCCTTTAACTTTTGAGAAAAAAAAACAAAACACTATCCCTCCCATTTCTTAGAGTTGCATCTTGGCCAGGAGGCTAGGTGGTGCACTAGGGAGAGTGCCAGCCTAGTATTCCCAACTCCAGAATTCAAATGTGGCCTCAGATACTTAACAAGCTGTATTACCCTAGGTAAGTCACTTAACCTCAGTTTCCTTATCTGTAAAATGGAGATAAGAACATCTACCTCCCAAATAACATAAAAATTGTAAGGCATTTAGGACAGTGCCCAGTATATAATAAAGGTTAGCTATTATTAGTCAAAAGTCACATAATACAACAATTTCATGTAAATAAGCTTTACTCTTGAGCAAGACCCATCCTTTTCCTTAGATTTAAGCAACATTAGAAACTTTGGATTCCTACCTAAACTTGAACTGATTGGGACAGAAGTGGCTATTTGGATGAGTTGGGATTTTGATTTGTCCAGGAACTAGACCACTGTTTCTTTTTCTTACCAAAAACTCAGGATTGGGATTCAGGGAACCTCCTGTAAAACTCTGATGGCTTGTTATTTACATATTGTTATTTAAAGATCATAGGATCATAGATTTAGGGATAATAGAAGGGACCTTTGAGGTCGTTTAATACAACTGCCTCATTTTACAGAGGAGGAAACTGAGGCCCAGAGAGCTGAGATTACCTGCCCCAAGTCACAGAGGTATTAAGTGCCAGAGGCAGGATTGAAACCTAGAACTTCTGATGCCAAATCCGGCCACCTTTTCACTGCCCCATGTTATAACCCATTTCTCCTTTCTGGGCCTCAGTTTCCTTCTCTGTAAGATACAGGGGTCCTTCTAGATGAAGTGACTGACCATTTGTGTCATGGACACAAGTTCATGGACCCCTTGAAGTTGAACCATGATCCCCAGTTAAGAAACCTTTTTAGGCCCTAAAATCCTGCCCATTATTTAAATTCTCTGGTCTTTTGCAAATATACCTTTTTTTTTTTTAAAGGAAATATATTTAAATTACAAAGAAAAAAGGAAATTTAGGCTCATAATGGAATACAGTATTTATACCATATTGTTCTTTTTCAACCCTTCAAAAACCCTGAGATTTCATTCATGTTGGTCCATCTGTTAATGATGAGATCCCAGATTTAGAGCTGAAAGCCATCTCAGGGCTCATCGGTTCCAACCCCTCATTTCACAGTGAGTAGAGAAAGGTCATGTGACTCGATGGTCATGAGAACATTAAATGACCAGGTCCTCTGCCTCCCAATCCAACACTTTTCACTATACCATGCAACATCTCTCACAACATTGGAGAAGGTTTTGAGCTCCTGGGGGTGATCAGGCTCCTAAGTGATGCCTCTTTCCAGAGGTGGTGCTTGAAGCGTTTTCAGCTTGGCAGGACCTGTATTGCCTATTTCCATAGCCTAGGATAGGCACTCCTTGCCAGGTGCGTGGCCCTGCTTCCTTCCAGCCTTTCAGCCTCTGCTTTCTCCTCCTCTAGTCCATCCTTCATAAAATGGCCACAAGTCTTTCCCACCGGTAGATATATAGTCTCCTCCCTCCTCTGCCCAACAATCCCTGTCCTCTTAAGCTCCAGCCTCCTTTCCTCCCTCCTTCCCAAATCACCCTGCACTCTCATTTTTCAAGGCCTTGCCTCATGAAGTGATCTCCTTTGGAAGAAATGTCCTTTACCTGTTCAATTCTCATCCACGCTAATGCCCAGTTCACTTGGCGCTTCCTCCTGAAACACCACCCTGATTCTCTTGACTCAGTACCCCCGTTTGCATTTCTGCAGTGCATTTATTACGTGATTTTTTGGTACTCATTATTTGCAGTGATTGGTCTTTGTATCTTCCCCCCCTTAGACTTGCAGGATCCAGGAGGCCCTAGGCGATTCCAAAAAAATCTTGGAATTTTGCACGGGGCTTAGACTATGCTGCGTATCCCAGCTACCGAAGCCCAGAATGCCTCCTCCCCCGGGAGCAAGGCGGGTGTGCAAGCAGCGGTCGGTGCAAACCCGACTTTTCCGCTGGAGCCCTTAACATTGCGCACTGCACGGGTCAGGCGCCCGCAGTCTTTGAGCCCTTTGGGGCTTTGCCTTATAGCCCGGTTCCAGGAGCAGACACTTTCCCTGTGCTACCCCTCGCAGGACTGGAACAGTTCAGGTATGCACGTAGTAGGAGCGCAGGGAGAGGAGCAGAAACGACTTTGTGTTTCTTTTTCTACTTTGGGGTCGGACATGCTCCGAGCAGGCACCAGGACACATACTGTCCTTGGGGAAACAAGATCAAACTTGCGCGCCGGCCAGGGACAGGCGAGCAGGGTGTGGGGGCTCACGTCCCTTCCCCGAGCCTCAGCCTAGCTGGAGGAGAGGAGGTGAGGGGGGAGGACGGCGCGAGCCAGGCACACGCCAGGCGGGCCCGGAGCAGCGCGCGCGCGCCCGCGGGCCGGCCCGAAGCCGGAGCCCCGCCCCGCCCCGCCCGCCCCTTCCCCCCCCCCCCCCCCCCCTGCGCGCCCTTGCGCCGGGCCACGTGATCCATTTTGTTGTGGTCCCGGCCCGCGTGGGTGTCAGTAGTGGCCAGGCCGGGAGGGGACGGGAGGGGAGGGGAGGGGACGGGAGGGGCGGGGCGGGGCGGGGCCGGGCGGCGCGGGTCACGTGACGGGGGTTTAAATCTCCCGCAGCCGGCGCGGCGGGGGCGCCAGAGCTGCTGCTGCGCGTCTGCCGAGCGGGTGGGCGGGGGAGGGCGGCGGAGCGCGGGCGGCGGAGGCGGTGCCGAGGCCAGGCCCAGGCCGAGGCCCAGGCCCAGGCGGGCGGGAGGCGGTTGAAGATGGCGGATGAGGCGGCGCTCGCCCTGGAGCCCGGCGCGGGCAGCGGAGGTCCCGCGGAGCCCGGCGGGGAGCCGCTCAGCAAGCGGCAGCGCAGGGACTGCCCGGGGCCGGGGGCGGAGCGGGCCGGCGGGGCGGGGAGCCCGGGCCCGGACGCGGCGGCCGCCCCGATCGGGGAGGCCTTGGACGCGGCCGCCCCCGGCGGGGACAATGGACCGGGCCCTCGGGGCCTGCGGGGCCTGCCCCGGGAGCCGCCACCGCCGGACGACGACGACGACGAAGACGACGAGGACGACGACGAGGAGGAGGAGGAGGAGGAGGAAGAGGGGGGCGAGGACGAGGACGAGGCGGCGGCGGCGATTGGCTACCGAGGTGCGCAGGGTCCGGGCGGCCGCGACTGCGCACCGCCCCCCGGGGCCGGCCGGGCGGGGAGGGCCTAAACTGCCGGGCCGCCGGAGGCCCCGAGCTCTGCCCCCGGCCCTGAGTGGGCCCGTCCCCGCCCCCCCCTTCTCTCCCTCCCGTGTCCTGCTCCGCTCCTGCAGGACCTCCCGTGTTCGGGGATCCCGCTTTGGGGGCGTTTGCATTTGATCTGCAGCGGGGGCTTGTTTGGCCGGGACGTCCCTCCTCCTCCCCTCTGGAGGGGCTTGCCTTTCCGCTGCCCCTGAGTCCCGGTGGATACGCAGCCTCCTCCTGCTCCGGCGGTTCTGCTCGGGGTTTTTCAGGGGCTCTGCTTGTGTTCCTATCGTCTGTTTTCTGGACTCGGCTTTCCGAGAGCCAGGCGGGTCCCGGACACAGATGTGGCAATTTCTCGTAGAGTCGTGGGCGAGGTACACCGATGTCCCCTCCTGGCTTGGAGGTGACCCCGGGCTGGGGATCCCTCGAGCCGGCGCTCCTGGGGTCCCACCGTACATCGGGACTTGGGAGAAGCTTCTCGCCTGAGGGGCTGCAGAGCCTTGAATGTCTTGGCCTCAGCAGCTCACCTGCAAAAGGGGGGGGACTTGTGGAATTTGAGGGGTCAGGGAGTA
The DNA here is from genome assembly GCF_028583685.1 of Petaurus breviceps papuanus. Taxonomy (NCBI): domain Eukaryota; kingdom Metazoa; phylum Chordata; class Mammalia; order Diprotodontia; family Petauridae; genus Petaurus; species Petaurus breviceps. The sequence goes on along the minus strand of NW_027187353.1, from coordinate 22,904,962 downwards.
CCTGCACCAAAGAACTGACCCCTGAAGTTTAAGAAGTGTGAGAAAGATAACTGAAAGCCAAACTTTTATTTATCCTGAAGAACTCCTTTGCCCTCTCTAATCCTAATTTTTCGTAGCGTCTTTGGCTAGTTACTATCTAGCGTTTTGTAAACCGAAAAACCATATAAAAAACAGTTCACACACAACCTTTTACTTCTGGTGTTGACCAGCAGCTGTTGGCATCATTTAGCAACAGTTGGCATTAAGTCATTTAATGCTGCTATCTTTTGAACTTTTGAAGCTGTATGATCCTGGGCAAATCACTTAAACTGTTTCCCTCAATTTCCTCAACTGTAAGATGGGAATAATAAATAACACCTACCTGCTAGGGTTGTGAGGATTAAATCAGATAATTAAGTGCTTGGCACGGTGCCAGGCGCTCAGTAAATTCCATGTAAATGTTAGCTATTGCTATGGAGGGTTTCTAGATACATATGTGAGATCAGTGGATAAACTTTTTAGATGAAGAAAGCAAATATGGTGAATTATCCATTATTTGGTTTACATTTATTTGAAAGCCTCTACGTGTGGTCCAAAGAGCTCATGTTTGATGGGTAGTCCTGTTTTAGTAAATTTATCAATGTCTTTTTTTTTTTTTCACTAAATTAGATTCTGTAGTTGGAGTGGTAATCTCTGTGAATCTAGAATCTTTTGGATGAAAACACAATGATGCTGATCTACTTAACTAATTTAAAATACAGGAAAGAATTGATCTGAAATTCTTTCACTATGTCTCATTATAATGAGGAGATGGCCCTAGGTGCCCAGAGGCCAGTGGCGGCCAAGCTGGGAGGGTTTTTTTTTTTTTTTCAAACAGGTGAGGCACAGAACAGAGTTGCAACTAAGAACCAGTAAGGAGGTTGGTCCCTGGGTCACTAATGATTTTTAGCTACTAAGTCAAGAAACTCTCTGTTTTGTTGGAGCTACAACCTGCCTTGGGAGAAAGAGTGAAAATGTGGATGAAATTGCTATTTTAAAAGTCTTTTGTATTTACTTAGCTACAAATGTCGTCCCCCTGTACCCAGTAGAATGGAAGAGACTGAAGATAGGGACTGGTTTTTTGTTCTGTGTATCTCAAGTATCTATCACAATGACTTGCGAATGAACACAGTCAATTATTTGAAATATTAATTGAAGTAGGGAAGAAAGGAATAAGCATTTATATAGTGCCAATTGTATACCAAACACTTTTTACAGTTACTGTCTCATTTGATCCTCAAAACAGCACTAGGAGGTAGTGCTATTATTATCCTCATTTTACAGATAAAAAAAACTTGAGGCAAAGTGAATAAGTGACTTGTCCAGGGTCACACAGTTTGTAGTTGTCTGAGGCTGGATTTGAATTCTGGTCTACCTGACTTAAGGCCCAGCACTCTAATATACTCCTCTACTACCTGCTTCCAGTAAATGAACATTTTGCATCCGTATACTTTTGAAGATAGAGACGTATTGAATTCTTAATAAGATGTCATACTTTCTTTTTGGTCCTGTGATTTCTCGCTGCAGCCAGCTCTTATTAAGGAAATTTCCTCTGTAGATTGTTTGCTAATTTGTTCTCTTAGAGAGTTACCCTTGGCATTGAGAAGTGACCTACAGTCACAGCCACATTTGTCAGGCTGACCCTGAGCCCAGGTTTTCTGGATAGGAGGCCATTTCTTTAGCCAGTATTCCAGACCTTCCCTTTGGTCTGCCCCTTTTTAGAGATGTAGGCTGTTTCTAAGGTCTTTTATTTTTCTCTGTTTTGCAGAAAATCTCTTCAGTGATGAAATTCTTGCCAATGGCTTTCATTCGTGTGACAGTGATGAGGATGACCGTGCCTCTCACGCAAGCTCCAGTGACTGGACTCCCAGACCTCGGACAGGTGAAGGTTTGGGGAGGCTCTTGATGGCCATTTTAAAAGTTCCATTGATTTCCATTGGAATGCTGCCCTAGCAGGGCCATGAAAGGGGTCCTCCAGTAGAACATTTTTTCCTTGTGTAAGCATGAGTTCCAGGGGTCTCCTTTTTGGTTTGTTGTGAAGTCTTTTCCGTGGCTCCTCAAGGCTACAGGGCTTCTCTTCCAGGAGGGTAATAGGACAGTGTCTAGAATGATTTTGTGCGGAAGTAAATTTATCATCTGCCCATAAGAGACACATGCTGGCATAGCTGCCTGCATGTGAGTTGTTGTGGAGGGGGCGGGTTCCCTTCTCTAACACCAACTATTTAAGTGACTTTGAACAAGTCACTTACTCTCCTGGAGCCTGTGGCTCCTGAATACAGTGAAAGGTTGTTGTCCTGAATGGGAGAGGACCAAAATGACATCACTCTGGCGGGATCAAGGTACAGCATGTCTGAGTATGACTGATAAGATCAATAGGAGCTCGGAAGGCTCTGCTACAGGGCAGGCACAAGTAGTTTGTATGAACATTTGGAGTGGAGATGTCTCTACATTTGTGCCTCTTTTCTTTTGAGCTACTGCATTTCTGCTTTGTCTATGGGGTATAGCACCTTCTTTGATGCAAGGATGCCCTGCTGGGCAGTCCTGTGCCAGTGTCTCCCATGTCTCACAGTCAGTTCCAAAGTTCTTCAGAGACACAAAGTAGGTAAATAGACCTTTGCAGTCCATTCCAGCTCTGACACTACAGAAGCATCTACTTCAGCCTTCTTGATCTGGATTTCCACATCGCTAGAGAGCCCTCCTTGGCAGGACAGTCGTAAATACCCACCTGACTGGGTTCTTCACTTTGCCCATATGAGAGGAAAGGGATAGAGGTGCCTTAATTGGCTGGACTCAGTCTCCTCTTGGTACTTTTCTCTAGAAGAGTCTTCAAAACCTGATTATAGAACTTTAGTAACCCTAATTTGGGGACTAACACCCTGATAACACATTGCCACCCTTTGGGATCTTTGTGCCTTGAGCTTTTTCCTCCTGGAATAAAAAAAGGCTTCTAAAATCCAAGGTCATGTTTTTCAACATGTTTTTCTCAATCGTTTGCCATTTATGTGTCTGTTAACTCTTTGCCTGGACCTTCCCAGCTGACAGCTGGGCCTTCTTGAAGGCTGGACGTTTTTGTTTTGATGTTAAATATGACTCACTTCTAGATTTTAATATTTGTTACTGAAGAATTTTTTCCTAGGTACATCTTTGCTTATAGAGCACACCACCACGTACCACCTTTGATGCAAGCATGCCATGCTGGGCTGTCCTGTGCCAGTGTCTCCTGTGTCTCCCGTGTCTCCCATGTGTCTCTAAATTTTTTAATTCCTTAAATTCTCTACATTGTGATGTCAGTTTTTTCGGGACCTATAGAATTTCATTGAAGTCCTAATGCCATGCCTGGCATATAGTAGGCAATTAATAAATGCTTGTTGACTTGTTTTGCCTCACCACCTATTTGGGTTTAAAGACCTACAAGCCTCAGTGGGCTAAGATCGACTCTCTAGCTCTTTTGAGTATCATACATGTAGAGTGAGTATGAAATTGTGATAGATTGTCCTGGAAAGAGTTCCTTCTTAAATAATTCTCATAATTAATGTGCTGAACTAGGGCAGCTACAGGTAAAAATTGGCACTTTGACTTTTTGGATATACATTGACCTTCTCTACCAAGACTCGTACTGTTGAGAATGAGGTTGAGTGAGTTTTACTGATGAACTTTTTGTCTTGCTGACATTTTAGCGAACAATGAAAATCTTTACTTTTTTAAGAATCTTGATTTTTAAAATCTTAGATTGTTGCAGTATTTTTCCCTGCAAAGAAGTAAAGGTATAGTATGTGGTAGTTTCTTAATACCATAAAGTTTGAAAATACTTGAAAAATTGGAAGAGGTAATGGGAGAGGCAGTGTTAAAATGTTTTAAAGGTCCTGTTGGGAAGTGAGAGTTATATACGTGAATCGTAAGTTTTTAGTCTAAATTTGTAAATGCTAACTGAAAGACAGATTTGTGTGTGAGGTAATAGAAATAGGAAGACTCAGAGATACAGTGTTTCCATCCACCTTTCACAGTCTGCATAGAGCTAAAATAGGTAGAAGAGCCTGATGTTCTTGGGGCTCCTTGGGCTGCCATGTGGAGCTCTGTGTGGACACTTGTAGCCTAAGTTCCCATTAGGAGGTGCCTCTTCTGGCACTGGAGACTGGCTTCTTCTGGCATGTGGTCTTGGCTCATTTCAGTACTGAACTTTAGACTGTCAGATTTCAAGCATGTGAGTGATATCTTTTGGGGATTTGGAGAATGTCTTAAGAATGAGTTGATTCAAACTGAAATTCCTTTTTTTAACTTGAAAAAAAAATCTCATTCAGAGTCATAGAGGTCTTTAGAAGAGCGATTTGAGGGGCAGCTGGATGGCACAATGAATAGAGCACTGGCCCTGGAGTCAGGAGGACCTGAGTTCAAATCCAGTGTCAGATGCTTGACATGTGTACTAGCCAAGTGACTTTGGGCAAGTCACTTAACCCCTGTTACCCTGCAAAAAAAAAAAATTTGATCCCATTTTCTTTTTCCCTTACCATCATAGGTCCTTACACTTTTGTGCAGCAGCATCTCATGATAGGCACAGATCCTCGGACAATCCTAAAGGATCTGTTACCAGAAACAATCCCACCACCTGAACTAGATGATATGACACTCTGGCAGATTGTTATAAACATCCTTTCTGAACCACCGAAAAGGAAAAAGAGAAAAGATATTAATACGATTGAGGATGCTGTGAAGTTATTACAAGAGTGCAAGAAAATCATTGTTCTCACTGGAGCTGGGGTACGTATGGTTGCTGAAAAAGGAGTGTCCTTTTAATGAACACGTTTCTCTTCCTCATACTTTTTCCAATAAAGAGCGCGGTTTTGGTTTTTTTTTTTTTCTACAGTGTAATTTTTTTGTTACCCTGGTAGAGTAATGAGTGGATATGATTGACTTCGGACAGACTGAGCATGGCAACAGAGGTATACCCACTGCCAAGTTAAATGTTAAAAAGGAAAAAAAGGCCTTCCTTAGCAACCTTCAGGATAATTCTTCCATAAGACAAGTGGCAAGTGGAATTGGGGCCTAGACCTTAATCTATACAATTACATACGATTGTTCCCCCAAAGGGAAAAAAAGTTTAAATTGGGGTGCTGGACATGGAGCTCTCTGTTCTCTGGGGAAGGATGAATGCCAATCCACAACTTTTCTCTGTGAGTGGTCAGTGCAACTATGGGCAGAGGAAGAAGATGTGGTTGGTGATGGTTGGAAATATCTCCTAACTGGGAGGTACTGAGGCGGCTTTTTGTTCTTGACTGGTTTAAATACCAGAGAGGCTTCCTTTGATCTTCCTGGGGCCTGTATTCAAGGTGTGACTGGGAATCTTATAAGGCTGGTCAAGCCAGGTGACTACTGCCCACTCTGGGTGATTCATGTTCATCAGTGATGCTACCAGAAAGAATTCTAGAAATCGGTGTAAAGGTTAAGAAGTATTGCCCTTCCAAAGTATTCAGAGATGGAAGAACTTAGCCTGATAACGTAGTTAAAATTGTGAGGATCTCATTGGGTCAAGTTTAGAGGTCCAGGTGTTTTTCTAAGCACAGCATTTTTAATGTGGTCAGGTAACGAGAGCTGAATAAAGTGGCAGATCGCCCTTGTCATCTTCCTGGAAGCCCAGCGGAAGTGCTGCAGGGTTGGGGAGAGGGGAATATTGTTCCAGTGCTTGGAAAACCATAATTGAGCCTGACAAGTATAGACTAGTCAGCTTAGCTTTGATTCCTGGCAAGATTCTAAAACATCTATCATTAAAGAGATGGTTCTTGACCATCTAGAAAAGGAAGCAGTGATGACAGCCTGCGTGGCTTCAGGTTGAGCCACATGGCTTTTTTCCTTTTCCTTTCTTCTCCCTCTTCTCCTTCCAACAGGAGAATGTTGTCGCTAGAGTTTATCAAAGCACAAGATAGAGTTCCTCATGCTGCTGTGGACCAATTGGAGAGATTCAGTAGTACAATTAGGTGGATTCAGATTGAGCTAAGTGGCTGAGCCCTGAATAGCCATTACTAGTCTCTGTATCAGTTTGGAAGGAGGTTTCTTATAGAGAGAGTGCCTCAGGGGTCTTATACTTGGCGATCTGTTGCATAATATTTGGATCAGCGTTTGTGATGATCAAGTTTCTAAATGATCTTGACAAGCTGGAACCTGGGGCAGGATCTCACATGTGGATAAATGTTCAGTCTTAAAGTTGGCTTCAAAAACTCAGCTGCAGATAGAGGATGAGAGCTCTATGCTGAATAGTTTATCTAAAAAAGCTGGGCTGGGGCTGCAGACTGATAAAGAGTCAGCAGTATGACCTGTCAGGCCAGAGGGCAATCATCCTACTGTGTGCTTGCCTTGGGGGAGACCTTAGCCAGAGACCTGCAAGATACAGAATATCCCAAGGACAGCCAAAAGGAAGTGTTTATCTTGAAAAAGAAAAGGTCCAAGGGCCAAGTGCTTATGGGGCTGTCCTGGGGAAGAGGGCTTAGACTTGTTCTGCCTGATCCTGGAGAGCAGAACTGGGGCAGATGGCCTGGAAGTGAAGAGTAACTGGCCAAGCATTAAGAGCTGCCCACCTGTGACATGGGTTACCCTGGCAGGTATTGGGTGCTCCCTCTCTGATGAACACTTGTCACTGGGGAATTAGGGATCCTCTTTCAAGCATCCAGCATTGGCCTAGGGGCACCCAAGGCCCCTTTCAACCCAAAGAATCCTTGACTCATTTCCTTTCTTTGAAACATCATATTTGTGTTCATTGTAAAAGTGTTGCACATTAACAGAGGCAAGAAACAAAATCACATTTGCCACCTTGCCTGGTGGAAGCATCCTGGAGGTGAATGTGAGACTCCAAAAAGGGTACCCAGCTTAGAAAGCGGCCTTACTGATTCCAGACCAGGTAGAATCCACCCTGGCAACACATGTCCACAAAAGTAGCATCAGAAATGCCTTTTTACAAGCAGTGTGACAAATAGCCCTACCTTTCCAGGTCCTTTTATCCTTATCAGTTTATGAACTTTTATTATGAAATATAAGTCTGTATGTATTTCCAAAGTAAAGGCCAAATAACTTCAACATTTGTGATATTCACTGTAATCCAAGCAAATGATTTAATTCTTGGGAATGGGATCCAGACTTTGCTTTTGATAGAATTTCCCTTGAGCTCCAAAGACTTTTGTCTCCTTTAACAGATTATTGTAGAGAAAGTTCCTTTCATTTTCTTGGTCCCTATTGAATTTGAATTACTCACGTTGTGGTCAAAAGCTGCGAAATGACTTAGTTTGCTTGTCTCAAGCCACCTTATCTATCTCTGCTGTAGGCATAAGGAATTAAGCTGGCATCCATTAAGCATCTTTGTTTTTATTCCCTTTGAAATTATAGTTAGCCCATAGTGCTAAAAAGGATTTTCCTTAAAAGGAAAAGCAAACTATGATTCCTTTCCTTTGCTTGTTTATCTCTTCTTGTGTGGTAAGAACTAACTAATTATAGAGCTAGAATATCTAATTATAGAAATTATACCATGCATGTTATGTTCCAGGTATCTGTTTCCTGTGGAATACCTGACTTCAGATCAAGAGATGGTATTTATGCACGCCTGGCAGTAGATTTCCCTGACCTTCCTGATCCTCAAGCAATGTTTGATATTGAATATTTCAGAAAGGATCCAAGACCATTTTTCAAGTTTGCAAAGGTATAGTTTTTTCTGGGATTAAATCTTCTTCTAAAGTGATTGCCATTTTATTGCTGAAATGGATTGTTTATTTTGCAATAAACACCACTATGGATTAAGATAATTGAAATAAAGTGCTCATTGAAGTGAGGTAAGGGAACCTAGGAGTGAATAATCTGAAGAAAATGCTCCTTAGGTGAATAAGCAAGCTTATTATCAGAAGAAGGTTTGCCCTGCTTTCTCCATCATGATTTTCTAGCTGCTTATTTTTAGGGTGATAGGCTGAAGCATGTCAACAAAGGGATAATATGAAGGAAAATTTCATTTTTTAAAACATTATTGCAGTTTCAAATAGAGATTTTAATTAGCATTCCTTTTTTAAAAAAATTCCTTAAAAAAATTTACAATCGGGACAGCTAGGTGTCTCAGTGAATAGAGCACTGGCCCTGGAGTCAGGAGGACCTGAGTTCAAATGCAGCCTCAGACACTTAACACACACACACACACACACACACACACACACACACACAAAACTAGCCTTGTGACCTTGGGCAAGTCACTTAACCTCAATTGCCCTACCTTCCCCTCCAAAAAAAATTTACAGTCTTGATATACCTCAAATTTTTTTTTTTTTGTTTTGTTTTTAAGCAATCGGGGTTAAGTAACTTACTGAAGGTTACACGGCCAGTTATTTCTGGGTGTGGTGCTGAGTATCTGAGCCCAGATTTGATCCAGGTCATCCCGACACTGGAGCCGGTGCTCTTACTCGCTGAGCCACCTGGCCGCCCCTTATGTTCTTATTTTCAAGTAAGAATATGAAATTTTCAAGGAGAGGTGATTTTTGAATGTATTAATAATGCTTTCTTTTCTGCATGAAGTGATGATCATTCTGTAGCATCACTACATATTCAACTTTCTTGCCTGGTCAGTCATCTTTGGGACCATGGGGCTGGGGGTGGGGTGGGGAAATAATTGAGGTCGCCCTCAGATTTAGGGGTGGGTGTAGTCTGTGGCCCTAGAACAAAGCAAGCTGATCTTCTTTCAAAAATTCAACTCTTCAGAATGTTTACTGGGCCAGAGTCAGAACTCTTGAGGGAAGTTTATAACAAATTAATCCTAAATTAATTTCTTAACAACTTAACTAGAAAGCAAAAATTAAAAATAATGAATATTAAACTTTGTATACATTTTTCTCTCTACATTTCTACAAACTAAGTTATTTTATCCCTACATTTCTATCAGATCTATAACTACAGAAATGTAATTGTACTAAATGGAATCATATGTGTACATATTTTTGGCCTTTTTTGTTAAAGCTAATACCTCATGTATACCTTTCACATATTGATGCATTATTTCAAATAGCTGTCTGGTATGCCATCATGTTAGTATACTTGCCTAGCTATTCTCTTGTTCTTGGAGCATTTCAGTAATTTCCAAATTTTTCTTTTTATAATAGTGTTGTTACAAGCATCTTTATACACATTATTTTTTACTTAGGTTATTTCTTTGGGAATGATCAGGATCAAGGTTGTGGGCAATTTATGGTTCTTTTTACATATAATCAAACTATAGCATGGTTTTAAAAATAAATTAATGATGCATTTAGGTTGATTTCTTTGTTAAATTGTGCTTTTGTCAGGAGGCAGGCAGTTATCATGATAATGATGATGATGGTGACTGACATTTCTGTAGCACTTATCTACAGATTTCCCAGTTTTTTACATGTGTGATCTTATTTGAGATCGGTATTGCATATATTACTTTCTTCATTTTACAGATAAGTAAACTGAGGCTAAATGATTTAGGATAAATGATTTTTCTATTGTTACACAACTAATTGTCAGAGATAGAATTTGAACTCAGGTCTTCTTTACCCTAAGCTCAGCCTTTTATGCATTCTGACTTTATTGGGTGGTATTAATAATACCCTCAGTTGGCAGAAATTTCCATGAGTTTTGTTTAAAGACACAAACTAGGGCTTTTCTTGTGCATCTGATATGAAAGATTTAATTCAGTACTGTATTGACATGGTGCTGATACAGACTTTTGCTACAAATTCAAAGAAAAAAAAGTAACATGAATTGCCCAAGTTCACTTCCTACGATCAACAAAACTCCTCATTTCTCCCAAATATCCCACTCTAATTTACCTACTGATATTAGCACCTAAAGCTAAGTATCTGAAATCCATTGCTGTCATCTTTTTTAGTACTAGCTTATAGGTACTTTCTTTTTAAAAAGCATGCTGCCTGAATGTTGGAAAATCTTTGGTGTCTGAGAATAGAAATAGCAATGGCTGAACATGGGTAGTCTAGTTTTTAGCATAACCCAGTCTTGACCTACTGAAATCTGCAAAAATCATTATAAATTGAAAAACAAGTAATGACAAACTGAATAACCATCAACAAAACAAATAAACCTACAAAATAAAGAGTAAAATATTGCATAAAACTCTCAGCATTTAACAGGATGGGAGCAAATGAATTAAGCAAAAATTCTTTTGTTCTATGTCCAGGTTTGTCCCAAGTTCTACTCCCTTTAACTTTTTAACCAGATGGTTTTCTGATAAAGACAGCTCTTCAGAGAGGATAAAAAAGATAAAATATATTTGTTAAAGTTAAAAAAACCCCTGCATACTCTATATTATCTTGTATTATGTGAGATTATATGTCATGAAGGGAAGTGATGAATAAAAGTTTGTATAGTGAGAGGAGAGAAATCCTCTAACACAAGTTTTGCCTGTTTGACTGTGCTTTAAAGTAGACATTAATAGCATCAGGAGAAACTGACAAGAACACTTTCTAGTTCTTGGAGGTAACCCTTAAGTTAAATACTTAATCAGTGGTATATGGTAGAGACAGAAGTCATTGATCTTTAACTGTTGAGCAAATAATATTTACTTTGGCAAAACATTCCAAGAATTAATACTTAATGCATAGGAGAATTAACATCAGCATATAAAAATTTGAGGGGAAAAGTAGGGTCATGTTTGTTTTTTTAAGGACCTTAAACACCATCTAGAGTAACACCTTCATTTTACAGATGAGTACTAGGCAGCTAAAGAAGTAGAAGGATGACACCTTAAACCTAGGTTTTCTGTTCAGAACACCTTCATTAAGTAGGTACTATATGCCAATCATGGGGTACAAAACCAAAAAACAAACAGTCTTTGAAGGAAATCAGTGACTTTCCAGAAGAAGAGTATAAAATGGGAGGAATGCAGCTTGTGTACACAAATAAATACAAAGTAACTGGAGGAAATAACACTGAAAATGGAGCCTGCCTGGGTGATGCCAGCCCAGGGATGAGGGATAGAAGGCCAGGTCCTTTTTTGGATAGGGAGGGAAGCTTAGAAGATCTGATCTTGGAATTTTGCCCATTTGGGTTCTAGTTCAGACTCTGAAGTGTACTAGCTGTGTGGTTGTAGATAGATTCCCAGGACTCAGATTACCCTGGAAGACTGTAAGAAGGTCTGAAGAATTGTAGCTTTGCATGTGTGGAGGGGGTGTCCCTACCCCTCATAAAATCATAGACCCCAACTTTTCCCACAAAATGGATTTTTGCTGATAAGTCTTGATTTCCACATTACTAACAGTGTAAGTTATAATGGGTTGATAAAAACCTGTGAACTAGTGATTCATTACTTTAAAAAACTATTTAAATGAAAGCTAATGTTAATTTAAAAAATTATCCTGAATGTTGTCCTGAAAGGGAAGACTTAAGTTCAAACCGAATGCTTCAGACTCTTTGGGCACCTTTTTCACAAGAATGTGAATGTGCCCTGAGCTGTTTTTGTCTTCATTCTTAGAATGTAACTTCGAAGAAAAAAATTAGAATCTACGTCATCATCTTCTTTCATGAGGAATACTGGCTCTATACAACTTTCTATCTAGACTGCTGTGGAAGCTTGGAATATAGAAAGGTCAGAGGTGGCTAACCTTACCACCCATGTTGTTTTTTAAAAGAAAACCAGGGCACAAAGGGGCTGGAGAAACCAGCAATCTCCTGGGATCCCTGCCTCCCCTGAGGGTTTGCTGCACATTTCCTCCATTTGATCTTTAGCCCCCCGGGCTTTTCTTTCCTTCTGCCTCTTATCTCTACCCTTATGACAGTTTGGAAATAGCCCTAACCCTAACTGGCATTTTCAGACTGCCATCTCGAAGGAGCCACAGCAGGGATGAAAATATGAGTGGGCTAATAAAAGCATCACTCCCGTGCTGGGGGTGAAGCAGGACATGGATGCAGTCAGTCATCCCCAGAGAGGAAAGGTCTTTTCTCTTTCTTTTTTTTTTTAAGTTCATGTACATCTCCCCTTATGATACCGTGTTTCCCCGATAATAAGACCTACCCCCAAAATAAGCCCTCCCCCGAAAATAAGCCCTATTGAGATTGCTACTGTAGTGAAGGTGATCCCCTGTGCTACATGCTACATTATGATACCCTCTGTATGCACCGTCCCCCCCCCCGTGAAACGCACTCCGTGCTCCGAGCTGCATCCAATCAGAGCTGCAGCAGTGAGCACGTCATCCTGTTCTTCCCCAGTGATTTGCTTATTGAATAAAGGTACATTTTTTGTTCACATTTACCTGTTTATTAAAATTGCTGTCAATGTTCATTAAAATAAGCCCTCCCTCTGGTGTTTTTCTGTCCAAAAAAAATAATAAGACAGTGTCTTATTATTAGGGAAACACAGTAGAAGTGTTTTGCTTTGGTTTGGTTTTGCTTGAGTATAGCTTCCTTGTTTAGTACTTTTGTCTACCCCCTCTGTAGACTGGCTGTTCTTTAGATAGCAAATGGATATCAATGAATTGAGCCCGGCTTAAGACCAAAATTTTGGTACCAAGGAGAGCAGGTCAGATGAAGGAACCTTGGTATTTTTCAAGATGGGGAGATCTGAAAATTCTTTGTAGACAGATGGGAAATTGGCAAGGATGAGGAACAGATTGAAGGTGAAGGTGAATGTGAAAGAAGTTCTGACTCCAGGACCAAGATGGCGATTTATGACCAAGGGCACAGATTAGCTTAATGAAGTAGTTAGGTGACACAGTGGATTGTGTTGGGCCTGGAATCAGAGTTCAAATTTGACCTCACACACTTGATAGCTGTTTATGACCTGGGGCAAGTCATTTAACTCTGTTTCTTCAATTTTCTCATCTGAAAAATAGGGATAATAACAGCACCTAGCTCAGGATTTTTGTGAAGATGAAATGAGAATTTCTGTAAAGTGGTTAGACTAGTGGCTGGCCTGTAGTAGGTGCTGTGTAAGTGCTTATTCCTTTTTCCTAGTGAAGAGTATTAGGATAATTATGTGATCATGTGGAAAGAGAGTCATTGGCGATGCTGAAAAACCAGGAATTGGGGAGCATAGGGTACTCATTGAATGGCCACGAATTAGAAGTTGAAGTCACCCACTATGGGCATGTAAGGCACAACTGGCATTTGGGGTAAGAGGAGAAGAAAAGCTTTGAAATAGGGGGATTCAGAGAGGGTATTAATAAGGATGATTATCAGACAGCAAATGCCTAAAAGTTTTGAACCACAAATTTGTAGTTGGTGAAAACAGCTTTATTTTATAACCTATTCCAGTAATGTTTGGCAAGCCCTGGACCAAGATCATAGGAATCCAGGATGGGAGAGAAAGGATGAAGATTTACAGTTTGGGTGTCATGGAAGCCCAGAGAGATGATGGATTATCTTTTCAGTGCTAGTAAAACAACTGAGTAACAGAACCATGTTATTTCACAAATGGGAATGAGAGAATGAAAAAGCATTTATTACAGGCCAGTACCGTGCAAGGTGTTGAGGGTACAAATAGAATAAAAAAAAGCCCCTGTCCTCAAAGAGTAGCTCTTCCATTAGAAGAAGACGACACATAAGGGACAGGTAGTCAGGGAGGGGTTTTTAGGAAGTCGTAAGAATGGTGAACATGGTGGCACAGCTGAGCGACCTGGTGTTTATAGCAAAGGTAATGTTGGTGTTAGGACTGTACCCGGAGGAAGGGAGGGGTAGTTAGTGGGGAGAGGAGTGCAGTGCCCTGCAGCATGGCTGGAGTGCACTGAAGTAGATCTGGGTCTGTCTGGGTGAGTTGAGATGTCACCAGTCAGGAGGGAGGGAGGAGAGACGCCCTGGAAGAGTGAACCCAGCATCATGGAGATGAAATGGCAAATAAAGGAAAAAGCACTTCCATGTGCATCACCTCATTCTAAGCTCTAGAAATGGCAGAAATGCAGGATGAGGGAGGTTTTATCCTAATGAGAGAAACAACAGCTACAAGTCAAATGGAAAGGCCCGATGGTCGTTAGGGCACAGAAACAAAGCAGGCGATAACGCATCATCTTTGTCATTGTTGTTGTGGCCATTTCTGATGTTTACACATTTGACAGTGCCAAGGATGGCATCTGATGGTGAGAACCTTCTTTTCCAGGTCTTCAGGAGCTATGGCAGCCAAGAAGGGAGGACTGAAACACCTGCATAAGCAGTTTCTAGACCACATCTCCATGGGCTTTGCTGTGAGAGGCTTGCTTAGAAGCAGGACCAGAGCTAAGGGGTGGGAAAGGCTGCTAATAACTGGGGCTCTTGGGTTTACTTGGTCATCGGGGGCAGTTAGAAGAAATGGGTCAAGGTAAATATGAAGGGCAGGCTTAGTGTGAGTCAGTCATTTGGTGCAATTATAGGATGTGGATTGCAAAGTTTTGGATCTTTGAGGTCATAGGTGGTATATTAGAGCAGCAGGATTGGAGTCAAGAACTGGGTTCAAGTCCCAGGCCTATCACTTACCATCTGTGTGATTTTGAGTAAATTGCCAAAGCTCTCTAGGTCTCAGAGTCCCTAGCTCTAAAACAAGGAGGTTGAACTAGATGGTCTCTGTGGTCTCTTCTGACTCTAAAGCCAATGATCATCTGATAGCTAATGCAGACGTCTGAGGTGTCATGGCCATTGTGTGACTGAACTGGGAATGAGGTGGAAGTTGAGAAGGTTGAAGAGTTGTATGGTCTGCTTACTAGGATAGTGAAATTCTTGAGGTTGATGAGATGGAAGACCATGAACTATGTATGTACTGAAGTCTTTGGGAAAATTAGGTTGATGGTTTAGAAGCTGGTTGGTTGACAGTGAGGTTGTTAGAAGCAGTGCACACGCATGGACTTGAGAACATAGTTGAGACAGGAAAGTAAAAGATAAGTCTGGAAGTGAGAACAGGAACCCGGGAATGAGAAGACTTGTCTCCATTGAAGAAGAATTATTATGGAGGTGGTGGATATTCAGGGAGGAAATAGGCTTTTGTTGCTGTTCTTGGTATATAGTAGGGACTTACTGACTGACTTGATGCAAAGCTTCAAAATAGTGGGATTTGATCCATAGAAGCTAAAGAAATAATTAAGAAATAAACCCCTTAAGGGCAGCCAGGTGGTATAGTGAATAAAATACTGGGCCTGGAATCAGGGAGACTATCTTCCTAAATTCAGATCTGGCCTCAGACACTTAACTGGCTGTGTGACCCTGAGCAAGTCATTTAACTCTGTTTCCCTCAGTTTCCTCATCTGGAAAATGAGCTGGAGAAGGAAATGGCAAATTACTTCAGTATCTTTGCCAAGAAAACCCCAGATGGGGTCACAAAGAATCAGGCACGACTGAAAAAAAAAATGCTTGAACTGACCCCAGTGAAAAGATGGGAAGGTATATATCTCTCCCTTCTTTGATAGATTGGGAATGGGGAGGAATGAATTCTGGGGATGGAACATTACAGAAAATTTCAGACTTTATGAACTGTGGGATTTTTTTCTCTTATAAGAGATATTTCTGGGAGGGAGGGGGGAAAGGATACTTTGGGAAATGTAGATGATGTAAAAACAAAAGATAACAATAAAATCTTATTTTAAACTTACTTGAACTGATTGAAAATGAAGGAAGCAGAGCCAGGAAAACCACTTAAAGAAAAATTTAATGAGGAAAATTAATTTTGGCAGCTGTGTTTTCTAAAAAGAAATCTGATTTATAAACTATTTGTCCCAAGTTGGAAGGGAACAAGGCTGATACTTTTCTCTTTGATCTCACTGCTAATTAGATGTAGTGGATAGAAGCAGGCCAGGGAGTCTAGAATATTCACTCTGATGTCCAGCTTGTACATCAGCCTGAGGCACGTGCTGGTTTTGTGACCCTGGGCAAGTCCTTTAACCTCTAAAGAACCCCAGGCAACTCTAAAACTAAGTTACTTTTATAAGTTGCCCGGCTGTGTTTATGGAGGGAGTTTGCACTAAGGTTCTCTACGCAGATGAAATTACAGGTCCAAACAGTCATACAAACACTTTGCTAGAGGTGTGTCTAAGTTCTTTGGTTTTAGAAGAGAAATGTTTGCTAATAAAAGATGTACAGTACAGCAGCCCAGCATTCATAGCAGCTGGATATTCTGAGTGTGCCCATGCCAGGAAAGGAAACTTCTGATAAAGAAGTTAAACCTTAGCTTTAGACTTCACGGGCTGCCAGTTATTATAAAATGGCAAAGGAAAACCCACTTTTAAAATGTTTTTCTACCTTGCCAGTGTCCTGTTCAGATAGTACAATGATACTTTGCCACTGTACCTTTGAGACCTGATATTCTTGTTTTTATCCACTTGCTCCCTTTTTAAAGAAAAAGTTAGATTCAGGTGGCTAAAAGAATCTCAAATGGCATAAATTAGTTCTTATTTCAGGAGACTAGTCACCAACCTGAAATTTTAAATAGTTTCTCTGGGAATTTTGTGGACGGACTCGGTCCCTAGAAGAAAATACCTTTTAATTCCTGTGTTTAATTTTTCAAAAACTAAAAGCAAATAAAATTTAAAAAAAATTAAAAACATAAAAAAAAATCTGGGGGAATTAATTGTCCTGGTTGTTTTAGTATGATCAAGATTTCATCTGTTCAATTTAAGCATTTAACATTTGTCAGAACTAATTTAAGGGTCTCTGATAAGAAGATGAGTGGTCTAGCATATGAAGAAATAATTGTCAGAATAAGAATTACCAACCATTTACTTCCAAATCACTAATAATAAGGTTAATGCTCAACAGAATTGGCTCTAGACCACCTGGTTGGCAGATGACAAAAGATGGGAGGGGGCGTGTAGAAAGATGGATATGTCAGACTGTTGGAGCTGTGAAGTGGTGCAGCCATTCTGGGAAATAGTTTGGAGTTTTTCTAAGAAAGTGACTAAAATTCTTAATACTTTTTTGGCCCAGAGAATTCTCCTTCAGTCATATAAGGTTAAAGGCCAAAAAAAATGCCCCTTTCCCACCAGAATAATATTCGTAGCATTGGAAACAAAGTAGACGTCCATAGATTGGGGAGTGACAAATATTGGGGCACGTTAATTTATTGGCTAATGCTATGCTGGAAGAAACAGTGACTGTGATGAGTCTAAAGAAGAGAGTTACATGAACTGATTGAAAATGAAGGAAGCAGAGCCAGGAAAACAGTACAGAGTATTCTAAAAGTTTTTAGTGAAAATTTTAAAATAAAAACAGTGTAAATGAAAGAACAACCCCAAAACAGTGGAAACAATGCTATGAAATTGTAATGACCAAACTTGACCCCAGTGAAAAGATGGGAAGGTATATATCTCTCCCTTCTTTGAATAGATTGGGAATGGGGAGGAATGAATTCTGGGGATGGAACATTACAGAAAATTTCAGACTTTATGAACTGTGGGATTTTTTTTCTCTTATAAGAGATATTTCTGGGAGGGAGGGGGGAAAGGATACTTTGGGAAATGTAGGTGATGTAAAAACAAAAGATAACAATAAAAGCTTATTTTTAAAAAGCATAAACTAGATATTCTTTTACATTCTATAGGAAATTTATCCTGGGCAATTCCAGCCATCTCTCTGCCATAAATTTATAGCCTTGTCTGATAAGGAAGGAAAACTACTTCGAAACTACACTCAGAACATAGACACACTGGAGCAAGTTGCGGGGATTCAGAGGATTATTCAGTGTCATGGTCAGTAAACTCTTTAGAATTGCTTTTGGGGAATGATTTTCACTTGCAAGAAAAAAATTAGGATTGTAAGGTTATTGATAAAGCAACTGAGATGTGGTGATTGGAATGAAGTGATAACAGCAAATCAGTCAAGAGGCAGTTATTAAATTCCTCCTCTGTGCCAGGCACAGTAGAAATACATGTAAGAATGAACTAAAGAACTGAAAGGAACTTTCTTTTCTTACAGGGGGTAACAAGGGCACCTGTGTGTGAGTACAGGAAAAGCGTAAAGAGAACAACAAGAAATAGAAAGCAAGTCTAAAGGGAGGGAAGGAGAGAGGCCAGTCCAAGCCAGGTGTGGGGGATGGCCATACAAAGGCACAGAGACAGGAGATGGAGGGATGACGGGCTGGGGCCCATACCAGGAAGAGCTTTGGAACCTCAACAGAGGAGGTTACATTTGACCCAAGCATTAATAAGGAGCCACTGGAGTTGATTGAGTAGGGAAGCGACATGGTCAAGCCTCTTTCAAGAAAAATAACTGGGTCAAGATGGTGGAGAGAAGGCAGGGGCTCACCTGAGCTCTTCCCCACACCCGTTCATGCCCTAAACAAATCTTGGAGAGTGGGAGAACCCACAAAAGGATGGGGTGAAACAATTTTCCAGCCTAAGGCAACTTAAAAGTTTGGCAGGAAAGGTCTGTCACACCAAGGTTAAAATGTAGTACAGTTCAGTGCAGACCAGGCCTCAGCAAGCCTTGGGAGTGAGTGAATCAGCACTTACTTCCAGGGGTCTCTTGGCTAGCATGTGGGGGCAGTACGCTGTTACTTTGCTCATACTCAAGTCCAGGTTGTAGCCTTAAGAGTGAGGAGGAGCTCTAGCACATGGGAGCTTGTGGCCACAGTGGAGCAGGGACCCTTATCATAGCTCCAGGATAGAAAGTGCTTTTGGTCCCTCACAGGCCAGGAGAGTGGTACACACACCTCTCCTTAGATCAGCAGCTGCACAAAACCCCTGAAGCTTGGGACAGTGTGTTCTCCACCTCAGAAACAAGAGCCACACTTTAGCAAAGAGTTAACAGTCAGGAAGTAGGCTGGGAAAATGAGCAAACAACAGGAAAAATTCTGACCACAGAAAGTTACTCTGCTAGCAACAAAAACCAAAACACTCAGAAGACAGCAGAGTCAAATTACTACATCAAAACCTCCAAGAAAAATACAAATTGTACAGTTCAGGCCCTGGAAGAGTTCAAAATGTATTTTAAAAATTAAGTAAGAGAGGTGAAGGAAAAATTGGGTAGAAAAACGAGAGTGATAATAAGACAATCTAGGGAAAAAAAGTCAACAGCTTGGTAAAGGAGGCACAAAAAAAATGCTGAAGAAAATAGTACCCTAAAAAACAAAATAGGACAAATGGTAAAAGAGGCACAAGAATCCCCTGAAGAGAAAAACTCTTTAAAAGCAGAATTGGCTAAATGGAAAAAGATATACAAAAATTCACCAAAGAAAATAACTCGTTTTAAAAATGGCCAAATGGAAAAGGAGGCACAAAACCTCGGTGAAGAAAACAGTTCCTTAAAAATTAGAGTTGAGCAAGTAGAAGTTAATTGATTCTATGAAACATTAAGAAACAGTAAAACAAAAGAATGAAAAAATTAGAAACCATTGTGAAATATCTCATTGGAAAAACAACTAACCTGGAAAATAGATCCAGGAGAGATGATTTAAAAATTATTGGACTACTTGAAAGCTATGATTTTAAAAAAAGAGCCTAGATATTCTCTTTCAAGAAATTGTCAAGGAAAACTGCTCCGATATCCTAGAACCAGAGGATATAATAATCATTGAAAGAATCCACTGATCACCTCCTGAGATTCCAAAATGAAAACTCCCAGGAATATTATAACCAAATCCAGAGTTCCCAGGTCCAGGAGAAAATATTGCAAGTAACCAGAAAGAAGCAATTCAAGTTTCACGAGGCCATAGTCAGGATGATGCAAGATTTAGCAACTTTTCTACGTTAAAGGATTAGAAGATTTGGAATATGCTATTCCAGAGGGCAAAGGAGCTAGGATCACACTCAAGAATCACTTACCCCAGGCAGCTAGGTGGTGCAGTGAAAAGAGCATAGACCCTGGAGTCAGGAGGACCTGATTTCAGATCCAGCCTCAGATACTTAACAGTTAAGCCGTGGGACCTTGAGCAAGTCACTTAACCCCAATTGCCCTGTCTTTCCCCTCCAAAAAAAAGCCCAAAAGAATCACCTACCCAGCAAAACTGAGTATAATCCTTCGGGGGGAAAATGGATATTCGGTGAAATAGTGGACTTGCAAGCATTCCTGATGAAAAGACCAGAGCAGAATAGAAAATTTGACTTCCATATACAAGGCTCAAAAGAAGCATAAAGAGGTAAACAGGAAAGGGAATTAATAAGGTTAAATTGTTTACATTCCTACTTGGGAAAATGATACTTGTAACTCATAACAACTGTTTTCATAGGGGAGTTAGAAGGAGTATATATAGACAAAGGGCACAGGTGTGAGTTGAATATGACAGAATGCTATCTTTAAAAATAAAATTAAGGGGTGAGAAAGAGGAATGCACTGGGAGGAAGTGAAAGGGAGAGATAAAATGGGGTGAATTATCTCATAAAATCAAGAAAGAGCAATTACATTGGAAGTGAAGATGGAGGAGGTGGTGGGTAACTCTTCAACCTTACTGTCATTGGAATTAGCTCAAAGAGGGATGAACACACACTCAGTTGGGTGTTAGAAATAAAATAGAAATCTCTTTTACCCTACAGAAAAGTTGGAGGGAAAGGGGAGGAGGGGAGAAGTGCCCATGGAACGGAGGGTGAATTGGGGGAGGCAATAGTCAGAAGAAAAACACTTCTGAAGAGGGAAGGGTAAAAGGAGAAGGAATAGAATGAATGGGGGGCAGAATAGGATGGAGGGAAATACAGTTAGCAATCATAAGTGAAAAAATTTTGGAAGCAAGTTTCTCTGATACAGCAGGCCTCATCTCTCAGATATATAGAGAAATGAGTCAAATTTATAAAAATAAGAGCCTTTCCCCAATTGATAAATGATCAAAAAATGTGGTCAGTTTTCAGATGAAGTAATCAAAGCTATAGTCATTTGAAAAAATACTCTAAATTGCTATTGATTGGAGAAATGCAAATTAAAACAATAAAGTTCTACCTCACACCTATTAGGTTGGCTAATAGGACAGAAAAGGAGATTGATAAATGTTGGAGGGGGTGTGGGGAAATTGAGGCACTAATGCACTGTTGGTTGACTTGTGAACAGATTCAACCACGATATAGAACAATTGGTAACTATGCCCAGGTATTTACAGCAGCTCTTTTCTGTGGGCAAAGAACTGGAAATTGAGGGCATGCCCATGAGTTGGGGAATGGCAGAACAATTTATGGTGTATGATTGTGATGCAATACTATTGTGATATAAGAAATGATGAACTAGAATCGGGTGGAGAACCTCTGGCCTTGAGGCCACATGTGACCTTCAGGTCCTCAAGTGGGGCCCTTTGACTGAATACAAACTTCAGAGAACAAATGCCCTTTGTAAAAGGGCCCCATATGAGTTAGTGACCCATAGTTTAAAGAAGCACTAAAGGGTCACAATTGAAAAAAGTTTAAGAAACCTTTCCTAATTCTCCAGTTCCTTGTGTACAAAGCAAGATATTGTTGAGTCGTGCTTAACTCTGGGCACGTGTGTGTACTATTTTTTTAATGTTGAAAAAGACTTTTTATGTTTGGGGGGGTGTGTTTTAAGATCATTTCAGCTATTTTAGTTGTTATTTAACTATTCTAGAATAGCAGGAGAGAATTTGTGCTCATACTCATACAAGAAACTCAAGCGTTCCTTCGGTAACACACGTTTGGCTCTTTTCAGGTTCCTTTGCAACAGCTTCTTGCTTGATTTGTAAATACAAAGTGGATTCTGAAGCTGTACGTGATGATATTTTTAATCAGGTAAAGTAGCTTGTGGGCTGAGGGCTGATTTCTGTTCTCTGAGCCTGATTGGAAAATCCTGGGGACTAGTTTTAGAGCCTCTAAGTTGGCCCTGATGACACAGCCACCCATAGGGGCAACAGCCCTCAAATGGGACTTATAGATGTGTTCTGTGCTTGTCTTATTTTTGAAGTAATGGAATTGGCTCTGCACCAAAAATTGAAGGAGAAAAAAAAGAATTTAAAATAGTATTTGTATTAACAAACCTAAATGATGATGTAGCCACAAAAATTTTGAATGACTTAACACTTAATAGCTGTGTGACCTTGGTCAAGTCACTTACCCACAATTGCCCTGCCTTCCCCCTTCCAAAAAAAGAAAAAAAAATTTTTTTGAATGAAGATAGCATACTCCAAGTGACATGTTCTGAAAAGTGTCATCTATACGTCATAACCAAACACCACCATGACATCACTATCCCATTATAATAGCACACATTATTTCCAAAAGAATGAACTGTTCCTTGTTCAGTCTAATTCAATGTTTTCATAGTATCAGATAACAAAATACTTTAAATACCCATTGATATCAGGTTTGAGATAAGTCTTATGGTTTCAGTAACTGATTTCAGAAGAATTGCCCTTGAACTTAATGTTGGAAATGTCAACTCTTATTGACTTTGGGGACTGTGTGTGTCTGTGTGTTCCCATTGTGTCTGCTTGTAGGTCGTTCCTCGGTGTCCCAGGTGCCCGGCTGATGAGCCACTTGCTATCATGAAGCCAGAGATTGTATTCTTTGGGGAAAACTTACCAGAGCAATTTCATAGAGCCATGAAATATGACAAAGATGAAGTTGATCTCCTCATTGTTATTGGGTCTTCGCTGAAAGTAAGACCAGTAGCGCTGATTCCGAGTAAGTTGATGCTGGGTTTCTGGGAGGGTGCTAGCATGTGCGCGGGATAATTAATGCAGACCTGGGTTGTTGTTAAGAAATGAGTCATCGTGTGGCATTGGGTACCGTGTGAAGTGGTACCTCCTGATTTCATAGCCGAGGAAATTGGCTCCTGCCAATAGCAGTTGTATTCTGGTGTAGGAGTACCATGGCATGGTTCCTGAGGGAGTAAGAGTAAATTGGTTTTCTGCTTCTGCCCAAAGGGGATTAGGTTATGATATATTCAGATTTTTGTGGTTTGGTGACCCTTGTACTTGGAGGGCTCAGGCTAACAATACAAATCCAGCCTCAGATGCTACTTTGTGGCCCTAGGCAGATCACTTTGTTTCTGCCTTATTTTTACCATCTGCAAAATGGGGATGATAAAAGCACTTAATTCCTGCAATTACTGTGAGGATCAAATGAGATGATATTTGTAAAGTACTTTTGCTATATAAATGCTAGCCATCATAGAATTTTTTTTATGCTGAAAAAGGCATTTTATGTTTAGGGGGTGGTTATGTTTTAAGGTCATTTTAGCTATTTTAGTTGTTTAACTAGCCTAGAAAAGCACAAGAGAATTTGTGCCATGTTTTGTCAAAATCTAGGTAAGCTATAGTGTGTCATCCAGTCATTTCCGAAGTGGGAGCCTGGTCTTGACACCTCCTCCTCCCCTCCCCTTTCCCCCCAACTGTTTTGAGCAGTGGGTCCTATCCCACCCTTCCTGGTAATAGCCTATTGTGGGGTTCTTCCTCAGCACAACCACATCTGTTTTTCATTCCTAGTCTCCTCCCTGTCTTCTGCTTCCTTCCATTTTGCAAGTTCCCAGTCTCCCTCAGGGCAGTTACACCCTAACCCTCCCTGGAATGGGTGACCCTCCTCCCCTTCTCTCTCTCTTCATCTTGTGGCTGCATCTGTTCCCTTTTTGTTTTGGGTGGTACCATCACACAGGCTGTTGGAACACTGGTGGGTTGTAATCTTATCCTTATCACAGATCTCATGATTCTCGCCATAAATTCCCTGTCACTTTTAAGGACCCTGTGCGTGGCTCATAATCTTGTGATTCTCTTTAGCCCCTTTCCTTTGCCTCAGTGCACATGGCAGTTGTCGCCAGATCACATCTCTCAGATGGGTCCCCTTCTCTCTGCGCACTTGGGCACCACTTTAGCCCAGCCCTTCATCACCTCTCTCGCCTCAGCTTTGCCTGTAGCCTCCCATTCCGTCTCCTGGCCTCATGTTCCTCTGCACAGCTGCCAAAGCGATTCTCCAAAGATGCGGGCCTGCCCAAGTTGTTCTTTACTCCCTAAACTCTAGTAGTTAGTTCCTTATTGGCTGTAGGATCAGCTACTATTTCATATTGGTCTTGTCCTTTTAGAATGTATTTTCTTATTGTAAGAAGCCTAATTATTAGTACAGTACTACATAACTTATAAGTAAATATACACACGGGGCGGGGGATCATTCTTGGTTTTTTGTCATCACTTCTCGCCAATGAATAATATGTTCTAGAGTTTTGCCAGGAATCAGAGTCAAGCTCACTAATGTGGAATTTGCAGACTCCCTTTTTGGAAATTCAAGACAGTATTTGCCTTTCACTTGTCTTATGATTCTTCTCCCATTCCCTGTGATCTTTCTCCAGAGCCCTTTTGATTTGACTTTCCCATCTGGGGGCCATTAGTGGTTCACCGTCCCTGTGTAGATGTACTCTGTCTCATTCCACTTGCATTTCCAGCTGTGGTCCAGAAATCTAGCTCTGGGTTGCAGATAGCCATCCTCTTAAACCTCTGCTTACTCTGGTAAATATGCCTTTGTTCTTCTGAAGGCCTTGTCCCCATTGCCTGCCCTCAGGTCCCCCCCATTCTTGATTTTCTTGCCCAGTACTGTATTGGGTCCTTCTAGCAGTATGATTGGTGTACATGTAAATCACCAGAACTCTGTGTTTCCCATCAAGTCTAATAAGTCTTTGGAGGTTTAAAAGAAAAAAAAACAAATGTTAACGTTTCTCTTTTTCTATCTTTTTGGTGTCCATTGGTCAGTTCTTAGTGACAATCGTCCTCCTTGTACCTAAGAAATACAGTTAAACAACACAGATGGTCTGACAGGGCACCTAGAGCACATCACCTCCATGCCGTAACGCCCTGGTGACTGTGCTGTCAGAATTCTGAAGGCTTTCATGGCTGTCTTCCTTTATATCTTTGTAGTCATTGCATAAATTGTTCAAAATATTTTGTTCTGTAGCAGTTCATACAAGTCTTCCTTAGTTTCTCTGATCTCTTCATATTTATTTCTTACAGTACAATAACATTCCATTATATTCAACACCAGTTTGGCTAACTATTCCATAGTCAATTGGATCCCCAGTTTCATATTGGCAGGGTGTCATCATATATCCTGGATACACACCCTGGGGGAAACAGTGGACCTTTTTATTGGAATTGTTGATGAATCTGAGATCAAGTCCCCGCTCTGCCACTTCCTGTGTAACCATGGACAAGACGTGGTGATTGTTCCCATTTATACAAAGTACTTTCCTCACTGGGTTTTCATGAAATAAGCACCTGACTTGTAAAGTAACTTTTTTTTTTGGAGGGCAATTGGGGTTAAGTAACTTGGCCAAGGTTACACAGCTAGTTTTTTTGTGTGGGTGTTAAGTATCTGAGGCTGGAAATGAACGCGGGTCCTCATGACTCCGGGGTCAGCCCTTTACTCACTGCGCAACCTAGCCGCCCCCTGTAAAGTAACCTATAAATGTAAGCTTATTAGTCTTCATTGTCAAGTGAGGAATGCAGGTTTCACTATAGCTACTTTTTCAGATTTAAAAAAGTTAAGTTTAAGAGAACTCACAAAACTTTAAGTTGACTTATTTCAGGGTTTGATAAATTCAGATTGACATGTATTGTGGAAAATTTAGTAGGGAACAAATAGGTATAAAATAAACAAGTAGGTTTAAAATAACTTAAAATAGCTACTTCTTGGGGCAGCTAGGTGGCGCAGTGAATATAGCACCAGACCTGGAGTCAGGAGGACCTGAGTTCAAATTCGGCCTCAGACACTTAACACTTACTAGCTGTGTGACCTTGGGCGAGTCACTTAACTCCAATTGCCCTGCCCTCCTGCCCCCCTGCCCCCCCAAAAAAAAACTTCTTACTCCTTCTAGAAAAAGAAATTGAACATGTGCAAACCTCATGTCAGTGATGGGGAAGGAGGCTTGTAGAAGTTCTGCCCTCACTGTACTTTCTCTTATGATCCAAATAATTTATTTTATTTTACTATCATGAGAGGCTTGAAAAGTCTGTGCCTTTAAATATAGTTGGTCTTAAAGGCAGGAATTACTTACTATGAAAGCACATATTATAACAGGGCTGTTCATGTCTAATACACAGTATGTGTTTGGGATACAATTATAGGTTACATGTAGGTAGTTGACAAATAAAAGCCCTATACCCAAAATAATATCTCTTTGAAAGGAAATAGATAAGTTTATTTCACATCCATTATGAAAGTGGTCATTTTAAACCACATGAAATTATTGAGCTCTACTGAGGAACGGAGGGGGATCCAATCTACATGGATCAAATGACTATTCCATTGATCAAGTCAAATTGTTCAAAAGAATCTTTACTTAATTACTGTGTTTTATCGCTCGAGTAGAATGAAAACTCTTTGGGGGCAGGAACTGTTTGATTTGTATGGGTGCTGGTTTTGTCCTGTGGTCCTCATAAGCTCAGTCAGTGCTTATGAGAAGGCGCTTAATGTTTGTTGAAGTGTTTTGCATTTCTTTCCATTTGAGTGGAAGTTTTATTCTCATTTCTCATCATTGCTCTCCGTCTTTTTTGTTTTCATTTTCTTACAAACACATTTGAGGCCATGCAGGTTTGGGGTTGGGGTTTTTGTTTTTGTTTTTGTTTTTAAAAGTAGGGCCTATATTTCAGTTAATACAAAGTTTTTTAATTTATTTTCGTGCCTGTCACTTCAAGTGAAGTGTGTGCTTCTCCACATTGTAAGGGTTTCTAGAAAAATTACCCAGACCTTAAATTGGGTGTTGTGTTGACCAGGTCTCCTCCAGAAGGGGTCCTTGTTGGCCAGTTTAGGTCTGTACAGCCGAGTCAGATGTGCACGGTGGACTCTGGCTCTTTGGTTGCCCAGCTCGTTCATGACCCTCATTCCATTGTCCCCAGGTTCCATACCCCACGAAGTGCCTCAGATCCTGATTAACAGGGAACCTCTGCCTCACCTGCACTTTGACGTCGAGCTTCTGGGGGACTGTGACGTCATCATTAATGAACTCTGCCAGCGGCTGGGTGGTGAATACAGCCAGCTCTGCTCCAACCC
This sequence comes from Petaurus breviceps papuanus, assembly GCF_028583685.1. Taxonomy (NCBI): domain Eukaryota; kingdom Metazoa; phylum Chordata; class Mammalia; order Diprotodontia; family Petauridae; genus Petaurus; species Petaurus breviceps. The sequence continues at coordinate 22,878,098 of NW_027187353.1, read as the reverse complement.
AACAAAGCTTTCAGAGATTACGGAAAAGCCTCCACGAACCCAGAGAGAGTTTGGCACTCATTGGGTGGGACTGCCCCCCACGCCTCTTAATATTTCCGAAGACTCTAGTTCCCCCGGCAGAACTTCCCCACCAGACTCTTGGGCAGCTGAGGGCAGACCTGGGGATTCCGAGGATGGGGCCACATCAAGGAGGGGCTGCAAGTCGGAGAAGCCACCACCGGAGGGGCGAGCATCTTCAGGACACCCTGCGAGTATTACGGAACAGCTGGAGGATCCTGGAGCCAACAATGGGGAGAACAGAGAGAAAAATGAAAGAACTTCTGTTGTGGAAACACTGAGGAAATGCTGGCCCAATAGACTCGCGAAAGAGCAGATCAGTAAGCGGCTTGATGGTAAGTAACGGGTGTTGATCCGCTTAGAAAACTTGGTCACATTGGTAACCCATGTAACATGGCATCTTGGCAAGGTGAGTTGTGAGAGTTGTTCCTGGTAGCTGAGGAAGCAGTGAGACCGTGCAGAAGCTGTCACGGCACGTGCCATAAGGCAAGCACAAAGTGGAGGAGGAGGAAAGGATCGACCCAGAGCCAGGCCACCTGGCAGCCCTAGCGCCAGTCACTTGCCAGGGGGTGGTATGAAGAGAGTCTAGCCTTAGCATACATCTTCTCAGAGTACGCACCATCTCCCCTAAATCTAGTGATAGCCTGGGTTATAAGGAATTCCTCTCATTTTCGTTCTTTGCCCACACTTGACACTCATTGCTCAAAAATACTCTGTAAGTCGGCCTGGCTTCTTTGCTATGAAGCTGGCCCAGTGGTACAGGCAAGGAAAAAGGCTTCAAGATGCTGCTAATGAAGGTTTAACATCTTTAGGGACAGGTGTCTCTGCAGAACTGCTTCAAGGGAGAATCAGCATTGACATGAAAGCACTTTGGAGCTGTCTGCCACTTAGTGCCCAAACTGAGCGTTGCTGGAAGGCCGCTGTTGGGTTATGATTACGCAGGGCTTGTGCCACCCCCGTGCCCCCCCCCTCAATAATAATGTTTGAAAAGCAACAGCCTCCCTTTCATTCATTTCTTTTCCTCTCTACTGGAAAATTTTCTCTGGTCCCCAGAAGACAGGCCAGGGCCTACAGATGTTTCAGGGAGGTAGACTAGATAACCACTAAAAGCCCTTTATTCAGCACTGATATGATCCCAGCCTGCTCTGTCTTATTTCTGTACACTTCCACTGGTTTTGTGCTCCTGATAGGTGTGAAGCTGTGCTTACAGGAGAGAAACAAGTACTTTGGGCTGGTGTTTTCCTTCCCTTTGGTCCCTGGGTATTTTGATTTGTCAACCACCAAGCTGGTTACGGTGTTTTTTGACCACAGAAGCCCATAGTTAGTCTAAAGCAAAAAGGGGATGGGCTGCAGACTGCTTTGGTGGGAGGAGTGCCCAGCTGGATGAAATGGAGTGTCGCAGCATTAATTACTTAGTCTTCTGGCTGGGAGGAGCCCTGCAGCCTCCTATGAAGCAGGAAACCCTCTGCTCAGGGGCTTCTCTGTAACAGCTGTCCTGGGCACGTGCCTGGGGTTTTCTCTGTTGCTTTGATTCTGTGTCTCCTTCCCAGCCCCTATTTTGTTACCTTGCCGGCAGTGATTTTCGATAGGGTCATGTTCCAGCACACTTTCATGATGTCATTTCCCCCTTCCCCACAAAGCTTTGACTCTTTGCAAGGAAATAACCTGCTTGGTTTAGGGCTTCCTCTGAAGCACAGAATTATACACCTTTGGGTGTTCAAATATGCTCTTTCTATGTGACCTCAAGAATGAAAGGAAGAGATTAGGGGATGTGGGAAAATTTCTACCCGTTCCTCTCCCCATTATTGTTAGATAAAAACCCATGGGAAACTTGAAAAGGTTTTTGTTTCCTTTAGGGACCAGAGGGGAAGGGAAGCAGTGAAAATTATGAGGAATGAAGTGTAATAGAAAGGGAAGTGGGCCTTCAGAACAAAAGGAGGTGCCTGGGGAAAGTTCTGGGGACTGAGGGACAAGTCCTTTGGGATTCCAAGAGCAGGAAGGTCTTGTTCCAGCTTCAGACCTCCACCTCCCCTCCTTTCCCACCTGTTCCTCCTGTCATTATGATCGAGCTCCATGTATACAATTTTAAAAGGTTACCCTTGAAATATGGGTGTGCATACTGTTAGGTTCATACTGTTAGGTCTGTACTGTAAATTCAGGTACTTCACAGATTGATTGGTCATTCACAGACTGGCCTGGAGCCCAGTGCATCTGACTTCTTTTATCTTCTGGGGAAAGGTTTTGAATATTGATTTGTTTTGAAGTTGAAGAGGGTCTAATGAGGTAGAGTGTGAGTTACTTGTAAAGCACATGACATAATAAATGCTTATTTCCTTCCCCTTTACTTATAACTTCCTATTTAAAATTTGTGGGTGAGACTATAAGAGTATGGTTTCGTAAAGCTGTCCATCTGTTCTGCCCCTTCAAGTCCTTTTGGCTATTTCTTGGACAACACCATGTTTTAGTGGGATAGAAATGACTCCATACTAGGATTGTTGACTAGTTAAGGCAAACATTGCTGCTGATCTCATTAGTGAAAACTCAGAAGATAACAAATTTCTATTTAGCATTGAACATGCTGGGCAAGTAAGCAAAGCCAAAGAAAGGATAGATGTTAACTACTTTAAAAAAAAAAAAAAAAGGAATCGTGAACCTTCTTTCTAGAGCGAAGCCTCTGTCTTTTAAAATGAGAGATCTGAGAAGAGGCCCCCCTGAAATTTAAGTTACATCCATACCTCCCTAGGCTGCTAGAAGAGGTGATTAGCTGTTTTTATACTGGAATAAATCTGTGTCTGCATAACCAGAAACAATTGACACATGAGCAGAAAGTAACCTCACTCTCTCTTTTGTCTCACAATCTGATTCTAAGGTACCCAGTACCTCTTTTTGCCACCAAATCGCTATATTTTTCATGGCGCTGAGGTCTACTCAGACTCTGAAGATGACGTCCTATCCTCCAGCTCTTGTGGCAGTAATAGTGACAGTGGATCCTGCCACAGTCCCAGCCTAGAAGAGCCGATAGAGGATGAGAGTGAGATGGAAGAATTCTATAATGGCTTGGAGGAGGATGCTGAAGTCCCCGAGAGAGTTGGACCTGGCTTTGTGTGGGATCGCGATGAGCAGCGTGCAGTGAATGAAGCTGTGGCTGTCAAGGATGAGGCAGCTGAAGTTGAGCAGTCATCAAACAGATTATAATTTCATCTTTGCCTGGCTACAGGAACTTTTCCACCAGCATTAGAACTTTAGCATGTCAGAATGAATGTTTACTTCTGAATGGAAGAGAGCAAGGAAAACTATAAGGGTGTGGTGTTTATAGACAGTTAAACCAGATTTTCATGTATAATTTTTACTTTTTCAGTAATTCTATAATTGTACACTCAACACTAACTTTTTTAAAAGAAAGGTAAGGTACTAAGTATCTTTAGTCAGCTATTAGTCACTATGTTCACTTTTTTCCCAGATTCATTTTGTGTGATAATGCATCTGTATGTATATATGGTTTGGGGAGGTGGGGAGGGGGTGGGGGAATATCTAGTGAATTTCAGCATTTTAAAGTTTTCCAAAAGCCATTGGATGTTAAATTAATATAAAGGGAACAGCTAATCTAGACCAAAGACTGGTATTTTTCACAATTTTTTTCTTTGTAACATTTTGAATGGTTGTTTCACACTTTCATGCTTCTGCTAAATTTTTTATTCAACAGAGTAGGCCCCCCCCTCCCCCTTTTAAAAACACTGGCATTATCAAAGACTTTAGTGGCAGCTAACTTAATTTTTTGTCTCAAAACCATATAATGTTTGTAGATTGAAGTTGATGGGAAAGCACCAAAAAGTCTTTGCTTTCATAAGACATGGGGATAAAGAGATGATCAGGAACACACAGAAGGCTTTTCGAATTTCCTGTGGATAGATTTGCATTGTCTGTATTGACTCATAAAGCTAACATGGGGGGGAAAGCTTTGGAAATGTTTCGGTATGAGGCGCCTAGCTGGATCTCCTCAGTTTGGAAGATACCTTACCATTGTTGTGTAAATACCCATCACTGTGGTACAGCTTGCATTAGTCCTTTTCCATAAACATTAAACTGCCAAGATGTGAAATATGCAAAGCTTTTCTGAATCTGTAACAGTGGTACTTCTAACAGGGGAGAGTATTCTCTCTCATATGTGTATGTGTGTGTGTGTGTGTGTGTGTGTGTGTGTTTGTGTGTCACACATTTTTGGAATAGCTGTTTTCCCTTCCCAAATACCACAGGAAAGTGACAGAAAGCTGATATAATTCCACAGTAATGCAACATTCAGTATAGTCTGCCGGAAAGTATACCTCTTGGAGGTCATGTACATCTCCAATTTTGGAGGATCTGGTATCATAGAAATGCTGATTTCTAGTCTAGTATGACAGAGAGCTTGCCATGGTCCCTAGCAGTGCAGTCAATGAATGAACTAGTTCCTAGAATGTAGCTTTGTTTAAATGTCATGTAGCTTGCCTTAAAACTACATCTCAGTTCCTCAGCTACAGATTTTCCAGCTTTCTGAAGTTCATATTTTATAAAATTGCACAATAAAGCATTTATTTTCCAAACCACTTTTTCAACATGACCCAAAAATTACAGATTATTCATACTTTGCTTTAATATTTATTACAGTGTTTAGTAAGGGTTTTGAAATTGTAGCTGTTCTTTAAGCATAAGACACCAATTAGGACCATAACTGCCAGAGAAACTGAAATTTGTGTTTTAGGAATGGACATTTGTTAATCTAAAAAGATGTTGGCATGTTGTCTTGAAGTCTAAATTCTAAAAGATCTCAGACCTCATTTGCATTTGGTTCCATTAAAGAATGCAGTATGTTTAGTTTTCATTTGCATGATACGATGTGTTTGTGCTATAGATATTTTAAATGGAAAGATTTCTGTTTTAAATTATTTTTACAGTGAGGATTGTTTTCAGCTCTTTTTATATTGTATATATAGTGTCTTTTATGTAATCTACTGGCATATGTTTTGTAGACTGTTTAAATGACTGGCTCCCTGCAACTTTTGAAATACAAAACCAGTGTTTTATACTTGTACACCCTGTTAAAGTCTATTAAAAATTGTCATTTGACTTTTTTCTTTCTGTTAAACAATTGTATTTTTCCAACTATACTAATTAATTGATGAAACTGAGGGGTTTTCCCACCCACCATTGAGTAAATAGGATACTTTAAACAGTTGTAACAAAGTTAACAACTCGTGGTCTAGTCAGCAAAAACTTTCATTAGGTGAAGAACCTCAGGGCCCTTCCTCCCCCAGGATTAAGTGGATGTCTCATTTTGATGAATGGTCAGGTTTCCTGAGACTCCCAACCCCAGGGCTGCCAGGTAACCGCTACTTGTGTATGTTTGCCTAGAAGTGCCAGTCTCAGGGGATGAGTGCTAATGCCAGTATCCCATTTATTCTGCTGACACCTTCAGCTTAACTATGAAGAAAGCTGAGTATGACATACCAGGGAAAGACAGTGACCAGGACAGTGGAAGTGCCTACAACTTTAGGACACACTTGAAAAGTGACTTACTTTGGGAGAGGATGTTACTCTGGCTGCCACTCAACATAAGAACCTAAGAACTAAGCAATTAGTGTGGAGAGGAAAATTCCAAGGTGTATGGGATGGACCTGGGGGGCAGTGGTGAGTGTACTGCCACCTGCCAATGCAGATCCCAGCTCCTTAAGGTTTGCCCTTTTTTCATACACCACTAAAGAATATGCCCATATTCTTAGGCTCTCTCTCCCAGAGATTCCTACGTGACTACTTCCTTTCCTGGTCATGAATGTTTTTGTTGGACGTGTTATAAAGCTATTTTGTTCTTGTGACAAATTCACTGCAACCTGCTTGCGCTCACCATGCCCACTTCTTTCCCCGATTGTTTTAATTTTCCTTCTTCTTGGTGTCTAGGATGGTACCACAGGAAAAATACTGGTTTTAAAAGAGATGGGCTTTTGTAGTAGAAAACAACTTGAAGTTACTAGAATTACTGCAGTTTTCCAAACTCAGTCCAGTTTGACCTATGCTCTGCTCAGCACACTAATTTAGGTTTGTTAGGGACTAGACTGGTTCACCTTTGCACTATTTTATTAAAAGGATTTGGCAAGAAACAATATTGCAAGGTGTCAAACATGCTTTGTGGGTGCACACTTTATGTTGCATTTATACTGACCACATTTATATTAATCATATTCCTTAAATATGGTGTGTAATTAATTTAATAAATAAGCATTTCTTTTGAAATAAATATAGCTTCTATTTTAGGTCTTACCCATTAGTATGAGATACATACACAAACAAATCCCAAGCCACAGTTAAGTGTTCCCTTATTTTAAAAAAAGTTTAAATTAGATGAATGAAAAGTGATCAATAGAGCAGAAAACTGCTTATCTGATAAACTCAAAAGAGACACCAGTAAAGTGTTATAAGTATTTAGAACAAGGAGTAGGTAGCAGAAACAGCTGCTTCAAGGCTGCCCCCCCCCTTCTCCCGTGGTTTTTCAAATTCAAATCTCAACAGCCTTGGGATTCAAATCCCAAGACCTGGCACAGAGAACCTGATGAAGGGGTGAGGCCAGCAGTAACCAACTCTTCCCTTCTCCAGGCTCAGAGCCAGCCTTCCAGAAGGAGAATAAACCCACGGCTGCCATTTGAAGGTTCTTTCCTACAGATAGCTTCATTGGAATACATACACTCTTGGGACAGTTGAGGGAGACCAGGAGCAGCAATCAGTGACACCTGAATAATTTCCTTTGCTATTTGTTATTTAGCAAATGCTTTACAATAGAGCCTGTGTAAATTATATTCTGAGCTGGACCCAGAATTGGAAGGGCTATGGGCAGCTAGAGGACAGAAGAGCACCTAAGGAAAGAGAAGGAAGGGAAACACGAAGGTACCTAAGTTGGGAGATGAAAAATAGGGTAGGAGTCAGGGAGCATGGGAAGGTAGGACCCAGCATTATGTATCTGTGTAAACTGTCCAATGGTGGTATGGTCATCCATCCACTTAGTTATGGGCATGATCCCTGAAACTAACGGGCAATCTAGCTGGGGAGACAAATGGGGGAAAATTTGGTTCTAAACTCTAGTATTACTTGTATATAAGCCATTTTGAGGGTCAGGAGGTGGCAACTTCTCATTGGGGTTTTTCTGAGGCATTAAGTGGAATATGCTTATTAATTCAGGACTTGAAAACTGTCTTCCTTCCGTTCACTTAGTATGAAATAAGTATTTAATTATGTCAAAGTGTTGGAAATAAAGTATCTCAAGTCTATATAAAGAAGTTGGCCATAAACTGGGAAAAAAAAAACAGTGAATATGGGTCCTTATATGTGCTAATAAAAGCAGGATGTTTCTCCTGACTTTGGTGTAAATCTGTTGATAATAAACTACTGTTAAAAGTTTTTGAAACTGCACTTCTGATATTAAAATATTTTAATTTAATCTAAAGACTTCTTCTTTTGTCATCTTAATGAATTTGATTTATGACTGTCTAAAAGCTAAACTACTATGGTTGGCGAGAAAAACCAAGAATTTTCTTACCTGCCCAGCAGCTACATGAATTTGTACAAAAAAAGCCCCAAACTGTACTATTTTACTGTGGCAAGACAGTTCTCAGTACTGGCCCATGCCATGGTCCAAGATGAATCTTCTTCCTCTCCCAGCCCCCCAATTAAAGAAAATAACTATTTGCCCTGTCACATTCAGAAAGGTCTGGAGGTTTACATTCCATGGGACAAAAGAGATTGGAAGCCATTAGAGAAGCCAACTCGCAACAATGTCTTCCAAATTATCACTTGGGGTCACTGAAGAACTCAGTATTGTTGTACATCATGTCATGGCTTCTCTCTACTGACAATATTGTTACTATTTCAAAATTTTAAAAGTAACTCCACTACCGCGTTTCCCCGATAATAAGACATATCCCGAAAATAAGCCTTCCCCTTACTGTGTAAGATTCCTCTAAAATAAGCCCTCCCCCGAAAATAAGCCCTATTGAGATTGCTACTGTAGTGAAGGTGATCCCCTGCGCTACACGCTACATTACGGTACCCTCTGTATGCACCGTTCCCCCCCCCCCAGGGTGAAACACACGCCGCGCTCTGAGCTGCATCCAATCAGAGCTGCAGCAGTGAGCGCGTCATCTTGTTCTTCCCCAGTGATTTGCTTATTGAATAAAGGTACATTTTTTTGTTCACATTTACCTGTTTATTAAAATTTCTGTCAATGTTCATTAAAATAAGCCCTCTGGTGTTTTTCTATCCAAAAAAAAAATAATAAGACAGTGTCTTATTATCGGGGAAACATGGTAATTTGAAGCAGTAGCAAGGAAAGAGAATTGGTCACAGTCAAATAAAACTGAAAAGTCCATGAGGCAGTTAGGTGGTGCAGTGAATAGAGCACCAGCCCTGGAGTCAGAAGGACCCGGGTTCAAATTTGGCCTCAGACACTTGACACACTAGCCATGTGACTTTGGGCAAGTCACTTAACCCCAACTGCCCTCCAAAAAGCAAAAACAAAGTTCAACAATAGTGACGACTCGAATGTAACACCTGCTTAAACAGACTTGTTGCCCAACACTTAGCTGCTTTCCCCCCTCCATTTCCCCCAGTCTTCTAGGACTGAAGCCCCAGTTCAGTACTGCAGTCTTGTAAGATAGGCACCCACGCCCAGAAAACACTTGAGTACTTAGCGTCTCTCAAAGCAATTACTAAGTGTAGACTAATCCACTACCACAAGATCTACTATTGTTTTACTGAAGTCAATTCAGTGTAGGGTCTGCTACATGCAAATCCCTGGGGATACAGACATGAGGAGGGGAAAAAAGGCAGTCCCTGCCCTGAAGATATTTATATTTCTAAGCCAAAGGCGGGGGTGTAGAAATACTTATACAGAAATCTAATACAAAAGGCTATGTGATGTAGATAAAGGAGAGCCACAAAGTGAGCAATGACAAGCTGAGACTGATGGGGCGCTGGGGGCATGGGGGGTGATGGGGGTGATGGGACAGGGACTGAGGAGTGAAGAAGGCATGAGAAGGCTCCATGAAAGAGGCAGCACTCTAGGAACAACATATCTCAAACTTAAATCTTAGATGGAAATCATTCTCCTCTATCCTCTTTACCAAAAAATTCAAAAAACAAAACCAATCTTTCCCCTTCTCCCTTGATAGGGAGCACCTTCTAGGCACTTAGGTTTAAACCTCAAAGTTATCCCCCCCACCCCCACCCCCAGATTAACTAAAGGGATCGCAAATCTTGCCAATTTCTAGCCACCAAATTCTTCACATCCTCAGGGCTACCAAGAGTCTTCCTAGAGCACAGATATGACCATGTCACTCCCTCAAGAATCTTTGGTGACATCTTTTATTCCAGCTGGGATAAAATGCCTACTCCTCAGCCAGGCATTTAAATCCCTTCACAATCTGGTTTCAGCCTGAATTTTCCTATTTATTTCACATTAATATGCTTCACGAGTTCCAAATTTCAGTAAATGGTTATCTGAATTTGGTATTTCATTCATCCATTCTAACTGCTGTCCTTTTGCAAATGCTATTCTTCAGGCTTTCAATGCACCCTTCTCACTGTCAGAATCCTCAGCATCCTTTAGGATCATGGGCAGACTTTGTCTGTGTGGGGTTTTTCTTGCTTTTGTATCATCAGCACCTAGCACAGTGAGCTGGATATAACAGATGCTAAATAAATTAATGTGCTCAGTATGGTGTTTGGAATGTGGCAGGTGCTTAATGAATGTTTGTTGTACTGAAAAGTAGAAATGAGTACAGGTGATGATGGCCTCTGTGAATCCAGAGGTGGAAGCCATGCCCGGTTTCATACATAGGGAGTCTTAGTGGCCTATACGACAAACAGATTGTTGAACACAACTAATGTGAAACAAGTTATGATGGGGGCAGATTATGGTGGGCTTCAACGCTAAGCTAAGACGAGTTTGTAATTTATTCTAAAGACAAAAGGGAGGCATTAAAAGTTGCTCAGTAATATAATATGACCTGTGATTAGGAAGATTATCTGGCAGCTATGTGAAGGGTGGACTAAAAAGGAGAAAGACACAATAAAGAGACAGCTGCAATCAACCAAGTGGGTCCAAATCAGAGTGATGAAAATAGGAATGGGTGAAAAAATGGATACAATCTGGTATCTGTTTAAAGGGGTGTGTGTGCAGGTGCACACACATGGATGGGCACATGAGTAGTGTAGGTATAGTAATGTGAAAGAGGGAAATAAAAAATAATTTCAAGATGTTCATAGTAGGTGCCTGGGAAGATGACAGTGTTGTCAATGGAACCAGATCAGAAGAACAGGAGTGAATCTTCACTGAGGGAAGATATGGAGAAGCACTGGTACAGTATACTCAAAGTATTAAAGTATCAGAGCATCAGGTTAATGCTATGGGTGTAAAGAATTATTCCAAAGAGAGAACGATGTTATGTATTCGAATGGTCATATTTACACTCTGTCAGCCAACATCACAGAAGGAATATGTAGGAAGCCTAAGAAAAGTTGGTATTTCAGGACATTTCCTTATTTCCAAGGGGAATGAGTTTTTCTACATTCTTTAGGTTGATGCACTATTAACTTATCAAAGGCAAAAAGATGGATTCAGAGCTTCAGAACACAACAGCGAACCAGGAGTGACTCACTAGTAAAGATTTTCATTTTAAATTTACCAAAAACGTTGGAAAATATTTTAAGTTCATACCTCTGAAAAAAAGAAAGGAAAAATACAAATTTAAGAGTTCTGCCCTAAAACCTTAGAAATTGTTTTGAAGAGTACTGGATCTTACAGGAGAACCACTGAAAGTTTAATTATAAAACCCATAAATCTTTATTCAAGTATTTTATTTAAAGAGTTTTCATTGCATTTTATAAATTTAAAAAATAAATATCTGCACCATAGCTAAAAAGTCACATGTATTGCATATCAACACACATTCTAGGACTTAAAGACATGAGAAGAATAAAATCTAAAAGTGTTTCAGTCACAATCAGCATCTGAAAACTGTTTTCTTCCATTTAAAAAAGCCTGAAGAAAATTCTTTTACATAAGCCAAAAGCACTGTGGAGAATGTAACTCAAATCAAAACTTCACCGTTACTATTTTTTGTGCTGGGTCTCAGAGTGCCACTCATTCCTATTCTTGGCAACCATGGGAAAGCTCTCTTCCACCACTAAATTAACCATGTTTCATCAGCACTCCCCATTTAGCACCATCACCACAGGACTCCAGAGGAAGGGCCTAGAAGATACTTCGTAGAACCCAGATCTGGGTACACACCAAGATACTAGAAGACCGCCCTAGGACAAAATATGCTCTAAATTTTTACCCTTGTTATCTCTGCTACTTGAGTTTCTAAGAAACCAGAAAAAAAAATTTAATGGTCACAATTTTTAACCCATAACAGTCATTCCAGTTCAATTACAACATAGAAACTGTACTGGTATCAGAAGGTAACTATTTTATTACAAAAACTTTAACATTATTTACAAAATGAAAAATAATCAAGTGACTATTGCAAACCAAAGTTAAAGGTTTTTCACCCAGTGATTGAAAAGAATTAAGCAACCATTCCATGCACTCACACACCAAGATCATTTCTGTAATATGCAGACCATTAAAATTCATGTTAGTGAAACTTGAATGTATTCACAATACTTGCATGTTTATTGGTAGATGACAAAAAAGTGTCCATGGTTCTGTACAATAAGTCTAATATTAACATAGTTTGTTCATTTTCTTTTAGGACTTTTTGGCTTTCGTGAATATTTGTATGTCACAAAACATTTTGTAAATAAGCAATTCATTATGTTATCACCTTGGTCACCTTGTCCACTGAACTCACCACCACAAGACACAAAAATATTAGTTTAATGCAATAGCATTAAACTAAATAGTTATAATACCTCTAAAGTTATATTAAACTGAAGCCTTCGTTGTGATCAATGGCCTGGATCAGTTTAGATCGGAGAGTTTCTTTCTCTGTGTATTTTGGAAGATCAAGAAGATTAAAACAGGTATGGGAGACTGGGAGATAAGCCTCTCCACCTCCAGTGGACTGAATAACCAGTTTAAGACTCTTCATACCAAGAATAGGAATCCGATCACTACCTGTCAAAAATACTATCACAAGAAAGTTTTTTTAAATAAAAACTTAAAGACAAACATCTGCATTATAATAGTACTATTCAACTACATTTGATCTTTAGTTATTTATCTACTAAAATAATTCTTGTAAACAGATTTACCTAATTTGTAAATTGGTTTACCCAAAATAAAAGAAACATTCTAATCTACTTGCTGAAAAATCTTTTATTAATTAGCTTTGGCTAAAGATATTGCTTACCAGTAAATATTTTTAAAACTGACCTCTTAACCTGAAACATCACTGAAATATATACACAGCGAGGGAGAGTTCACATGCCAAACAACACTGTGCTCAGGAATGGTATCATCTAACTTGATCACTTTATCCACCAGATTTGGCTTTTAAATGATATTCTACTGTTTCTAAAATAATATCCTCTCAAAGGACGAATGAAGACTTTACACCTTTAAGGATATTAATGCTGGAGGTGATTTTAAAAGAGAAATTACTACAATGTTCTGAGTAGTAGGCAACATAATCAAAAGCAGCACCTGGCCTCCCACAATGTCTTCTCTGAAAGATGTCAACATTTCAATGTAAAAGTTGTCATGGTTTGTAGGGAAAAGGTCTGATCTGTGTTTCACTGGTACACTCCCAGATGAGAAAACTCCCTTTACCAATGCACCTCAGTACCTTCTCTTCGACCTACAGTCTTGCAAAGTTACCTCAAGCACTAAGAGGTTTACTGACAAAGCCAATATATGGCCAAGAGGGGAGCTGATGCCCACGCCAGCTCTCTGCTCACTTTTTCATGTTGCTTTTTTTTCTTTGCTTTTTGGAGGGCAATTGGGGTTAAGTAACTTGCCCAAGGTTACACAGCTAGTATTTTTGTGTGGGTGTTAAGTGTCTGAGGCCGGAACCAAACTTGGGTCCTCCTGACTCCGACACTGTACTCACTGCGCCACCTAGCCACACCCCCCCCTTTTTTTTTTAAAGCAATTGGGGTTAAGTAACTTGCTCAAGGTTACAAGGCCACTTATTTCTGGGTGTGGTGCTAAGTATCGGAGCCCGGATTCAATCCCAGGTCATCCCAACTCTGGGGCCGGTGCTCTTACTCGCTGCACCACCTGGCCACCCCTCATGTTGCTTTTTCTTATCCTTCAAACAGAACCCTACTGGAGAGCTGAGAGGGGCCCTAAAGATAATGCAGCCCCAGGACCTCATTTCACACACACAGAAAGTAGGGCCAGTGCTGAGCAGCAGAAGCAGCCCTTGAGCACAGCCCAACACTGTTGCTGCCTCCAAGGTGTGGGGAAGGGCAATGATGGTAAACTGATGAACTGGGCCACAGCTGTAAAGAACAGTTCAGCAACTAAACTGCTGCCTTTCTCAATGGACTACAATGATGAAGACTATGCCTTACCACCAGACCCTAAATAAAATGCTTTATTAAAACATTAGGAAGAAATGACCAATTTAATCTTCAAGATGACACTGGACTGACCAGCACTGTTTCCTATTAGGTTGGCCAAATTTTAGTCAAACATTAAATAACAAGAATATCAATTTCATAGTTTTCAGAAACATGATAGCAGCCCTAACTTTGGGATCTATGTGGGCTTAATGTTTGTTAAGGCATACCATCTGAGGGCTTTTTTTAAAAAAAAATAATTACAAAATTTTTCAATGACTTAGTTATATATGAAAAGTATTAAAGCACCATCAATCCTAACCTTTCCCCTCTATGTCAATTTAAGATTGTTTAAAGGGCTCTCAGAAGAACCTGTCACAGTTCTATTTACAAAAGAAATATTTAATGTTTTGATGTAGAAGCAGGGATGGGTCCTGTTAAAAAAAGACTCAGAGATTGCTCAATTGTGATTAAATAATAGAGTCACAGGAAATTCCCCAATCCCAATATAATGGTATTTTCTTTTTCTTCATTTTAAATAAAACACCAAACATTTCTCAAGGAATCAAAACAAAACAACCAGCTAATCAATGATTTTTAGAACTTTTATGTGAAAGATTTTAATATAAAATCTGGATACTTTAAAAAATCTTAATTATAAGACAGAACAGAATGTTCTAATCTTTTCTGTAACTCAAGCAGTTACTAAGTGATTAATAAAGACATATAAAATATACTAATCACTATAAAGTTGTTTAATCCCATAAGGCAAGAGATCAGATACAACAATTAAATTCAGTTCTCATATAAAATAGAATCAAACGGAAATACTTACAGAGAAATTGTTTTTTCTTTTCCAATGGCAATTCATGAAAAACTTCCCAGAAAATTTTTATTGTAGGATGGTCTGCCCAATATTCCCCTTTGTATTCTGTATTCTAGAAACAACAACAGAGTCAACTGAGCTTCACATTAATAAAAGGTAGATTTCCTTGGATATGAAACATCAGCTCAATTAGAAAAGAAGGCTAAGGAGGTTGGCAACAAGGGCTTGGATCCTTGGATCCTTAACTGGGTCAGCCGCCTTCCCACTATTTCATCGCTATGGACCCCTAAGGAAAAAAGTATTCCCAACTTTGACAAGCCATCTTGCAAACTAGTGTCACAAGTCATGCGGAAGAGGGAAAGATCAATTTTCAGAGAAAATTCACTAATACTGGAAAAAAAATTAAAGTGCACATTCTGGGGAAGAGGCCTGATCAACTCGGAGGGCAAGTTGTCCCACCAACCACAAGGACCACTACCAGGCCTATCACCAAAGGGCTGGGACTGGAAAGAGCAAGGTAAGAACCAAATGCAGGGGTCCCTGTCCCAGACAGCAAACACTCCTGGGGCTACCACTTCATAGCCCAGAAATTAAAAAAAAAAAAAGCCCCTATCAGGACCTCCAAAGACCAGGATGATAGTGAACCTTGCCTGCTCCAACCCCTCCCCCCCCCCACATAGTAACTATTGCCCCAGGGCAAAACCCTCTAGAGTAAAGGCTTAGGATCCCTAGAGGAAGGGCGTGGCAAGGGCCCTGCCTCAAAATGGGTAGAAAGCAGACTACAAAGACTTTGGAGTCCAACAATCCTCAGAGGGAGGAAACAAACTCAGGGAGTCATGTGGACTCCACACTCACAGCTGAAACATCTACAGGAGATGGGTGCGAAGCACAGAAAGCTCTCCTAGGTGAGCTCAAAAGGAACTTTGAAAACCAAATGAGAGAAATAGAAGACAAATTGAATAATGATCTCAAAACCAAAATTGCAGAATCAGAAAAACATTATAATGAAGAAAACATCTCTCTAAAAAGAAAAGTGTATGATATGGAAAAGGAGCTCCAAAAATTAACCAAGGAAAATGATTTGCTAAAAATTAGAGTCAACCAAACTGAAACAAATAACTCTATGAGGAACCAAGAATTAGTCAAACAAAACAACAAGAATGAAAAATTAGAAAAAGAGGTAAAATACCTCAATGGAAAAATAACTGACCTGGAAAACAGATCTAGGAGAGATAACCTGAGAATCATAGGCCTACCAGAAAATCATAATGAAAAAATGAGCCTGGACAACATTCTCCAAGAGTTCATTAAGGAAAACTGCCCTGAAATACTAGTAAAATAGAAATCAAGAGAATCCACTTCTGACACCTGCTGCAAGAGATCCCAAACTGAAAAGTCCTTCAAATATTGTGGCCAGACTCCAGAACTACCAGATAAAAGAAAATACTTCAAGCGGCCAGAAAGAAACAATTCAAATATTGAGGGTGCACAGTGAGGATTGCACAGGATTTGGCAGCCTCTACACTGAAAGATCGGGGGCAGTGGAATACAATTTTCCGGAAGGCAAAAGAGCTCAGGTTACAACCAAGGATCATATACCCAGCGAAACTGGGCATATTCTTCCAGGCAAAGAGATGGTCATTCAACGATATAACAGAGTTCCAGACCTTCCTGATGAAAAAGCCAGAACTCAATGGAAAATTCAACCTCCAATTACGAGATGCAACATTGACGTGGAAAGGTAAACAAGGTAAACACACACACACACACACACACACACCTTGCTATTTGATAAGAGCAAACTGGTTATATACAAGTAGAGGGTAAGAGTATAACATACACAAAATGACGATTAAAAAAAATCTTATTAAGGGCTACAAAGGGACTGCAATGGAAGAAGAGGAATGAATGAAGTGGAAAAGGGTAAATTATGCCACACAAAGAGGCATAAAAACAGTATAGCAGAGGAAAAGAAGGGAGGGAGATGGAATCACATGAGCTTTTCCCTCATTGGTTCTGGTGTAAGGAGGGAATAACAACTAGTTAAGCATGGGACTCTATGGAGAAGAAACACAAAAAGTATCATTTTAGAGGGAAAGAGGGGAGGGAGAGGAGCTTCACATGAGATTTGTTCCTGTCACTCTTGGTGTGAAGAGGAAATAACATACTTCATTAAGTATAAAAATATCCTACGGGCAGTAGGAGGGGGAAAGGGCGACAAAAGGGGGGGGGTGGTTAGTAGGGAGGGAAGAAGTAAGGGGAAAGGGGAGGGGGGCTGATAAGGGAATACTGAGGAAGGTGGAGGTCAAAAGGAAAACTATTAAGCGGGGGAAGGGAAAAGGGGGGAAAATATGAGCATTAACAGGGGAGGGAATAGGATGGAGGGAAAAAAACAGATAACAATCATAACTGTAAATGTCAATGGAATGAACTCTCCCATAAAACAGAGACGGATAGCAGAATGGATTAGAAATCATAATCCTACAATATGCTGTTTACAAGAAACAAATCTGAAACAGAGGGATACACACAGGGTAAAGGTAAAAGGCTGCAGTAAAATAAATCATGCTTCAGCTAAAATTAAAAAAAACAGGGGTAGCAATCCTTATCTCAGATAAAGCAAATGCAAAAAGTGACCTAATTAAAAGGGATAAGGAAGGAAACTATATCCTGTTAAAAGGCACCATCGAGAATGAAGCAATATCATTACTTAACATATATGCACCAAGTGGTATAGCATCCAAATTCCTAGAGAAGAAGGTAAAGGAATTAGAGGAAGAAATAGATAGCAAAACTATACTAGAGGGAGACCTTACTCTCCCCCTCTCTGAACTTGATAAATCCAACCTCAAAATAAACAAGAAAGAAGTTAAGTAGATGGACAGAATTTTAGAGATGATAGGTATGATAGATCTCTGGAGAAAACTGAATGGGGATAAAAAGGAATATACTTTCTTCTCAGCGGTTCATGGCACATACTCAAAAATAGACCACGTTCTAGGGCATAAAAACCTCACAATTCTGTGCGGTAAGGCAGAAATATTAAATGCACCCTTCTCAGATCATGATGCAATAAAAATTATATGCAATAAAGGGCAATGGAAAGACAGACTAAAAACTAATTGGAAATTAAACAATTTAATCCTAAAGAATGAGTGGGTCAAACAAGAAATTATAGAAACAATCAGTAATTTCACTCAAGAGAATGATAATAATGAGACAACATACCAAAATTTGTGGGATGTGTTAAAAAGCAGTTCTTAGGGGAAGTTTTCTATCCCTGAGTACATACATAATTAAATCAGAGAAAAGGAAAGTCAATGAATTGGGCATGCAATTAAAATATATATATATATATAAAGAATAAATTCAAAATCCCCAATTAAATACTAAATTAGAAATATTGAAAACCAAAGGAGAGATTAATAAAATTGAAATTAAGAAAACTATTGAATTAATAAATAAAACTGAGAGCTGGTTTTACGAAAAAAAAAAAATTGATAGACCTTTAGTCAATGTGATAAAAAAAAGAAGAAAACCAAATTATGAGTATCAAAAATGAAAAGGGTGAATCTACCTCCAATGAAGAGGAAATCAAAACAATAATTAGGAATTATTTTTCCTAATTGTATGCACATAAATTTGACAGTCTTTGGGAAATGAATGAATATTTACAAAAATACAAGTTGCCCAGATTAACTGAAGAGGAAGTATAATTACTTAAATAACCCCATTTCAGAAAAAGAAATTGAACAAGCCATCAGTCAGCCCCCTAGGAAAAAATCTCCAGGGACAGATGGATTTACTGGTGAATTCTATCAAACATTTAAAGAACAATTGATTACTATCTGGGAAAATTAGTGAAGAAGGAGTCCTACCAAATTCTTTTTATGACACAAATATGGTACTGATACCTAAATCAGGAAGAGATAAAACAGAGAAAGAAAATTATAGACCAATCTCCCTCATGAATATAGCTGCAAAAATTCTAAATAAAATACTAGCAAAAAGACTACAGCATTTTTGGGGGGGGCGGCCAGGTAGCAAAGTGAGTAAGAGCGCCAGTCCCAGAGTGGGATAACCTGGGATCGAATCCAGGCTCAGACACTTAGCACCCACCCACAAACACCTGGCCATGTAACCTTGAGCAAGTTACTTAACCCCAATTGCTTAGGGGCAGCCAGGTGGCTCAGTGAGTAAGAGCACCGGCCCCAGAGTCAGGAGACCTGGGATGGAATCCAGGCTTTGATACTTAGCACAACACCCAGAAATAACTGGCCCTGTAACCTTAAGCAAGTTATTTAACCCTGATTGCTTAAAAAAAAAAAAAAAGACTACAGCAATTTATCTCAAGAATAATACACTTTGATCAGGTAGGATTTATTCCAGAATGCAAGGATGGTTTAATATTAGGAAAACCATCAATATAATTGATCATATCAACAATAAAACTAGCAGAAACCACATGATCATCTCAATAGATGCTGAAAAGGCTTTTGACAAAATACAACATCCATTCCTATTAAAAACATTAGAAAGTATAGGAATAAATGAAGCCTTCCTTAAAATAATAGGTAGCATCTATTTAAAGCCATCAGCAAGTATTATATGTAATGGGGAGAAGCTAGAAGCATTTCCAATAAGATCGGGGGTGAAACAAGGGTGTCCACTATCACCCCTCTTATTCAATCTGGTACTAGAAATGTTAGCAGTAGCAATTAGAGAAGAAAAAGAAATCAAATTAATCAAATTAGGCAAAGAAGAGACCAAGCTATCACTCTTTGCAGATGATATGATGATATACTTAGAGAATCCTAGAGAATCAAGTAAAAACCTACTTGAGACAATAAATAAATTTGGCAAAGTTGAAGGATATAAAATAAACCCACATAAATCCTTGGCATTCCTGTGTATTTCCAATGAAATTCAATAGCAAGAGATAGAAAGAGAAATACCATTTAAAGTTACTGTAGACATTATAAAATATTTGGGAATCTACCTGCCCAAACAAACCTAGGACCTATATGATCACAACTACAAAACACTTTTCACACAAATAAAGTCAGATCTAACTAATATCAATTAGGAAAAATATCAATTGCTCATGCCTGGGTCAAGCAAATATAATAAAAATAACAATTTTACCTAAATTAAATTATATATTTAGTGCCATACCAAATAATTTACCAAAAAAAATATTTTATAGAGCTAGAAAAAATAGTAACAAAATTCATTTGGAAGAATAAACAGTCTAGAATATCAAGGGAATTAATGAAAAGAAATGCTAGGGAAGGTGGACTAGCTATACCAGATTTCAATCTGTATTATAAAGCAGGAGTCATCAAAACTACTTGGTACTGGCTGAGGAATAGAGGAGTGGATCAATGGAATAGATTAGGCACACGAGATTCAGAACTCAACGATTATAGTAATCTATTGTTTGATAAACCCCAAGATGCTAGTTTTTGGGATAAGAACTCACTATTTAACAAAAACTGCTGGGAAAACTGGAATATAGTATGACAGAAACTGGGCATAGACCATTATCTAACACCATATACCAAAATTAAGTCTAAATGGGTGCATGATCTAGGTATAAAGGTTGATATTGTAAGCAGTCTCCTAAAACAAGGAATAGTTTACCTATCAGACTTGTGGAGAGGGAAAGACTTTATGACGAAACAAGAATTAGAGAACATTATAAAATGGATAATTTTGACTACATGAAATTGAAAAGTTTCTGTACAAACAAAGCCAATGTAACCAAGATTAAGCAGGAGGTGGGAAACTGGGAAAGAATCTTTACAACCTATGTCTCTGACAAAGGACTCATTTCTAAAATATACAGAGAATTGAGTCAAATTTATAAGAATACAAGTCATTCCCCAAATGATAAATGGTCAAAGGGTATGAACAGGCAATTTTCAGAGAAAGAAATTAAAGATATCTATAAGCACATGAAGAAATGCTCTAAATCAGTATTGATTAGAGAAATGAAAATCAAAGCAACTCTGAGGTACCACATCTCACCAGTCAGATTGGCTAAGATGACAAAACAGGAAAATGACAAATGCTGGAGAGGATGTGGGCAAATTGGAACACTAATGCATTGCTGGTGGAGTTGTGAACTGATCCAGCCTTTCTGGAGAACAATCTGGAATTATGCCCAAAGGGCTATAAATAATTTCATATCCTTTGACCCAGCAATATCACTCCTAGGGTTATATCCCAAAGAGATCATAGAAGTGGGAGGAAGACCCATATGTACAAAAATGTTTATAGCAGCTCTTTTTGTGGTGGCAAAGAATTGGAGATTAAGGGGGTGCCCATCAATTGGGGAATGGCTGAGCAAGTTGTGGTATATGCATGTTATGGAATACTATTGTGCTATAAGAAATGAGGAGCAGATGGACTTCATATTTACCTGGAGAGGCTTATACGAACTGATGCTGAGTGAGAAGAGTAGAACCAGGAGAAATTTGTACACAATTACAGACACAACATATGTGTGATGACCAACTTTGATAGAATGGACTCTTCTCAGCAATGCAGTGATATAGGTCAATCCCAAAAGACTCATGATGGAGAGAAATGTGTGCATCCAAGGAAAGAACTAGAAAGAACTAAGTTTATATCCAGATGGAAGCAAAATACCAAAATACCTTTTTCCCTTTATTGTTTGGTTTTATGTCCTCTTTACCATTTTTCATTCCATCTGATACAATCCGTCTTTATAACCTGACTAATGTATAATGTGAAAGTATTTACAGATCCTATACTTGACTATATGCTGCCATGGGGGAGAGGGGAGGGAGGGGGACAAAATGTGAAACTCAAGTAATTGTGGAATTGAATCCTGAAAACTAAAAGGAAACAAACAAATTAATTAAAAAAAAAAAAGACTTCCTACATACTCACATACTTCTGAACCTCAATGTCTTCACATGTAAAGGCAATTTAATTATTATTTATAAATTAATCTTATTTATTTATAAAATTAAAGTTATTGTGGTTCTTTTCTAGAAATAAAAAAAAAGTGCACATTCTGTGGGTAGTTGGTAAGATAGATAGGTAGATAACTTTTTGGAGGGAGGAAGGCAGGGCAATTGGGGTTAAGTTACTTGTCTGAGGCCACATTTGAACTCAAGTCCTCCTGACTCTAGGGCCCATGCTCTATTTACTCTGCCACCTACCTGCCCCAGTCAGTGATATTTTTATATGTGAAAATAATACCACACCTTGAATTTTTATGTCGACTTATCAAACCACCTCTGGCTTCATTTAAAATTAACTATAATGCTCACATATATGTGCAGTAAAGATTTACATAGAGAAAGCAATTTATCCAAATGACAAAAGTATCATGAAACCTAACTTCCTTTTCTCATTGTCTACTTAAAACATTAAAAATCAGTATCATGGGGCAACTAGGTGGCACAGTAAATAGAGCACCAGCCCGGGAATCAGGAAGACCTGAGTTCAAATCCAGCCTCAGACACTTAACACTTACTAGCTGTGTGACCTTGGGCAAGTCACTTAAACCTCAATTGCCCTGCCTTCCCCCCTCCAAAAAAAAAAGGAAAGAAAAAAATTAGCATCTTGCTTCATTGATATAATTATTATCTTGATAAATACTTTGTTCTCTCAAAACTTCTCAATCACCTGTGACAAATGAAGGACAGAAAAGTATAAATTTTGTATTTCCTAGATTTTGGCTTTCCTCATTTGCTTGAATGGTTCTTAGTCAATAATTGTTATTTATTTAATATCTTATACAAGATTTCTGCATGAAACCTCCTGTGTCTACACACACCAGCCAGTGGGAGTAGGGGAAAAAAAGTGGGAAGAGACAAGAAAAAAAAAAGTCTTTTAAAAACAATTTTGTTAGTGTATATTCAACATCTCAATACAAAAGGGCATTTTCTAGGCTATAAATTACATCATTACTGCAATAATGAATCAAGAGATATAATTCAAGAAATAGGCACAAAGGAGAGCCTGCTCAGGACATTTTTTTTTAAAGCACCTGGGGTTAAGTAACTTGCTCAAGGTTACACGGCCAGTTATTTTGTGTGGGTGCCAAGTATCTGAGGCCGGAACCGATCCCAGGTCTCCCAACACCGGGGCCAGTGCTCTTACTCACTGCACCACCTGGCCGCCCCAGGACATCTATTTTTAAATGTGCCACTGTTGTAGCTAAGATCATTCTCAAGTTACATTGTAATCATTCCCCTCAAAATACTCAAAGATATTCTACTTTGTCACGACAATGTAATCATTTCTTAATACTGTAATACTAAGCTTACTTCATATTATTCAGAATTTTGTGCAAAGCATTTGAGAGAAAATTTCCAATAATACCAAACTGGTGTGTAGATACAGTAGTAGTTAATGCCTTCAGGGAGATTTCAGTTTGTTTACAGAATTGACAAGATTTTCCTTTTCAACAGGGCAGACTTATAAATGGACGAGTGGCATGGAAAGAGAAATCTAAACATTTCAACTCAGTTCTGTGCTTCAAAACCAACTTCTGGCAAGCTTTTTTCTAAAGCCATTAGCCAAACTAGAAATTGGTAGAAATTACCAGAGTAGCAAAATTTCCCAAAAGGAGAGGCAAGGGATATAAACGTTACATGAATGGAGAACCAGCCCCATGACTGAGAGGTGGGTATAAATACAAAGTATTCCCAAACAATGTTCTCCCTTCTCTTTACTTCTCTATATTATGATCACAGGGCTAAGGACTGGGAGGGATGTCTGCTATCACACGGTATAACCTTCTTATCTTCTAGACAAGGAAACTGAGGGTAAGAGTGGAGAAGGAATCTGTCCAAGGTCACATTGAGCTTGTTGCAGAGTTGGGATTCTCTTCCTAATTTATTAGTGGTGAATTAATCAAGAGCCTTTAGGCAGTTAAGCTATGCCATTGTGCACAAAGCATTGGCCAGGAAAACTTGAGTTCAAATCCAGCCTCAGATACTTACCAGCTGGGGAAAGTCACCTCACCCCTGCCTGCCTTAGTTTCCTACTCTGTAAAATGGAGATAACAAGTGCTGACCTCCCAGGATTGTTGTGAGAATCAAATGAAAGAATGATTGCACAACACTCAGTCCAGCGCCTGGCCCATAACAGGTGCCGTAACAATGGCTGATTCCTTCCTTCTTCATTTATTAAGAGTTATAGGCCAGGCACTCCTCCACACGTACAGGGTATGCTGGAGCACGTCTCTGAGTGCAGGCACTACTCTTAACAGGGAGGAGGAAAGATATCTCACAGCAGGTGGAATCTGAGCTGAGACCCAAAGGAGGCCAGAGATGCCAAGAGACAGCGGTGTGAAGGAAGAGTGTGCCAGTCACAGCCAGAAGACAGGTCTTGTGGCAGGAACAGCCAGGAGGCCAGCATCTAGCCATCACTGAGTACATGAAAGGGAACAAAGAGTAAGAAAAGGAGGTCGGGTAAAAAGCTCCTATGTGAACTCTGAATAAGTCTGAGAGGTGAACAGCCCTCTTGTTAGCATAACTGCAAGAACTTATGCAGCTAATATTTCAAAAAGCAACCAGCGAAGATCTGTTGGAAATTTCCAAATACAGGTAACACAACACAAGACTTCTTTCTGAAGTTATCATCCCTTTAGGAAACACTGTTAATTTAATGCTACTCTTGATGAAGAGATATTTTTTCACTGTTATTTTAAAGAGATAATTTCTAATACTTGCATCACTGAAGCTTCTAAGAAAATAACAAGTCACTGCTCTTTCTGCTTTGAGACTGGTGGGGAAAAAATGTAAACAAAACACTTCAATACCAAGGTTTTTGATAAACTAGATTCTTGGCTTATGTGGACAGAAAATCCATGCTGTCCTCCCTGGGGCTGCCACCTGGCCAATGTCACGGATCACCCATTTTTTTTCAAGAAGAATGCCAGCAACATGAAATATAAAAACTTTAAATCTAATTAAAGCCACTGTTTTCAAACACACATTTCACAAATCATTCACTAACACAAACAAAACTGGTGTTTTCCTTTCAAATTGCAAGATCAATTTGGGAATGAACAATAGGAAAGATTTCTACCCAAACTCAGTATCAGTTTGAACCCAGTAGCTTCCTTTTATGTTGGTCTTGTTTCTCCTTACCTTTTCAAGTTCTTTCCAATCATAGTTTGTATTCCCAATCACCATTGCCTGCAGTTCATTAGGATGGAAGAGCTGAAGGACTTTCCCACCACATACTTTATGAAAGCCCTCATGAAAAGCATCAAATAAGGAAGCCACAGATTTATTGAATATGTAGTCCACATAAGCATCAACAAATTCCTGCCTAAAAATGGAGAGAGAAAATAAAGACAGAGACACACCTAATTACTTTTTTTTTTTCATATAAAGCTGAATTCTCTAGCTGGGAAGGCTATCACTCTTATTATTATACTACAGCAAGTGACAGCTCAATGTGTGCTTATGGGTATGATGATGCACTGGTGGCCACTTTCCCACAAACTGAGATACCATGTAGAAGAGTTCAAAAATGGCTATCAATAGAGTCATCAATTACAGATAAAAAGTGGGTGACCACCAAAATTGACTCATAAGTGAGCTAAAATACTTGCATTTAAGCATATGGAAAACTACAAAGAATATGGACCCACTGAGTTTGGGTTGAGAAGATGCTTGTATAAATATAACTGAAACTTAAAGGAGTTGCTGGCTTCTGAACAACAAAGTCTAATTTTACATTTGGGGAGCTTCATACCATTTAACAGTCTGAAGCTTGACAATCATTGTGAAATAATACCCAGATGTCGATTAGCTCACCAACAAGGTGCCCTGTGCCGGGCAGTATGCTCAGCCCTTCCACAGTGTCTTATTAGAGGATTCACAATTTAAAGCCCAATCCGATTTCCCAAGGAATGAGGGAGAATAAAGGAGACTACTTCAACAAATTTCAATTTCATGTTCCATGTTCTAAAAAGAAAAAAAAGGCAGGGAAATCGTGGCCCTACTAACAATCCCATGTTAATAATAAAATTCAGTCTGCATTCCCTTAGTAAAGTTGACAAGGTAGGAGTACAGATTGTCATCAAACCTAAAATGTGTTAACAAAATAATCTTTGAAAGTACTTAGGAAACTTTCAAAACACTTCTCTCCCCTACACTACAGCTATTACTCAAACATTTTAAAATTCTAATCTGAAAATAACCTTTCTAAGTGGAGATCTATAAACCAGGGGGAAAGACTATGCCCCACCCTAGTGCGACCCTAAAGGCCAGCACAAAACCACTTACCGATTCTGTTTGCTAACAGCAGTGTCTGCCCCATTTGGAATCAGGTCTTTCACTTCAGTCGTACCAAAGTTCTCAACAGTGATCTATTCAATCAGATCAAGCAAGCAGATGATTATTTCTGCAATTATACTTACACTGCATTTTTGTGGTTCTTTTAAAAAAGCAAAGACAGCTGCTGCATGGGTGAGAATCTGCATCTTCTGCTTCTCATTCTTGGATTATTGCAAATAAATGGTAGAACTGTGCTATCTGTCACTGTCTAGTAATACCACTGCCCCTAGGAAACATTTGTACCTCTGGTAATAGCCTTGCACACAACCAGAGTGAAAGGAACTTTCCATATGTATGTTTCGTTATCTCTATGAGCTTACTGACTACGAACATACCTTCAACATTCCTACCACCATACTATGATCCCCTTTTCCACCCTCCCTAAAAGTTTTCTCCTTCTCTCTCTTCTGCTTACTTAAAATTTGATCTGTCCTGTAAGGCCCCAGTAACTGTCCATCTTCTCTGATCCTCTCCCAGGGTCCACAAGGGAGTTTATTCAAGCAGGCACCCTACATAGCTCTCTCCTCTAGCACTTATCACAACCTACTAATCATCACAGAATTTTAGAGTTGAAAGGACCTAAGAATGTGTGATCCATCCCCCTCAGAAGATCCACAAACTGAGGCCCAGAAAAGCTGTGTGACTGACCAAGGTCACACAGTTAATCCAGTACCAAATCGGAAAAAAATAAGTCTTGTCTTCAACTCTTTGTTCACTGCTCCCATAATGACACACATTCTTTTTTGTTTCTAAATTAGTCTGGATACTCTGGGAAGGCCAGGTTATGTCTTACATCCCTTTGCAACCCTAGTGCTGAACACATGGCGGTGAACAAAAGGTTTAGCAGTTAACAAAGGATTTTTTTTTTTTACCAATTTTTACCAAAAAACGAGATAAGGAAAACACCTATGTGTAAAGCGCTTCCCAATATTCAAACAGAAGGTGACAAACTACGAGCAAGTAACAAGTGGTAGCTTGTTCTATAACACATCCTTCTAACTCACCGTAAAATTGAGACAAAATGTGTCTTCTACATCATCTTCTGGATAATCCAGTAACTGTTGCATGCTTCTGCAAAACAATATATAGATTCCTTTAATATCAAAAAGGATAATCAGGTATTCTGAACACTTTGCCTATACAGAGCAAATTTTTTTCGAATAACAAGTTAAATTACATAGCACCTATGATGTTCCAGGCACTCTGCTAAGCCTTCTACAATTATTACCTCATTTGAGCCTCATGACAACCCTGGAAGGTAAGGGTTATTATCCTCATTTTACAGAAGGGGAAACTGAGGCAGACAGCAGTTAAGTGACTTGCCCAGGCTCACAGAGCTAATAAGTATCAAATTGCATTTGTCAGGTCTTCCTGAAGCAAAGCCTAGCATTCTGTATCACTCAGCTGCCTAATATTTCTTTTGGTGGCAATTTAGACTTTCATCAACTATATGGTAAAATTCTGTGAAATCTTTTTATTCAATTTTATTTTGTGTCTCTCTTCATGTCGAGGAACCTCAAAGACAAGCTTGAGAAAATATCCTGATTTTTTTCTCTTGGTTCATGTGAAAGAAAAAAAAAAAAACCCCGTGTGGCTTCGCTTGCCTCCTCTGGATGCAAATATCAGAGTGTATTCCCTATCACATTTCTATGCCACACTCTGGGTAATGCAATGAGCAAGAAAAAGAAGCTTTTAAAACTTCCACTTGAGGGGCGGCTAGGTGGTGCAGTGAGTAAGCGCCAGCCCCAAAGTCGAGAGGACCTGAGTTCGGTTCCGGCCTTAGACACTTAACACCCACACAAAAATTAGCCATGTAACATTGAGCAAGTTACTTAACCCCAATTGCCTTAAAAAAAAACCTTCTACTTGAGAATCTGGCATATCAAATATAAAACTGATGTAAAAATCTTCACTGACTTTTCAATTTTTTGCCCACGTCATCAAAGAATTCTCAGATAATGCTACTCCCCTAAATATGTTCTCTAGGGTCAACTTTCAGAAAATCAGCAATGGTGCCTCAGATCACACCTGTGACAGAAAGTGCCATCAATCTCATTAGTCTTCCTCCAGAGCAATGCTCTGTAGCCACCCTGCTAAAAAGTGCTTCTTGTTCTTATTTCATAAACTTTTACAAGCCATTTAACAATAATAAAATGAATTTGTTCATTTTAGGCAAATAAATGAAGCTTCTGACAGGAACATGTTTTCCTTCCCTTTCCCTCCCCTCCCACTGTGCGTAATCCCACTGACCTCCCAACATCAGGCATTAGCTCCTTCAAATCATCCAAGGAAGCCTTCTTTTTCAGCAGCTTCTTGTATAAAGCCAAAGGAAAATGGAGGTCTACAATAGTAAAGTTATAAATTGCTAATCCACAGATAACTCCAATCAAGTGGAACAAATCACTGTCTTCAAAGGTCTATGAATTTCAAAGGGGAAAAAAAAATCAGTGATAACTTGAGGTCACAAAAATTAATTTAAAAATTCTTACTATAGTAAATAAAAATGAATGTAATATTGCATCTTAAACACAGATAGGCAGTTGGGCTGATTGGTGGGCTCATTGCAATATGAGACTTCTATTAATAAGATAAAAAGAGTCTTAAACCAGAGCAGGAGTGCCAAACAAAATTCCATTCTGTGTATTAGCATTACAAAGAACTCTTAAAAGACAGTAATACCAAGTTCTACAAGTTGAATAAAGTATGTCAAGGAAGTTTACTCTGATCTAGTGGCTTCTTAAGTAACAAAGAAGAAAAATGGCGACAGTGGAAAAGATTTCAGTGGAGAGAGTCATCTGAAGCTACCTGCTTATTACTCTCTCCCTGACTTACTAACGAAGCTTGTGTGGGGTGAAGATATGGACAAAAAGCTTTCTTGGTCTTGCTGACTACTAAATAGAGGTACTTTTGATGGGTGCTTGGGATCTATATTTGTAACATCAATTTGTAATATGAATTTTAACATCAACCTGTAAAACCAGTTTGTAAAATCATACTGTACCCACCTCCCCAGCCTCAGAGCATTAACTCTGCCCCTTTCCCCTACCTGCACTCTGCCTAGCTTCAGAGCATTAACTCTGCCCAGCAACAACTCATGAATTATTTATCTCAGCTTGCAACAATAACAAGCTATTCCTATGAATCCTTCACAAAAGTATCTATAAACATTCCAGCTTAGGCAACTATTATCTCTCCCCTGTATAGTGTGCCGCTGCCTCCATGAATCCTTCAATACCCTATCTCTAGGTTAACTCCTTAGTAGTTATCTGAGTCTCCATTAGCCTTGGTTACCAGACATCAATCTTGCCAAACATGACACTGATAGGTGGCAGACTGGGCACTCCTCCGTCAGCCCTTGACCACTAGCTGACTTAGTGACGTTTCAAGCCTAAAACCACACCTCCAGGTAGCCCCCCCTTGGGCTATTTCTTAGTGAATTATGGGAAATACACCTGTGCAGTTGACATTAAAAGTGCATGTTCCTTTAAACACTGGCCCCACCTTAACTCCTCCCTAATCCCACCCTCTTCTCACCTGGTCAGCATAACTGACATCTAATGAATAGCCTTAACTCTTTAAAAGCTATGCCTGTGACTTCTTTAAGCTTGCAGGTGCCCTAAGGACCCTTGCCTGCTGTAAAGCGTACAATAAACTTTTACAACTCTGACTCCAAGTTGGCTTGGGCTGAATTCTTTCCAGACTGAATCGCAGGCTTTCTGGTCTTAGATAAAGATCAGAGTTCCTGCTGAACCTATTGTCATCCCTCATCACTTTTACACCAAAGCTGTTGAATGATCACTGTTAAAAATTTGGTAGTTGTTCCAACAAGTTACTGTTATCAGAATAACTTGAAATTTAGGTAATTTCTTACCTTGTCAGAAAACCAAATGAGCCTAGAGTCTTCATAATACCTAAACATGCCATATTTTGGATCCAGCAACTCTCTCATGATGAGCAAGAAGAATTCTTTGCGTACACCTCCTGCATCAACAGCATCTTCTCCTACAAAAATAACCTATAAAGGGCACATTAAATTAAAAATGAATGAAATTGTATTTTGTACATTAACAGCTTGAATAAAATACTAAATGATGATTTTTTAAAAAAAACAAAAGAATAGATAAATATGCTCGGTTGGCTACATGACAAACACACATGAAGGCCCAATAGGACAAAGGTCTCTGAATATGTTGCCATCAGAGGAAGAAAAATGTTCAATTACCTTAAGTGGCTTTTTGTAATCTATATTCTTCGTCTTCCTAAGGACTTCCATTGCATCACCTACAATATTTTCTCTACGGACTACAAGAATTAGACAAGGATTCACAGACTCAATCACAGGCAGAAAAAGAGAGGAGACATTCTGTCTGTGGGCCTGGTCGATAGCCATCTGTAAAACAAAAGGCTTAAATTTTAGTAGTGGTACTTCTTCTAGGCTACCACTACAAGTTACACAACATTCATCAGTCATAAGCATTACGACAAGCACTGGGCTAAGTGCTAAGGATACAGGAAGAGGCAAAAGATAGTCCCTACCCTCAGGAACTCACACTCCAATAAGGGAGACAACAAATACATACAAAAGAGCTATTTATACAATAACCAGGAAATAATTTAAAAGGGGAAGGCCCTAGAATTAATAGGGGTTGGGAAAGCAGCCCGAAAAAAAAAATGGGATTTTACCGGGGCGGCTAGGCATTGCAATGAATAGAGCACCGGCCCTGGAGTCAGGAGGACCTGAGTTCAGATCTGACCTTATACGCTTAATACAAAAACTAGCCAAGTGACCTTGGGAAAGTCACTTAACCCCAATTGCCCTCCAAAAAGCAAAAAAAAAAAAAATAAAGGAAGTCAAGAGGTGTAGGTAAGGAGGGAGAACATTCCAGGCATGGGAGACAGCTAGAGAAAATGTTTGGAGAAGCAGTGCCTTACTTATGGAACAGTAAGGATACCTGTGTGTCACTGAACTGACGCATACATGGAGGGGTGGAAGGTGAAAGAAAACTGGAAATGGAGGGGGGATAGGAGGACATAGGTTATTGAGGGCTTTGAAGGCCAAACAGAAGATTTTGTATCAGATTCAGAATGTTATAGGAAATCACTGGAGTTTACTGAGTAGGGCTAGAAATACACTTTAGGAAAATCACTTAGGCAGCTGAATGGAAAATGGATTTGAGCAGACCCTGGTAATAGATTGGATATAGGGAGTAAGAGAGAGTGAGGTGCCCAGGATAACTCCTAGGTTGGGAGCCTGGGACTAGGAGGATGGTGGTACCTCTACAGTAACAGGAAAGACAGGAGTGGAGAGTTTAGGGGGAAAGATGAGGAGCTCTGAGTTCTGTTTTTGAAGCGACAACTAAGTATGAATGGATTTGACAACAAAAATTCTTTCTTTATGTGATGGGGTGAATATACAACTTCATAGTGATATGATGCCATCAACAAGTTCTGAATTTTTAACAAAACCAATGAATTGGAGTACTGTGCTGGTCTCCTGAGATGTCTTGATAAGAGCAGGGAGCAGAGGCTAAGATTCTACAGACACTTCTCATTTTTCTTTCTTGCCTGAGCTGTGTATATAATTTTACTTTTATTTATTTTGCTTATTACTCTCTACAAAACTAGTTTTCCCTTGGTTGCCATTCTCAAAATGTGCGTTCTCTATTAAAGCCCTGAAGCGAACAGCTTACTGGTTTAGTCAAGATGTCTGAAAAACAAGTCTGCCCGTAACTGAAATGGAAACCTACGAAAGCATTCATCTGTTCTGCTAATAGAATGGGACGTGAGCACTCATCTCAGGAGGGAATTTCCTTAAATGACTGTGGACTTGGGGATCATAAAAACGAATGAAAAAGGAATAGTTATCAAAGTCAAGGGGAGAGGTTTCAAAAAAAAGTATTATGAAATAGGCCAGAGTCTTAAGTGAAGGTCATCTTCCTGGTCTCCATCCTTATTTTATAGCCTTTTTTTGACTAGGTCTTCTACCATAGAAACTAAAGTCATGAACCTAAATATCTCAGAAAAAAAAAAATAAAACTAGAAACCACACAGGAAATTCCATTCAAAGACTCAAATATGAGTAACTAAACCATGTACTCATCTTCAGAGTAGAATGTAGCTGGGTGTGTGTGTACATGTGCTAATGTGGACTGACAGAATGCTTAAGAGAAATAAAAGACCCTGGGGTCTGGTCTACTTAGTTCTCACTTGGAAGAGACTTCAGACATCAGGAAGCCCCAACTGGCCATAAAGAATCCCTCTATACCATCTCCACCCCATCTTGCCCCTCTCTAAGAAGTGCTCTTTCTAATCATACTTGTAGAGAAGAACAATGGCTTTGAGAAGAAGAACAATTTGAGATTGAAGAACAATCTGGCCTTTGGGCCCCAGGGAGCTTCCCAGAAGAAGCCTCCCCACTTCTACGGAGTGACTGGCTCAGATGCTTACATGGCAACAGCTCAAGCTTGTAAACTCAACCTCAAGTCAAAGAGGTCAGGTTGGGCCTGGTCAGTCCAATGGCAGGCCACCTGAAATGCATATTCCTCTGAACTGCAGCTCAAAATGCAATGCAGGAGAATAATTTTATTTCATTTTATTACTACTCTTGCAAAGTTTATTTAGGGGTCTTCAAAAGCTTCTACTGGGGACAAAAAAAGATGACACAACACCCTTCAAGAATATCACATGGGTTAATAGGCAAAAAAATGACTTGAAATCTATTGTCTTGGTAACATCTGGGGAGAGCAAAGGAAAATGTGTTGTAAAGCAAAAGGCCCTGCAAATCTTTTTTTTTTTTTTTTTTTTTTTTAAGCAATCAGGGTTAAGTAACTTGCTCAAGGTTACACGGCCAGTTATTTCTGGGTGTGGTGCTGAGTGTCTGAGCCCGGGATTCGATCTTCAGGTCGTCCCAACACTGGAGCCGGTGCTCTTACTCGCTGAGCCACCTGGCTGCCCCTAAGCAATTGGGGTTAAGTAACTTGCTCAAGGTTACACGACCAGGTGTTTCTGGGTGGATGCTAAGTGTCTGAGCCCGGGATTCGATCTCCAGGTCGTTCTAACACTGGAGCCGGTGCTCTTACTTGCTGTGCTACCTGGCCGCCCCTTGAAAATCTTAATAGTATAAAATGTTAATATTGCTGTTTTTGTCATAAGGAGAGAGGGATCATTTTTCTGAATAGGTGTAATGGTAATGGGAATTTGAAGATCTTCCCTGCCCCTTAATAGGTCAAATGTAATCACATGGAGCCTGTGGTGGGAGGTGCTTGCTGAACAGGTGGAGCAGAGCCAAGAGGAAGCTGAGAGTCAGGGGAGTTAGAACACAGGGACGAGAGATGACGCAGGCAAGGAGACAGCTAAGGCTTTAAGATGGGGGTGTTCTCTGTAGTGTTATTGGGCATAGATTTCTTTATTGCTATGATGAATTTGGTTTTCTGGTGTTGTGATTTGGCTTGCAGGTGTCTGAACAAATGTTTTGCTTCTATCTTCTTTATGGAGAGTCTGTTATGTTTTGCAATTCAGAACTATACTGCCATATTTATAGTCTCCGTTGGGTTGTGAATATTGCATTGGTGCTACAACAGGAAGCCCCAAGTTTCTGGGAGAAGTTGGAATCTGAGTTATGTTTGGCACTCTTAAGCTTATTCCTGTGGCAACTAGCCAGAACAAAGTAGGCCAATCAAGTATTCAAATACATCCCAATTTCCTCTATGTTACTGCTAAACTCCAAAAGCCAGCATAGAGAGAAGTGTATAAAGCAACAAAGAGCCATTCATTCTTGACTTCAAACTTCCTGTGCTGGGAACCCACACCCTCCAAGGGGCGGGCGTTCAATCTTCCTCAGAAAGTTCTCTTTCCTGGGAACTTTGGCCTTACAAAGCCCAAACTTGCCACTGTAATTTTTACCTACTGCTCCTAGTTGCTTCCAGCTGGAAGACAGTTACCATGTCTCCCTTAAGCCCTCTTGTATCCAAGTTCAAGCATCAGGGGTTCCTTCGATGGCTTCTTAGGTGACATGATTTGAAGGCCTTCTCTAATCTATCAATGTCCTTACTAAAAAGTGAAGCCCTAACTAAAACCTAATACTCCCACAGATATCACCTCACTGGAGAAGAGCACAGTAGTGCTGCCATCATAGCTTACTTTCAGAGCAATACTCCTTGGAATATTGCCTCAAACCACATTAATTTTTCTCACCGTCCTATTTTACTACTGACTTCATCTTAAGCTTTTAGTACACTAAAATCTCCAGATTTTTCAGACCTGATATCTTGTATTTATGAAGTTGATTTTTTAATCTTTATTAAATTTCATCTTATTAGATTCAGTCCAATCTACTAACTATTGAACTTCCTTTGATATTAACTCTGCCATCCAATATGTTAATTATCTCTCCAAGTTTTGCATCTTCTGCAAATTTGGAAAGATTGGCAACATGCTTTCACTGAAGTCCTATATATAAATAAGTTAAAATAGCAGGGGCTATGGAGAAGGTCTGGGGACCCTCCACTAGAGATGTCCTAAGATGACAACAATCCATTGATACAAACTTTTTGGCCAAGTTTCTTCAACCAGTCCCCAAGTCTAACTACTATTAATGTCAAACTCACAGCTCACCAACTCAACCATAATAAAAAAGCAAAAGAGACCTGGTCAAATGCTTTGTTCAATTAAGTTATAGCAACAGCATTCCCATAAACTTCCAGTTTCAGTGACCTTTTCTTGATGAACCTATTGATCTTTGTAATCTATTTCCTTTTCTAAATGTAAACTAATCATACCTTCAATAAAATAATAAATTTTTGCAAAGAATGAAAGCCAAGCTCACTGAATTATAGTCCATAAACCTTATTCTCTTCCCTCTTTGGAAAATCAAGAAAATCTGATTCATTTATTATGAATGTAATAATTAAACACAAACATCCCAATATAAAAAGAACAAACAAGAGGATTATATGAAACTCCAAACTTATTACATTGTTTTTTGAAACTGTATTAAATTTAACAAGGTGGTAATAAATTTGCTCTATTTGTCTGTGGTCTTTTCTTGCCAGTCAATCCTTCTACATGTACAAGCAATCTCAGTCTAACCCCTCTTCTCCAGCAGATTCCCTTATCTTTCACCCCTATTCTCTTACTAATCTTTCATTTCTCCCCTTCTACTGGCTGTTTCTCAAATGCCTCCCCCACCCTCAAATAACTCTCACTGGATCCTACATAGCCTAATGGAACAGGTTCCCTTTCTGGCATCATTTCACTTTACCCAATGACTTTCCAAGGCTTTGCACACATAGTCTGAGGCCTTTTGCCTGAACAAGACATACTCTTACAGTTATTTACATAGGACTCACCTGATCACCATATTAACCCATCATAATCTCATCACCAACAAGCAACTGATGGAGACAGCCCTCAAACTGTGATGGAGACAGATTCTGAAATCAAAAGCTTTTGGAACAGTAACGTTCCCCAAACCACCAGACCTACTTCCAGCACCAGCAGCCACACTGAAATCCTTCCTCATCACAATCAACAAGGGCTTACCAACTGCCAGCAAGAGGAAAACAGACACAAGAGCCCTGGGAAGAGCAAGCACCCATCAAGCCACTTGTCCTACTTCTAGCCCAGGCCTCAGTCATCATCCAGGCAACTCCTGTCGGGATGCAGCCTGATAATTGTTCCTGCAGGTGCTGCAACCATATATTTTGAAGACCCAAAAGAAGAAAATTCTGTTATGAAAGTCCTTCACATAACAACACACAAGAAAGAGATATGATTTTCTCAGAAGAAATGGATTTAAAGAAGAGACATTCTCACCTGCTTTGTTGCTGCACCCTAATGACCTTTCCATCTGACTTAAAGCTGCAACCTTCCCTACGAGGGGTCTCCCCCATTAAAAGTGAGCTGTTGAGAGCAGGAACTGTCTTACTTTTCTATTTGAATCTCCAGAGCTTAGTACAGTGCTTTGCTCAATAAATACTTTTATTCATTCATTCACTCACTCACTTACTCACTGTGTCCTCCTTTTCGTAGCTAACCTCCTCGAGAAGGGAATCTACACTCAGTGTCTCCACTTCCTTTCCTCTCACTTTTTTGATCCTGGCTTCCAACCTCATCATTTAACTGAAGCTTCTCTCTCCAGTTACCAATGATCTCTTAACTGCCAAACCAGATGTCATTTTCTCAGTCCTCATCCTTCTTGACCTTTCTGCAGCCTTTGACAAGGTCAATAAGCTTCTTCTCACCGATAATCTCTTCTCTCTAGGACTTTGTGACCCTGCTCTCTCCTGGTTCTCCTCCCACTGGCCTGATGGCTTCTTCTCAGTCTCCTTTTCTGGATTTCATCCAAGGTTGCACCCAATTACTATGGGCACACCTGAAATCTATCTCCTGGGATTTCTTCTCCTCTCCCTCTATACTACTTCATTTGATGATCTCATGAATTTCCATTGATTCTAATGCTTATTTCTCAGCCAATGATTGTCAGATCTATTTATCCAGCCCTAATCACTCTCCTATCTCCAACTGTTTACTGGACATCTGTACCAGAGACATCTTAATTTCAACTTCTCCAAAACTGAACTCATTGTCTTTAGCCCAAAACTGCCCCTTTCCAAATTTCCTTATTATTCTCAAGGGCACCACTTCCCTCTCAGTCCCCAGGCTCACAACCTGGGTGTCATCCTGGACTCCTCACTTTCTCTCACCCCCCCATATCCAAGCTCCTACCGAGGCCTGTTGATTTCACCTTCTCAACATCTCTCAAATTTGCCCCCTCCCTCTTCTGACACAGCCACCATTTTGGTGCACCCTAGATGACCTTAACAGTCAGCTGCTTGGTTTGCCTGACACTCCAGTCCAACCTCAATTATGTCAAATTAATATTCTCTAAGCTTAGATGTGACCAGGTCACCAACCGCTCTCCCCTGTCCTCCCAATCAAAAAACTCCACTGGCTCCCTATTACATCTAGTACCAAAGAGAAAATCTTCTGACTGGCTTTAAAGCCCTTCATAACCAGGCCCCTTTCTACCTTTCCCAGTCTTCTCAGACCATGAGCCCCTCAGGCACTCTATGACCTTGAAGCGCTGACCTCCCCACTGCTCCTCTACCAGCTGCATCATCATCCACCAGTCCCTAAGCCAGGGACTCTCTCCTTTCTCACCTGTCTCCTGGATTCCCCAGCTTCCTTTAAGTTTCAGCTACAATCCCACCTAGTAAGAGCCTTTCCTGACCCCCTTAATGCTGGTGTTTCCCCTCCAATGATTGCCAGCTCACCCTCAGTCTGTCTTGTCGGAGCACAGCTATGTGTATGTGGTCTCCCCATAAGATTGTGAGCTACTTGACTGCAGAGACTGTTTCTGTCTTTGTCTCCAGGTGCTTATGACAGTGCCTGGCACACAAGAGGTGCTTAATGAATTACTGTCCTTGACCTGGAAGAAAACCTTGGCAATGTTCAGAGGATCTCGGCTGTAAAGGGCCTCAGAAGCCTAATAATTCCATAAAACTAATGATAATCCTATTTTAAAGGATACACTATACTTATCAAATCACAGTCAAACTGAAGAACATAGAAATTCCCCTAAAATTTCTGGTAACTAGCAAATTTTTAAAATATGAGATATTTTGAAATAAAAAGTTTAATACAGTAAATATAATAAATAATCAGTGAAATATTTTTACCTGCATCTGCAAGACTGCATCTGTTTGTAACAGTGTAGTTTTTGCCTGGGCATCAAATACAAATGGATATGTACAAATTGTAACTGGGATTTCTGTTAACTGGAAGAAAAAAAATTAAACATTAGCCTATGGCCTTGTGACAGAATATTCCATATGGAAAATTTCAGAAAAATGACAAAGTTAACGCCATAAAAATTATGTACTTTTTTTTTTTTAACATTTTCAAAATCATATTAGTTTATTTTGCAAGTTCTAACCCATCCAAAAAGTACTTTATTGTACCTCACATAAGACATTGCTCAATTTTTGAGTACTACAAAATACTTATGATTTCATCAGTGAGGACGCACCCTCTAGTGATACAGATTACAGTTCATAGCTCAGCAGGCTTTCGTGTCTCAATGAGTAGCTGTGGCTGGAACATTAAATCACTTGATGGGTTTTCTCTCTGAATACCTGATCTTCACCTAAGGTATGAAATAAACTGGTTTCTAATTATAGGTTAGGATAATAGCACTGAGAATGTACAAAATGCCAAATATAGGCATTATACTCTTAAGTGTAAGGGAAGGTTGATCAAGGTGAGTAATTCAATTTGATAGGAATGCTTCTCTGTAAAGAGTAGAGATGTTCCCACTGGTACTTCAGTAAGAGGACAAAAAGAAGACTTGACTGATTTTCACTGAAGAAGGTTGCCCCTAAGATCTGGCTGACTGTGACTAACAGGAGGTCAAACTCTGGGAGAGAACTAACTCTTGTGAGAGAAGCTATTTCTTTAAACTGGCATATAAAGCCAACAACCTACTAAGCATACTTTTCACTTTTTTCCTGTTCAGAGGACAAACCAGATTACAGTAGAGAGGAACTAAGTATGGACAATGAGTTCAAAGAAGCATGCCTTTCATCTGCTTTAGCAGACTGTCAATGGCTGCCTTATAGTAGAAGCACATGGGAGTTACATGTGTTCACTCATATTCTTCCTTCCCACTTGACAAGAGAAAAGATTTCCTGATAAAGGACTTTCTCAACCAAAGACAGCGTAACAGCTGGGACACTGAGGGAATATCAATCACTTCTGCAGAAATATTTGATAGAAGCAGACATATACTTCCATACATGGCCCCCAACTGTTCACGGACAATGTTCTTAAATGCAACCCTCCTAGAGAAGAGAGGAATTTCTTAGGCATTCTGACCCCAGAATCTAGCCTTCTAGTAGAGGAGGCAGACTTTTTGGAGGCTGCTACATGAATAACCACAAGCTTGAGAATGTGGAGCTCTGACATTACAGAGACGTAAGATAAATTCTCAAGCATCTACCACTTAGCAAAAAGAAGAGGATCAAGGAAGGACTAAAGTCATGAGACATGGTGCTTTGCTTCCTCCTATTATCAAGAGTGATTCAATAGTACATATTGGAAGGGTACACTGTTGCCTATCTAGTAATCCCGTCTTGTATTTGCCTCATCATGGCAGTCCATACCACTTGGGAAATTATGAGCCTGAGAAGGCACTGTGTAGGACCCTGTGAAAGATCAAGGGAGTCATTAGAATGTTGGAGTATTGCCCAGCTGACAACTCCCAGTTCCGTTTCTTGCAAGTAGAGATACTATACAGTGTTTAAGTATTCTGTACCTATTTATGGGTTCCCACGAGTCCCCCAAGCTCCTATGACCTTTGTGCCTTCCCCATTTTCTATGGGAATTGGGAAAAAAAGCTGTACGATACCTGTCATGCATTTTTTACTTTGAGTGCTTACACTGGCACTAGGATCCTCTTTCACCTACATTTGGAAATTCTCCACAAAAAATGCTGAGTGGGAGACCAAAAAAAAAAAAAAGCACAAAAAAGAAAACAGTCCTATTGAATAAGACTCCCCTAATCCCCCAGGTTTAGATCTGGGCTGTGTAAACCCAGAGCTGGAAAGGAATGTTACCCCCCAGGTCATAGATTAAATATTTCACTAACTGAGTCACTTAAGAAAAAGCATCCCCCAAACTAAAGATTTGGATGATCATGTGCCACTACTCAACACTCACCATTACCTTTTGCTACTACTGCCTGTCACAGCATATAGTTTCCCTTACTACAAGTATCTGACGACATAATGATTACCACTTAACCAATAATGCTTTGATATGGTTGTGTCCAAAGAGTACAACAGCTACAGGTGAATAAATAAGTCATTAGGTAAAAAAGGAGGAAAATAATGACTCAATATAAACACAATCAACTTATTTCACAATGTCAGATATTAGTCGGTTAACAGAGAATTCAAAGTCCCAAAAGATACTGGATGGTATTCTTCTACTACTAAGCATCTACTGAATATTTGGATGAAGGAAATCTTGAGGTGCTATTTCCTTTCAATTGTATGCATAACTTCTATTTATGAATGTTGTCCTAGATTATACAAATGGATAGCAGATAAAGCTGTTTGTTTTTAAAATTTATTAAATTTAAGTGATAGAAAAAGAACAAAACAAAAAAAACAAATAAAGTTATGTGTATTAATGACATGGTTTGGGGCTGTACAAACATTCAGCCAAATTGCTGGGGCTCTTAAAAACAGCGATATTTATAAAGCAATATATAAAAGCAACACAGTTAACAACAATCATCTGCCTCTATCCTTTTACTTATAGAATTTAAAGACATAAGCAGTTCATGGTAGGCTACTATATTTTCACTTCTTACATTTTAATTTTTGGTATTGGGTATGGTATGGTATTATTTTAAATATGATAGTGAGTGATTTTTCTTTAATGTGTAATGTCAAATCTTTATAGCTCTAAGTTTACCTGGTGCTTTGAAGTTCATGAAACATTCTTCACACAACAACACTATAAGATGCCTAATGTAAAGATCATAATCACCATTTTGCATATATGTAAACTGAGGTAGAGAGAAGCTAAGTTATTTGCTCAGCATCATATGTGCTGGGACTAGGGCTTGAACTCAGGTTTCCTAATTTCAAGAACACTCTGATCTCCTGTGAACACATTACAGATTTTATTGAAACTGATTAGAAAAACAAGAATTCATTTTATAATGATCTTAGCTGCAACAAACTTAGAACAGAATACCTGTATGTCCACAAAGTTACTCAGCTAATTTTCCACAGCAAATGCCTAGACATGGTCATTTGAACAGATCCGTTTTTCTTACATCATACATTTAGAATCATAAGAAATGAAAAGGGTAAGCTCTGAAATGTACTGTCACAAAACCAAGACAAAGATGATTTATTTCATTTGAAAATAAGTTTGTATTACCAAACTTACCTCAGTCAATCCATGGTTGATATCCTAAGACAGCAAGGCAGAATGTAGCAACAATGAGGAAACAGGAGCATTAGTGTCCAAATTTAACTATTTCTATTCAAAGCAGCAATTCAAAATCTTTTTTTTCCTGCATGTATTTAACTGAATTAACAGGACAATAAAAACTGCCTTTTTGGACTGTCCTTTCTACACAGTGCACACAGCACACTTAATGTTCTTACATTCCTTTGCCTCAGCTTCTTTATCATTATAAGCCTAGGGAGGATGAACAGAACGGAATTTGGTTTTTTCCAGCTCATTCACCTATGGAGACGTCCAAGTGGATTCTTTGATGTTTCCAGGTTACAGAAGCCCTCAAGAGTATG
This sequence comes from Petaurus breviceps papuanus, assembly GCF_028583685.1. Taxonomy (NCBI): domain Eukaryota; kingdom Metazoa; phylum Chordata; class Mammalia; order Diprotodontia; family Petauridae; genus Petaurus; species Petaurus breviceps. Next base: position 22,837,023 of record NW_027187353.1, on the reverse strand, counting down.
TCAACACCTTTCAGAACTGCGCTGAAGCAAGGAAATGAGGGCTCTCCTGACACAACCTTGGTTCAGTCTTCACAAAGTCACTCAATGGCTCAGTTTTTTCATCTGACAAATGGTAAGAGTGTTCCTCAGAAACTGATTAATTTTAATAAAATTAATTTTAGTTAAACGCTTTAAGTTTGACAAGTGTAAAGTGCTATGATGAAGCAAAAGGATTCTCCTACTTTATGGAAAGAATATGTAGTGAAAGTTGATCAAGGTCCTTGGGCAAGTGACTTCTGTACTAAATGAAGCAGATAGGACTGAAGCATATCACTTCCCGTGATCACTAAAGTGAATGAGAAGGAATGGCCAGGTGGCTCAGCAAGTAAAGAGCACCAGCTCCAGTGTCGGGATGACCTGGGGATCAAATCCGGGCTCAGATACTTAGCACCACACTCAGAAATAAGCGGCCGTGTAACCTTGAGCAAGTTACTTAACCCCGATTGCTTTAAAAAAAAAATAAAGTGAATAAGAAATAGTCTTATTAAGTAAAAAGAAATAAATGAAAACATAAGAAAGCATCCAAAGCTTTTGGGGAAGGTGAATTCTAGGCTTGTAATTCCTCAGTATGAAGAGCTATCAACTAGGACACTTCACTTACCACTGCAGATCTGCCACTTACGCTGAGGCTTATAGCCTTGACAGGGCTCCTGGGCACTACCTAGGAGGTGGCTCAACCTGCTCAAAGACAGAGCCAGAACTGCCTCTGAAGGGAACATGAACCTGAACCCAGGTTATTCTGGCTCTAAGGCTAGCATTCTACTAGACCAGGCTGCTTCTCAAACAAGATATTTGAACATAAAAGTAAAATTTAAGACAAAAACCAAAGGAAAGTCCAAGAAGTTGGAGGGTAGAGAAAGAAGTTTATGAAAGAGGTGGTGGTTAAAACAGAAAGGAAAGTTGCCTCATGAAACTCGAAATGGCAAACCAATCCCAAAGGTGCAGCCCAACTACAGAGATGGAATTTGACTGTTAAGTGAAAAAGATGAAGTAAGAACTAAACATTCCTATATGTACAGATCTTCTTGGCCAGGAGACTGACTTTAAAGCTCTAATTCCACATTTCAATTTGAAGGGTAAAGAAAGTTAAAAGTAAGAAAACTAATTACTGTAGTCAGTTCCTCTGAGGAAACAAATAAAAATCTCTGATGACAACTGGTTGACTGGGGCATATAGTGTAACAAGCCGATAAACAATAGGCCCCTCAGTGCCCTGACGACCCCCTATTTCTGAGATAAGGCTGTTTTCCATCTGGGCTCATGGAAACTAGGTCAGGATGGGTCTAATTTCAGTTTCTATATATTGTGACAACGTGTAAAAGAAAAACCTAGAAGTAACCAGAGTGACCAATCAGATTCCAGGATGGAAAGTTTTAACCTCAAAATTTTAGTGGATGGTTTTAGTATTAGTTAGATAATATAAAAGGCTTCCTGTGACTAACCTGAGGTAGAAGAGTCAACATAAGAAGAACTACTTTTGATATTTATGAACATGATTACAAGACTGAATTACAAAAACAGAGTTGAATGTTGAAAGCCAAGAAAGGTAACAAAAAGTTGGTTGATGAAACTGAATTAAAAGATAGAGAAACAAGAGTTTCCATGGCAAACAGAAAGCATGGAACTAAGACATGTTACTTCTTGCCATACTACACAAAATTTGGCAATTTGAAACTGGAGAAAGATGCAAAATAAAGAGACTAAGATATGAAGTCCTAACAACACTCCAAAGTATAGCAGGACAATAGGTCTGCAGAATACAGGAGCCAAGAGAGAAGATGCCAGGAGGTTCCCCTCCCTTAGTGCCTCTCTTTTAACACAAAATAGCAACAGTAAAACATTCTATACGAAGGACTTAACTCTGGCATTTTTAGAATGGTGTGTGGCCACAGTTCTATAACATATATAGCAAATGCCCAAACTTTAGCTTTGATGCTCACAAAGGCTTTGATTGCCAAAAAAGCAATGCTACAACCCATCAAGATCAGCAGATGCTATTCTTAGAGACATACATACAATTTACTAGGCAGGGGGCTAGGTATTAACCCTTTAACTTAAAGTGCAGTCCCTCAGTAATGCATTGTTGGTGGAGTTGTGAACTGATCCAACCATTCTGGAGAAGAATTTGGAACTGTGCCTAAAGGGCTATAAAACTATGCATATCCTTTGATCCAGCAATACCGCTACTAGGTCTGAATCCCAAAAAGATTGTAAAAAAAAAAGGGGGAAAGAGGGAAAGACCTATTTGTAAAAAAAAAAATGTTTATAGCAGTTCTTTTTGGGGTGGCAAAGATTTGGAAAATGAGGGGATGCCCATTAATTGAGGAATAACTTAACAAGCTGTGGTATGTGATTGTGATGGAATACTAATGTGCTATTAGAAATGACTAGCAGGATACTTTCAGAAAAACTTGGGAAGACTTAAATGAACTGATGCAAAGTGAAGTGAGCAGAAACAGGAAGAACGATGTACACAGGAACAGCAATACTGTATGATGATCAATTGTGAATGACATAACTATTCTCAGCAATACAATGATCCAAGACAATTCCAAAAGACTTGTGATAGAAAAATGCTATCCACCTCCAGAGAAAGAACTGATGGAGTATGAATGCAGATTTAAGTGTATTTTTAAGAATTTTCTTTATTTTTTTTTTGTGGGTTTTTTGGGGTGGGGTCTGTTTTCTTTTGCAATATGCCTAATATGGAAATATATTCTGCATGACTGAACATATTTAATCTGCATCAAACTGCTTGCCTTTTCAAGGAGAGGAAAGAGGTGAGGAGGAGGAGGGGGAAGGGGGGGAAATTTGGAACTCAAATGTTAAAAATTTTTTTACATGTAACTAAGAAAAAATTTTTTAAAAAGACAAAAATAAAAAACCCAAAGAACAGTACCTCCCTGCAAATGCCTTCCTAGATACTGACCCAGTTCTCTAACTTGCCCCTAGGAGTGTAAGTGGTTCTACTTCTATCCTGTGTAAACTAGAAAAGGAAAAAAACAGCATTTATTTAGAAGCCCCCAAGTCTAAACTGAAAAGGCTACCACCTACGGTCTGGCATGGATAAAAAAACCTACTTCTTTGAGTGTGGTCAGAAAATGTGATCTTTAACTTATATGCATACATACATACATACACACACATATACATACATACATATATATATATATATAATGTGATCTCTTAACTTCAATAACAATAAAAACAATAACAACCACACACATATCTATATATCTATCATATATCTCCTCTATCTAAAATTTTTTCAATCTAAAATCTATCATTTCTATCACTCACTCTATTATCTTTAAGTTTTAAAATTCCAAACTACTTTGACTAGGGACAAGAGAACCAATTCTGAAACACCCTAATGGACCAGCTGGTGAATGAGGGTTTTTGTCCTAGTTGACAAGAAGAGCTATTTACATAGTAATTTAAGGTTTCCAAAACACTTTATATATGTTAATTCATGAGGTACAGTCTAGGTTTTATGTCCCTTTTTCAGATGAGGAAAGTGAGGCTCAGAAGTGTAACATGACTTACCATGATCACAGAGCCATGTGTTTGAGGCAGCATATAAACTCAAATGTGGAGCTACTTGTTCTGAATTATATTTTTCTAGATAAAATTTTTACACATCTAGGAAAATGATTTTTTAAATGACCTTTTAATGGGTATTTTTTATATCAGATGGTGCTTTTTCTGTCATAGGACACAAGTATCATTACTATGCACAGGAGAACTTGAAACCATATTTTGTGGTTTCTCTATTTAAAATATAAATTTGAAGAGAAGAAAAGGTAGCAAAGTAAGTATATACTTATGGCCATGTTTCAAAAACACCAACTATGAAAAAAAAAAGACACATAGAAAAGGGAAAGGAGGGAAAGGAAGAGGTAAAAAAAGAACACACAACCCCTGACATTTCCTAGTTTAGAGAACTCAGAGGTCTTTTTGCAGTCACTTTGAAACACTGCTCACCTTTACAATGGTAAATGTATTCTCCAGACATTTCCAATACCAACTGAATTAAATTAAAATTTAATAAAGACCTACTACTATGTTAGATAATGGGAAACATAGAGTAAAAATCATCACCATCCCTTTCCTTAAGGAACTTAAAATAGAAACATAAACAAATCCAGGGGAATACAATATCAGACTTGCATTCTCTATAAGACATCATCTTGGTTTTTTTCGTATAAAGTGGAATATTGATGGATAAATCACATGCCATATACAACTTCTATGCAATATGTTTAAAATTTAACGCTTAAATGTTTAAGTGTTTAACATTTGTCTCAAGAAATGGCTCCATTTTGTTTTTCAAAAAAGACAGAAATGGAAAGAGCAATCATAGTATGAATGAGCAAACATACCATTCCATAGGCCTGCTGTTGGACCCAGTTGATGTAGTCATTCCGTATGTCTATTAATTCTTGTACTTCATGAATATAAAACTTGTCATATTGTATAATCTGTCCTGTTCGCTCATTTACCTGTAGGAAAACAAGACTACTACTTACATATCACTGCATTGTATATATGTATGTATATTTTTAAGTGGCTTAATATAAAAAAAATTTTTCACAGACTGAGCAATCCTGAAAAACATAAATGTTCTGGAGTTCTGTTTGTTTTTTTTTAACTTAAATCAGTTTAATTCATTCATCAAAAGTTCACTGTAGGCCCACTATGTGCAAGGCACTGAGAGAGAAACACAAGAGAATACAAAGACATAAGACACAATCCCAACTCTGCAGGTGATCAAGTATAGACAGAAGATATATGAAGACAGATACTCCAAGAGAGGAAGCATGTATGCTAGAATGGAAGGAAAATTGGCCTGGTAACCAAGAAGTTATGAGTTAAAGACCTGTCTGACATAGACTCATGCTATATGTTCCCAGAGCAAGTCATAGGACTTCATTTCTCAAGCAACTCTAAAATGATTAAGGTGCAGAGAAGGTGTCAACCTGCATCGGTAGGAGTTTTCTCTTCTGGACCCAATCAAATGAAATCACAAGTCCAATTGTTATCCCTGCCATCCTGTATATTACATGCCATAAGAATGATACGAAGTAACAGATATTCTAAGGACTATAATTTCTGTCTAGTGTTGTTAAAGAGGGTCTCACGAATCTCGACTCTGAAGGATGGGAATGATTGTAGTAAGCAAATATGGCCCTGAGGAGACATCTTAGGCAGAGGTACTGCCACAGACAAAACATGTGGCAGTAAGAAGGTAAGTCTTGGGGTAGGGGTGGGGGGTGCCGAATAGTGCAATTTAGCTGAAGTTAACAGTATACATATAAGCTGGAAAGGGAGGTTGGAAGCTGGTTATAGGGATCCTTGAACATTAGGCTAAAGCTTATGGTTTTATTTAATAAACAAAGGGAAGCTCCTAAAGGTTTATAAAGAAGGTAATAAAAGGACTTAAGTATGGTAGTATGCCATGATTAGTGTCACAGTGCTCTCAGAAAGACTGGAGAAGGGAAAGAAAGGATGTAGGAAGAGTCATTAGAAAATTCTGGAAGAGACCAGTCATAAAGTAGGAAGGGTCTGACCTGAGGTAGTCACAAAATGTAGACTGGGAAGAAAGGAATGAATGTCAGAGACATTACAAAGGAATAAATTATTAAAGTCAGTAACAAACTTGATTAAGGGATAAAATGACACCTTAATAACAGATGCAATTAAGAGAGAGGGAAGTAAAAAGTAGGAGCTGGTTTTGAGGAAGGTGGATTACAGAGAAGAGAAACGAAAAGTCTGACTTATGATTTGTTTGTAGTGTTGGTAGGACATTCAAGTAGAACTGTTTGAAGAAAAGGCAATCAGAAAAAAGGTGCTGAAGCCTGGGAGAGAGATGTTAGGAAGCTCTCTAAAGAATGATTTTCAAGAAGATAGAAAAAATGAATTAAGCTCTGGGTAGGTCTACTTTCCAGATTCTCCAAAGCTCTGTGACTGTTTCAATCAAAGAAATGCTTATAATGTAACAGTTCACAATGAAAGTACAATTAATACAAATACAACACAAAAACAAAAGAATTATTTTAAATTTTATTAATCCCAACTGAAATCTTAATCCCATAATAATTAAAAGACTACAAGGAAAAGCAGTTAAGATTATTTAGAAACCAGAAGGAAAATGATGGATTCACATTGGGAAGCTAAAGGAAAAATCCAGGCAGAAGCCTCATAAGGAATCCAAAAAGTTATTCTTTTCAAATTTATTTTTTGAATGGAGGATTCATATAGCATTCTGAAAAGGAAACAATAAAGAGTGAGTGGCTCACTCACATCACCAGATACAGGCCTGACATCTAAAATGTACAATTAAAACCAGGCTCTTCAGGAATGTAAGCTCCTATTTCAAGATCAACCATCAGCTTTGTCACTAAACAAAAAACACTTGAGATTATGTTTTACCAATCTGATTTTCCTATTTCCTATAATAAGATAATTATACATCATTTTATGTCATCAAAAAGACAATATGAAACCTCAAGATATAAATAATATGGTAATGAGGACATCATATTCACATGGTGCCTACTACGTGCCAGGCACTGGGCTAAGCGCTTTACAACCATTATCTCATTTGATCTTCACGACAACCCTGGGAGAAGGAAAGCAGGCTGCGAGAGGTGAAGTGATTGGTCAAATGTCTGAGGCTGCATCTGAATTCCAGTTTTCCTGACTCCAGGTCAGGGACACTGCAGCACTACCTAGGCACATAATGTCCTGCATTAAGTCACCAGTTTTTCTGAAGGATCAATCTTAACCACTCTCACCAAAGCTAAGTCTCTCATTATTCTATCTGGAATATTAAAAAAGCCTTGGCCAATGTATTTCCATATGGCATGATGGCAGAGAGAAGCATATGCCCCCACTAAGGGGGGTTATAAATGTTTTACAGTCGGCTCTTGGAGGGGAGGATGGTGCACAGAAAACACATTTTTAGTTTAATCTGCACCATTAGCATTTCTCCGTGGCTTTAACCTAGACAATCAACAAAACAACAAATCGAGCCCTGATTCTCTCTATTGGCTGTTTTTCAAGGCACAGATGCTCACAATGAAAACTTAACAATCTGCTTTCTTCAACCAGGCTCCATCTCCCCTGAGCACTACTGTGGACAAAGTCTTCAGTTCTCAATCTCATTCTAAAAACAAGATGGGAAGCAGAATTGTTAGAGGAGATTTATGCCTAGTTCTTCATGGGAAAGAAAGAGGATTTATATATTCATGTTGATGGATGGATGTATCTTTGGAGAAATAATCAATTCACAATGTCTGAAGCACCAAATTGCCTCTAAGATAAACGAGAAATATCTCTGAATAGTTCTGAGCTCCCAGCCCATCTTCCCAGCCTCACTAGACAGTACTTCGATCCAGCCAGTCCTCATTCCCAATATTACATGTCTCCCTGCTCCATGCCATGACACTGGTACCCTACACACACTCCCCTCCTGACCATCATCTCATGTAAATCTTCTCTTCCTTTAAGATGCAGCCTAAATTGCAGAAATGTGTTTTGCATGACTTCCTCCATATAAAGGGTATCATATTTCCTGCCTTCTCAATGCATGGGGCAGGGAATAGAGGGAGGAGACAAGTTGGTACTGAAAATAAAAGTAAAATAAAATTCCTAGGAAAAAAAGATGAATCCCAAGCATTACCTTCTACATGAGGCTTTTCCCAGTCCCCCAAACACTAGATTTCCTCCCTTTCAAACTACATTCTATTTAAATATGTTGCAATGGGGCAGCTAGGTGGCACAGTGAATACAGCACTATCCCAAGAGTCAGGAGGACCTGAGTTCAAAGTCATCCTCAGACACTTAACATTTACTAGCCGTGTGACCTTGGGCAAGTCCCTTAACCCCAATTGCCCCTCCAAAAAGCAAAAAAATAAAAATAAATAAAAATAAATATGCTGTAATATTTGTATTTATTCACTTTCTATTTATGCCACATATATTTTGATGCACGCTTCTTGTCTCCCCCATTAGAATACAAGCTTATTGTGAGTATAAATGATTCTTTCTTTGTATGTGTGTTTCCAGCACTTGGCACACAGGAGCTTAATACATACTTCTTGATTGTTGCTAAAAAGCAATCAAAAGGTAGAACTCAGGGGCAGCCAGGTAGCACAGTGAGTAAGAGCACCGGCCCCAGAGTCGGGATGACCTGGGATCGAATCTGGACTCAGATACTTAGCACCACACCCAGAAATAACTGGCCGTGTAACCTTGAGCAAGTTACTTAACCCCAATTGCTTAAAAAAAAAAAGGTAGAACTCAAGTATTACTGACAGTGAGGAAGTACCTCAGGTGACTGTGGTTGAGCCATGACAGGATGGAGAGTAAAAGCCAGCTAAGAACAGTAGTTAAATACATACAAAACAAGAAGATTCTGAGTAGAAAACTAGTGAGAATTTTGTGACTGCTCTTGCAGATTTCAGAAAAGAACCCTGGTTCCTTGCTAAGGAACCAAAGGTATGGCCACCCTACTCCTTGGGATGCTGTTACTTAGAGCAGAAGAACAGAGTCTCTACAGAGCAAGAGTAGTTTGTTGGCCACTATGAGCCTATGAACTCAGCAACCCAATATGCCCTTATCTGGGATTTTCTTGACAAAGATACAGGAGTGGTTTGCCTTTTCCTTCTCCAGCTCATGTTACAGATAAGGAGCGACACGCCCAGGGTCACACAAGCTAGCAAATGTCTAAGATCTCAAAATCATAACAATGAGTCTTTCTGAATCCAAGCCCAGTACTCTATCCACATACCACCTACCTGCTCCCTCCCCCTTAAAAATTTTTTAAAATACTTGTTCTGGTACTATTAGTGTTCAATTTTATACTTATGTGGTTTTACCCTTCATTCTTAACTTTCTCCCGCCCTCCTGCCCCCACATATACCTCTCTGAAAAATAATTTCAGTGTTCAGAATGTTCATTTGCCATCTTTGGGTGAGGTGGAAGATTGGTTTAGGACTCAGGATAAAAATGTTCAGACTTGGTAATTTTTATCAGCAATTCCTTTTCTCTTTTGGACTATACTCACTGGGCTGGTGAGATCACAGACTCATAGTGGCCAAGAGCAGGTTAACAAACTACTCGTTCTACAGAGACCATAATATTCACAGTTTTCTATTATCTCCTCCTTCATCCTGTCTCAAATGATGAAGTGGCCTTACTCCTAACCGAGGCCAACCTCTCTCCTTGTTCAGGTGACCCTGCTCCATCCCATCTCCTCTACCACCATCACTCTTTCAATTCTCTTTAATGTCTCCCTGTCTTCCATCTCCTTCCACATTGCTGGAAAATATGCCCCTGAAAAGCCCTCATTTGATTCTTTCACCCCCACCATGCTATCCTGTATCTTTCCTGCCTTTTGTGGCAAAACTCTTCCAAGAGAGGTCCATCTACAAAGAGGGCTCTCTTTTTCCTTAAACCCATTAATTAATCATTTGATCATCTCATCAGCACCCATGCATTTAATTGCCATCTTTGTGCTGATGATTCTCAATTCTACCTTTGCTGTACCAATCTCTCTGCTAACCTCTAACCACACATTTCCAACTACTTTTCAGTCATCTCACACTGGAGGTCCAATAAACATCTTAAACTCAACAATCCAAAACAGAACTCATTATTTTTTTCCCTAAACTGTCCCCCTCTCCAAAGTTCTCTATTACTTTAGAGGCCCCACCTTCCATCATCCCACTCCCCCAGGTCTGCAGACTAAGTACCATCCTTGACTTTTCACTCTCTCACCCACCATATCCAACGCGTTAACAAGGCCTGCTGATTTCACTGTACACACGTCTTGAACAGGCCTCCTTTTCCCCTCCAATACTACCACCACCCCAGTGAAGGCCTCCATCCCCTCATGCCTGGGTTACTGTCACTGCCTACCAGGTAGCTTCCCTGCCACAAGTATCTGCCCACTGCAGTCCATCCTCCACTCAGCTGCCTAAGTGATTTTTGTAAAATGAAGGCTCTGACCATGTCACCTCCTCTCCTTAATCAATTCCATTGATTCCTCATATCCAGAATAAAATACAAAATTCTGTTAGGCATTTAAAGTCCTTCACAACCTAGTTCAGCCCCATCCCTTCCAGTCTTACTTTACTTCACACTCCCCACTTCAATCTAGTAACAAAGGCATCCCTGGTTGTTCCCCAAACAAGACATTCCATCTCTCAGCTCCAGGCATCTTCTCTGGCCGTCCCTCAACTCTGCAATAGTCTCCCTCTTCATCTCTGTTAATTATTTCTTGTTTGTCCCGTACAGGGTTTTTGTATAGATTTGTTTGCTTGTTGCCTCCCCCATTGGATCATGAGCTCTTTAAGGGCAGGGACTATCTTTCCCAAGCACTTTTGCACAGTGTCTGGCACATAGTAGGCACTTAATTAATGCTTACTGACTAACTGATTGACTTACCTTAATTCCAGGGAGGTTAGGTCTAGAAACCTCCAACTGAGATGGCTGAAAGAGTGAACAAAAGAACTAGTCCAGGTGGGTTTACCAACCACTTCAAGGTTTGGAGACAAAGACTTTACCATTAGGTCACATCCTATGAAGACTCTGAATGTTCTAATAGACTCATACCTATGGTACCAGCTAGGAGAGGTCACTAAATTGTCTATATGATAAAACAGCAGAGATGTCATTTCTTCATCTAAACTGTGTACTGCTAAACGTGAAGGTTACTGCAGAGGAGTAAGGAAGAGTGAGCAAAATACCAGAGCAGAGCTACTTATGCATCCACCATCAAAGTCAGAGGTCGAAATGGACTGAGGCCAGGAGACCATGTGAACAATAAAAAATGTGTCTAAATGCCCAACACAATATGGCACTTAAATACGACACTTAAACTTAACATAAAAATTCTAAAACAAGACAAAAATGTTTTCATGACAAAATGGAAAAGGGAGTCATTAGCTGCTCTCTTGCTAACTGTTCTCCCCTACAACGAATGTACAGGCACATCACAGACAAAGAGGAGATGAAAACTAAAAGCATTTCTTAAAGAGAACTAAGGCAGAAGAATCTTTAGCAGGCTTCTGACAGGAAGTTTTGGCTTCTATCTAAATCTAGAATAAAGTGAGTTACAAATAAACAGTGACATAGCTAACAAAGCCACAGGCAAGGAAAGAGAAAATAAACATACCCTATGCAGTATTTCCAAAACCTTTAGAGCAGTGTGGAGGAAGCTGTTGAAAACCCTTCTTTCAGAAGGGGGAATTCCGACCTTGTAGAGTTTCAAAAGATGAACCACGACTTCCTTGAACAACTCCACTATTTTGAGGAACAAGGGAGGTTCAAGTACAGACCACCAGTTTTCTGTGATTAAAGGATGAACATGTAAATAAAATATACACAAACCACCACCCCCACTAAGTTTTTTCTATCCTAACATTTCAACAAATGGGAAAAAAAAAGAACAGCAGCATCTTCCTGGACATGTTTTAGCCTTTATTTGTACCTTTGGATTTCTTAGTGTAAAATCAAGTAAGATACAGAGTCAATAGAAGATATTTAAAAGACACGATCTTAACATCTAATCACAACTGTTTTAAATATTCAAATACCTAAGAAACAATTAAATTTAAAATATCTAAACTACAAAAGCTTTATTGCTGTTAAGTCACAGATTTTTTTCAAGTACTATTTTCTTATCGAACATAACAGAGATTTTCCACACAAGTATATTTATGAGGGAATACAATTTTGGAAACTGGAGTGAAAAAGCCAAATGTCACAAAGCTGTGTGTTGGACCTCTGAGAACATCTGCCTTTGGTTTTCCCAACTTCTGCACTAGGCAAGCCATGTGCCACTAACTTCAAGTCTCGTATATTCAAGAACTGGCCTCTCCACAGGCGAAGGACAAAAATATCAGAATAGCAGGAAGCAGCATTCTGCAGCTGTCAAGTACTCGCTGAATTCTGATGCAGAGCCTGTCTCTACTATGCCTTTACCTGGAATGATGATATGTGACTCCCTGTCTGGACCCATGTTCCTTGTGATGATCTTCCTTACCTGCTCAGTTTGCTCCTGTGGCCTGAGCCTTTCTTAATGTTCTTACCTGTGCATACCCCACCCTGGACTTGTAGGCTGCCAGTAAGTTATACAAGCCAGTTACATAGCCAGAAATGAGTACAGGAAGGCCTGTTTTGGGGTGCAGAGAAGTGATTACATCAAAGTAAAGAGGTCTGCAACAAGGAAGCAAAAAATATGCAAAGAGAATAACAAGGAATTAAAGTAAAGATGATCCAGCATTCCAGGAAATGACTCCTGAATCAGGAGCCAACAACTGAGGGAAAAGGTCCAGAAAAAAAAATGTCAGAATTCAAGAAGCACTTGATGTTCTGCTCTAAGCAGGATCCCTGGAGGCTTGATAATGCAGGTAACTGAGAATTCTGGCTCAGCAAAAAGAAGGGATGTGATCAAACACTGTATCTGTCAAGCCCCTCCTAAGGGAAGCATGCCATGTTAACCCAAAGAAGAGTAATGCATCATCCTTTCCCTCATGGAATGTACAGACTTGTAGTAGAAATATAGACATATACAGAAATAACCATACTATAAGGTATAATGTGAATATGAATAAAAGAAGCATGAACTGTTATATTAGCTATAAAATGGTAGAGACTACTGAGGAAACAGGAGGAACTGCTTCATGGAAGGGACTGTATTTGAGCTGGGCTTTGAAAAGACAGATAGAAATTGAAAAGGTGGAGTTAGGACAAATAAGGGTACATTTCAAGCAGAAGAAATAATATAAGCAATAGAAAGAATAAGGAAACTATAGGGAATGTTGATGGCAAATGCAGTGCAGTCTGACTAGAAATGAGGGTATATGAAGGAGAAGAGTATAAGGGAGGGTAGAGCCTGAAAAGTCAGAACTGAGACTCTGGACTTAATTGGTTTTCTAAAGGGATATTACAATTAGTGCTTTGGCAAGACTAAAATGGCAGCAGTGGGCAGGTATGAATGTCACCCCCTACTCAATAAACTCCATTGGTTCCTGGTGTCATTTTTAATCCTTCTTAACCTAGTCCCTCCTGCCTTTCCAGACTTCTTGTACCTTACTCCGAACACAAATTCCACTTTGACTCTGGTCTCCAGGCTGTTTCCACATACAAGACACTCCTTGGCTCAAGGCATTCTCTCTGGCTGTCCCCCACATCTGGAACACTCTCCCACTCTTCTACTAACTTTGTAGGCTTCCTTTAAGTCTCAACTAAAATATCTTTTACTGAAAGTCTTCCCTGACCTCTCTTAATTCTAATACCTTCCCTGTTAATTATTTCCTGTTTATCCTATAAATAGCTTGTTTGTACATACTTGTTTGTTCATGGTCTCCCCAATGAGAACAGGAGATCCTGGAAGGTAGGCACTATCTTTTGTCTCTTTTTGTAAACCAGGAACATAGCAGGTACTGACTGACTAGAAACCAGAAAACCAATCAGGAGGCTACAGCAACTGTCCAGATGAGTAACATTACTATCAGAGGCATTATGAAACTGAGGGTGCAATGCACTATTGTGTTCTAACATATTTAGGAAAAATAAGAAAGGGAACTACATGGGAATGCTGGGAAATGGGAAGATGAAACGAGCACTGAGTGAGGCAACAGTAAGTTAGGGGAGGCAGGAGGGGACATACACTGCCAGACGCTCAGCATGTTCACAGAAAACATCTTACCAAGTACTCTCAATGGAGCTTTTTCGAGATTCACTAGTGCAGTTCCAAAGGGAATGGCTATTGTTGTGAAATTATTGGAATCGCTCATCAGTGGACATTCTGGTAAAATGAGATAAAACCTCAATGCTTCAACATCAGGTAAGGAACTAGTCAGTTTTGGAAGAAGATTCTTTTCCAAACTAGCTGCCACCTACATTTTAAACAGAAAATAAGACCTATTTAATTTACACTGAACATTACTCCCCCACCCCCCCAAAAAAAAACCTTCAATAAAGAAAATAGGAAATTGAAAGAAAAAAGTATAAGATAAAATCAGAAATTGAAAAACACCACAGTGTAGCCTAAAAATTCACGTCTAAGCCTTTCAAGCAAATTTACAAAGTTAAAGATATTGTTGGTGGAAACTCAACCCTTTGCTCCTTCTCGCAATACAACCTGCACACAAAACTCAAGTTTAAAAAGCTCCACTGGTGTCACTACATAAGAGCTTAGCTATCAAGGCTTGTTCAGCATTTAACAACAGCTACACCATATAAAATGCAATAAATACACAACAGGTAAACATTACTATAATTAGTATCCAATACCATAATATACAAAAGTACATCATGGTTGAAAAAACATCTAATGGCAAACAAAACGGAGAAAAATTATTTGCTAACTTCACAATTATCTTTTCCTCCCAGACTTGACATTTCTGACTACTAATATGCTATTACTAATTAGAAAAAAACAAATTACTATAAATGTTTTCAAAAACATTTAAAATGTCTTTTAAGAAAGAAGATCACAGAATGAGTCTTGCAGGATAAATTATGCAAAATAAGAAAAACCCTTTAAGACAAACCTGCTGAGCTATCAAAGGGTGGTCAGGTTGTATAAGTTTGTGAAAGAGAAGTCTAGCAGCATTCATATCAACCCCTGAGAACTTGGAGCCCGTTCTATAGTGATCATCATTGCTAAAAAAATTAAAATAAAAATATTCTCAGTAGGTAATAAGAAATCAGGTAAGCTTTCTTATTCAGTAATATAATTAGTGACATTCAAATACAGTAAAAGACTGACACTTACCTAATAGCTAAGAAACTGCCATTTAGACAAGCAGCCGAAGAAAAGGTTCCATCAATCTCACTGAATAAAAATTTGGAACACAGAAATTGACATGTTAGTTTTTCATTTGTTTGTTCTTATCATTTATATGAATATTTAAATTCTCTTCATTATCACAGTGCTTTGAACTTGATGCTCAAATAGTGAATCTATAAATTATGCTAATGAATGAATATTGATTCACCAGGTACTATTATCAATTAACTCTGGAATATTTATTTAAATGTTTCTCTGACTCATTTCCTTAAAACAAACAGTTTGGGTTTTTTTAGTTATCATGACTAAAATATATGTATATAATAGTGGATTATAGTGCTGGTTTTGAAATGAAGACCTCCTGGGTTCAAATTCTACCTCTGACTTAAAATGTTTTGTGACCCTGGGAAAGTAATGTAATTTCCTTACACAAATCCCTAGGCCTCAAGTATTAACTCAATTGGTTGTTGAAAGACACTAACCACCACAGAACCTTTGTGCACTACAACACAAAATATGTATTTCTAGGATGTAATGCATCTTTAAAAAATATTTTTTTGACATTGCTTTATAGGCTTTTCAAAAATACTTTTAGTTTTGGGGAATGTGGGTTCCAAAACTGTTTTAATACACAAATACAAAAAAGATTAAATATGCCCTTTTGTCAAAATATGGGAAATTCTTTTGAAATTTTTAACATGCAAAATATAAATAAGATGTCTATAATAAGACCAGAAAGCATATGTGTCATAATAAAAATTGGTCAAATGGAAGGAGACAAAGAGAGATAATTAAGATCTAGACTGTGAGGCTGCATAGGATAGAGGGGTAGTTAGGTGGCATGATAATGCTCTAGGCCTGGAGTCAGAAAGCCCTGACAGACAGACACTAGCTGTGTGACGCTGGGCAAGTCACTTATCCCTGTTTGCTTCAGTTTCTTCACATGTAAAATGAGCTAGAGAAAGAAATGGCAAACCATTCCACTATCTTTACCAAGAAAACTCTCCCAAAAAGGGGCCATGAAAAGTGAAACATGACTGAACAAAAATAATATCATGTGACAAGTGCTGACTTTGAAGGAACAATACCTAGGTTCAAAAATCCTGATGGACACTGCTATCTCTATGACCTCAGAAAAAATCACTTCCTGCCTGGGTCTCAGTTTCCTCCTCCAGGCAGAGGTCCCCTTCTAGCATGGTTCATGGTACACAGTAAGCACTTAATAATTCTTTTTCATTCATTTATTCATCTATGGTACTATGTGACCTATAGCTATGGAGTTTAAAACATTTTAACATTCTCTTATAATTTAGGTGATTCTGACATGGTACCCTAAATGGAAAATCCCAAGTAAAACTGATTCTATATTTCACTATTTTTGTCACATATGAAGTGTATGTTTTATCACTGCTGATAATTTTCTTCCTTACTTGGCTACTTCCAAGGGAAACCTTCCAGAGGAGTAGCTCATCCATTTTTGAATGAGAGATTCATTTATAGTCCAGATCTGCTTTGAAGGGTCAGGACATCTAAAATCATCTGGTGGTCCAAGGCTCTAAATTGTGAAAGAGGCAAACAAATGTAAAGAAAGAAGTGAGCTTTAAAAAAAAAAAGAAAAATAATAATGAACTTTGACTTTCCTCGTCATCCTACAATTTAGAATTGCCCACATTAAGACAGAAATGGATTATTATTAAAGAAGTAAAAAAATATCAAAAGGGCTTTGACGTGTGAATTTGTTTTGTAGATCAGAAGGCAGAGAGAAGGGATGAAGCTGTAGTGCTGAGCCAGAGGTGCCCGGAGCGACGAGGGGAAAGAGAAACATGGCGCAGGGCTGAGCACTCACAGAGCAGAGCTAGGGGGCGGCAGGCCTTCCTTACAGGGCTAATGGACCAAAGATTCAGGTGAAAGCTACCACTTATACCCCTCTCCTTAAGCATCAAAGAAAATTCAGAAATCATCTGCTCCTTCTCTAGTTTCCCCTCCCAATCCATATCCATGAACAGATACCATAGCATACTCAATTTCTTTACCCTAACGTAACCTGAATTTCTGTCGCAATCACACAGAGGCCAGCTGTCAGCCAGAGATAAACAAAAATTCAAACTAGTGTGGAAGTCAAACCTCTGCCTAGATGTTAGAAATTTTCCTGACTGGGGGCTCTTAAATACTGTGATCATACTCCTAATTTTTATTTTAATATAAATTCCACAAAGTAGCAAAGGAGGGGACCTCAATGACTTTGCAAACAATTATACTGTTCCAGGTTAAAAAAAATGAGCTAATGGCTCTAAGAGGATATGGCTAATTAAATTTCCAGAGAAAAAAGGGATAGAGAAAGAGAGGATAGAGACTGTCCTAATGGCCAAAGTAACACCCACAACTACCAGTCTGAAGGAAAGTACTCAATAGTTTCTTGTTTTATACTAAACAACTTGGATACATAATGCATGTCTCCAAAATAAGAATTCTGTGAAGCATTTTTAAAAAGTTATATGGGGGGAAGCCGAAGAATCTGAGCTGCCATGTTCCTCTCCTCGTCACTCCAGGCAGGGGCCACCGGTCTCGTCACCCACTAGGGGAGACAGATGAGATGCTTACACAAAACAACTGTGCAAAGTGGAGTTGGAGGAGCCTTATTTGTGCGTAGAGATACTCCTGAAAATAACCTAGATACTCCATTTGATTCCACACCAGAAAACTACAAGAGGATAGAAGCAATTGTAAAGAATTACCCAGAGAGACATAAAGCAGCAGCTGTGCTTCCAGTACTGGACTTAGCCCAAAGTTAGAATGGATGGTGGCCCATCTCTGTCATGAACAAGGTTGCTGAAATTTTACAAGTACTTCCAATGAGAGTATATGAAGCAGCAACTTTTTATACAATGTATAATCAAAAGCCATTGGAAAGTACCACATTCAAGTCTGCTTCGAGATTCTGACAGCATACTGGAGGCCATTCAAAAAAAGCTGAGTATTAAGGTTAAAGAAACTACACCTGAGTAGCTTTTCACACTAACAGAAGTGAAATGTTTAGGTGCCTGTGTAAATGTACTGATGGTACAAATAAATGATAATTACTATGAAGATTTGACACCTAAAGATATTGAAGAGATAATTGATGAGCTGAAAGCTGGCAATGTTCCAAAACCCAGACCAAGGAGTGGATGTTTCTTTTGTGAGCCAGCTGATGTTCTTATATCTTTGACTAAGCCACCAAAGGACCTGATTTGGTGTGCAGTCAGGCCTCTAAGTAATTTGTATGACTTTGTCTAAAAACCCCAAACAGAGCTGTTAAAATATTTCTCCATACATTTAAAATAAAATAAAACTAATCTCTGCTCCCCCCCCCAAAAAAAAGTTATATGAACTTGAAAATAGTTTACACGACTATATTTTTACCTGTGGACAAGAATAATGGGAGAAACTTTGGTCACCACCTGAAAAAATTCTTTTAACACAGAAGTATTCTTCACCATCTGTAAAAAGAATAATATGTAAACTATTAAAAATGCAAGGCTTCTGTACTGCACTTGAGACATCTGCTTCTGCTTCCTGATACAATGACTCTCCTAACATGATGCAGCCTTTCACACACAATCATGGAATCCATGACAGAAAGTAAAGTGACGCTCAGATTTCCAGAAGGATCAGAATGACCAAATCAAATACGATGTGGGTTGCAGTGCAGGAGCATATATTAATTAACAAGCTCTTGTAGAAAATGGCAGAAGGGGCAGCTAAGTGGCGCAGTAAGAAAAGGGCTGGCCCCGGAGTCAGGAGGACCTGAGTTCAGTTCCAGCCTCAGACACTTAACATCCACACAAAAAAAACCTAGCCTTGTAACCTTGGGCAAGTTATTTGCCCTCCAAAAGGCAAAAAAAAAAAAAAAAAAAGAAAATGGCAGAGACCTAATCCACCACACTCTTCCAAGTGTGTGCCTGCATTAACACTCAATTTCCCTTTACATTCCTATTTAAGACCACATAAGTTCCATTATTAAAATGTATCTTTTTCAAAGGCTGGAACATTGGCATAGTTGTTTCTATAGCCCTCTCAGGATTTAGCATTGAGACCTGTGAGACAGGAGGCCCTCAAAAACTACTGAAATTATTGCAAACATTACATAAGTTCTTTAAAATTTAGGGCAAAAAAGGAGTACAGTATACAAGAGGAATAAAGAGGGGTGATGAACATAATAATGAATGAGTGAAAAAATATTCACCTAAGGACAGCTAATTAGAACTAGGGGAAATATAATGAAATTAACAATGTTAATTCTAACATTAAGTGTTAAAATTAACAATGTTTATTTATTTACTAATAAAATTGTTTTTAGTTGGTATTTTACATTTGAAATATAACCAGGATATAATTTTTTTTATTTGCATGAGAAATAGAATTCAAGTAATTTTTTTTTTTCTCCTTTAGGATTAAGGATGAACAGCCCTTCCCTCAAGGCAGAATAAGCTAAGAAATATAAAGTACTTATAAAGTATGCATCAGGAACTGTGCTAACATAACACAAGTTTTAAGCTAGGAAAACCACATCCCCCCCCCCCCCCCCCCCCCCCCCCCCCCGGGCTGTAATTTCACTGGTGCAGGAAACTATTAGTGAGGAAACAGCCTCTCTAACAATTAAGACTAACAACTGACTCTGAGAGAGGGACACCATGCTCCCTTTTAAAAACAACTGCATTTCCCTCAAAAGGCACATAAATATCATGGGGCTAAAAAGGATAAGTGGAGAATTCTAGAGAAAAAGCCTGTCTCGCAGTCATTCATCTGTTACCTTCTCTTTAAACTTTAGCATTCCCCCAAATCCTTATGGATTCTGTTCATCCCCCAGAAAGAGACTGGGCAGAACTAGCTCTGTCAATCACTGGGTTCTGAAGCTTTACCCCAGCAACTAGTTTAACCCTCTACAATAATCATCTACAACATTGTGAATGTAAATTTATATCTTAATTACATTTACATATACTTGGAAAATCCCCAACTTTGAATTATGATCAGCAAATTCAATTTGCGCAACATTCTGTGCCTTTCAAAATACTAGTACTTTAGCTAATTTGATATTTTTCATCAATCCAGTGAGCTAGACAAATAGTCTGAGTCCTTTTATTCCCATTTCACAGATAGGATCAGTGAGTTAATGATATCGCTAAAGGCAAAATCCAGGTCTCCTGACCCCCAACTACTCTAGGACTCTTTCTATACCAAACATAAATGCCCAAAGTTTTTACAACATTAATCAGGATTTCTCAAAAGGGGTGTCAGAATTAATGTTTATAAAGTACTCTGGTTTTCAATGGAATTGCCTGTAATATAAATCTGGTTAGTTGTGCTGTACAGTCAAAGGTATGATTTTTATTAATTTTTAGACAAAGTTGATTCTTGAGTAAATATGCTTAATCACTGAAAGACTGATAGTCAATATCATAGAATGGAATAGATTTGTTACGAAATTAATAATGCTAAATAGCATTCATTTTAATAGACAATTGCTTGATCCCACCAATTTTATTTCGGGTATATTGCAGAAAGCAGAATCAAATATCTTTACAAATCAAAACCCCTGATTTATTTTTTTAACCTCAGACTTCACAAAAACTCAAAAAAATTTTTTTTTCTTTGTACTTTTAACAGTTTTATAGAGTTCTCTGGACAAAGTATACACTGAATCACTATATGTAAACTTTTCAGTGGAATTGTTACATAATAGTAGAATTAAGTGATTTGAATCCTGTCTCCACATGGACCTTCCTGGTTGACAGGATCACTCTTTTGAAGTCAAAGTAGACTTGATCAATATGTAGCTGGAGTGACTGCAGGTGCATTGGGGTCATGGAAGAGCGGGTGAGTGGCAACAAAATCAGCATACCCTTTTCCTAGCTTGCTATGGGTTTTTTTTTTTTAACTCTTCAATTTGAAAAAATTTACAAGCATTTATTTGATCTCACACCCACTGTAATGGGAATGGGAATTTGAAGATCTTCTCTGCTCCTTAATAGACATAGGGGGAATGTGAAGACCTCCCCTGCTCTGAAAGTAAACTCTGCCCCCGATAGGCTGAATGTAGTCACATGGAGCCTGTGGTGGGAGGAGTTTGCTGAATGGAAGCAGAGCCTACAGGAAGCTGGCAGTCAGAGCTAGCCAGACTCTGGGGGAGAAAGGACACTCGTTAAGGAGATAGAGAGGTTTGTGAGTAAATACTGATCTTGTATTGGTTGGCTGTATTGGAAGGCTGAAGGATACTGTGGCTCTCAGCATTATCATGGCTTCTGAGTATCTTTGGTACTATGATGGAATGGGCTTAGTGGTTTTGGGATTCAGTTTTCTGGCGTCTAAATAAATGCTTCAGTTCTGTCCTCTATCTGGAGAGTTTGGCATATTTTGCGATCGAACGTCACGCGACACTTATAGTCACAGTCTTTATCCTGATTGTGGGCCCTGTAAATATTGCATTGGTGCTACACCCACCTTCCCCTACTGAAGGGGGAAAAGCTTTTGTCACAACTTAGCCAAGTGGAACAAAACAAAGACCGTGCATGAGCTCCACCCCACAATCTAGTAACAAACCCATTCCATTCTACAATATTGACATCATTCTTGCAGTGACTGAGCACACTGCATTCAAGAATCAACTCTGTCTAAAAATTAATAAAAATCATGCCTTTAGCTGTACAGCACAACTAACAGTACCCCACGCCCTGCCTATCTCTCCCTTACCATCAGAAGGAACACAGCAGCCAATCATTCCATCAGTGACCTAGGAACCACACTTGGTCACTGATACAGGTCACATGAAGGTGAAGATTTTTATAGTCTTAACTGTCCAGGGTAGATTTTTAACTGTTTACATCACTGTCCTCTGTTCATTCTTACAAACTTTTCCAGGTTTCTCTGAAAAAGTCCTTTTTATTACTTCTTATAAAACAACAGCACACTACATTCATAATCCAAATTTTTTCTAGCTATTCTAAACTTCTGGGCAACTCCTTAGTTTCTAGTTCTTTGCCTCTACAACAAGAGCTACTATCAATATTCTGTTCTTGATTTCTTTGAGGTCTAAATCAAAGGAAATGCCCAGTGAAGTAACTCTGGGAGGCACAGTTCTGAACTACTTCCTAGATCAGAATTCACAGCTCAGCCAACAATTTATCAACATGTCTGTTTTCTCACAATCCCTCCAACATCTGTTATTTTTCTTTTTTTCCTTTTTGTCAATCTGATAGGTATGAAGTAGAACATGAGAATTACATTAATTTACAATTGTCTAATTACTAGTGATTTGGAGAATATTTCATATGGCTGCTGATAGCATGAATTTCTTCCTCTGAAAACAAATTATTCTTATCCTTTCCTTATTTACCAATTGGGGAATGGATCTTATTCTTATAAATTTGAATCAATTCTTGATATGTCTTGGAAATGAGACCCAGAGAAACTTGCAACAAAGATTGCTTTCCAGTTCACAGTTTCCCTTCTAATTTTAGCTTCATCAGTTTTATTTGTACAAAAACCTTCTAAATTTTAAGTAATCAAAACTGTCCAGTTACTCTCCTGGGATCCTTTGTACCCCTTGTCTGGCCTCAATTCTCCCTTATCCATAGGTGCAAAGGTAATCTCTTCCTTAATTCTTTAATTTGTTGATAATATGACTTTTTCCATGTAAACCATGGAGCCACTGGAAGCTTATCTTAGTACATGGTGTGATTCCTCTGGACTGCTTTAGTTTTCCTGGCAGTTCAGCAAATCCTTGCTTGTTTTAACAACTTTCTCTTCTTGTGACATTTGCTCTTTACCACTATCTCCTTTGTGTAGAGGTTGGCCCACTTTTCTGACATTTCTGCTTCCTCTCTTGGCTTAGTGCTTTCACCTGCCGATACTCTTATAACACAGCTCTGCCTTGCCCATTAACTGATGTTTGCATCCATTCCAATTCTATGCAATGCAACAGCAGCTTTGATGCTGATGGGATGGACGCGACAAAGTTATCCAAACATTCTAAGATATGCTGCTTCCATGGGAACAAGAAACATTTATAAGTGATGAATTTTTGGAAAATCAGTATGATTACTTATTGTAGTCATGGTGTTCCAACTGAATTATGGAGAAACTACACAAAAGTCAGTTGTTAGACTATTAGCTTTTGCCTTCTTCCAAGAAACTCATGATGAAATACCAAACATGTCATCAAAAGCTCACAGGCAGGCTAATACCATTAAAATAAATGTGGCCTATTCTCTGAAACATAATGGTGATTAGTAATTTTCCAAAGCGATCCTTTCCTATTTGGTATTTAAAAAACCAACATGTGACTCCATCTTGACATTTGTGTAAATGTAACAAAATGACATCCTTTGGTTTGTCAAAGAATAACATTTTCCTATACATGGAAACTCTGATGCTATTTACCTTTGAAAAAAAGTTAGAGACAATTTCAAATGATACCCTTACAATATAAGCATCAGTATGGATGAAGGACATTGGTTAAGTCTACTCCACACATAAAAGAAGCTTCAATCTTGCTTGCCTCAAAAAAGACACAGAATTTTGCTTCTCACTAAAAGTTACCAGGTTTCACCTCAGACGCCAATAACAACACATCTTCATATTTGGACTCAAGTATCATAACTGAATGAAAATCCCACTCAAAGGGACACAGACATGTAAAAGAGAATGAAAAAACAATTATAAAATGGCAAAAGGATGATCTAAGACATAAAAGAAAAAAATACTTTGACTGTAGTATCTATTCTCAAATTAATGACACACTTACCACTATTTGGTGGACACTTCCCACTGTAAGGGAACCAATTTCCTTTCACCGTGAAAGGGCTTTTTCTGTTGCTTGTTGAACCAGTTCCAAGTTGCCCATTGCCACCGAGCCCAAAAGAATAAATTCTTCCTGATGAAGGCACAAAAGCAGAAGTGTGCTGCCTAGGGCAAAAAGATATAGAAAAAACATAAGACTTAATGTTACCCTCTAAATAATTGTTCTGGAGGCTAATATAGTTTTGTTTATTATTTTTAAAAGAGTTTTAACTGATTAAGTAACCACAGAGATTTAAGAAGTTCTTTAAAAAGCATTTTTCAATGACTTCAATCAGGGCACATTTTCAGTTATAAAACTTAGTGAAAAGTGTAAAGAATACAAGATCCTACTAGATGTAGGACGTAAATGTCTTAAGGGCAAAAGGATTTTTGTTTTCATCTTTGTATCCTCAGCATCTAGGACAAGACCTTGAAGTTAGGCAACAAGCAGTTATGAGCTGCTTACCAGTCAGAGTGTACGGGGTAATCAGAGGGACTATCACCTTTGGGGTGAGGGCTTGCTAAACCCTTTTCAGGGAGGTGGGGGGAGGCTCATCCACCTTTGGTGTCCACCTGATTCACCCAACTCTCACCTGTGGCTCCAAAAAGCTGTAACATGCTGCAGTCATACCTCAGTAAATTGTCGCTGGGTAGACAGGCTACACCAGGCTGAAGATAACTCACAAGCCTCAAACCTATGGGGTATATCTACCCTAAGCATGTGAAGACTTCTCCCAGTGGAATGGGTGAAATGAGGGTAGAATGGGTGAAATGAGAACAATTTGTTTCAATTGCCATGAAGGTGGATGAAGCAGGCACAATGGACTACTTAGAACTCGGTCAGACATCAAAGATGCCAAGGTCATCCACTACATCAAGGGCCATGGCCAGGCAACCTGATTTTTACCCTGCCACTGGACTTTAATAACCCAGGAAAAGAGAGCGAGGCTGATGACTTGGTATAACTCTGCATCCCTTAAATCCAATTCACACATGATGCCCCTGGTTCTTTTCGAAAACAAAGGACAACAACCATAAGCCAGGCACTGTGCTAAATGCTGGGGATACAAGACAAAAGCAAAATCATTCTTCTCCGTAGGTAGCTTACACTCTACCTGCTGCTGAATGCACATAGTAGACATTAAATGGTTGTTGAACTGAAAAAGCATTAGACCTTGTAGAACAAAACACAGTCTCAAAGATTCTTATCCAACAAGGTGTCTTTCATGTGTACATTGTAACTATACATGACTCCTTGACAAATGCCACCAGAAAGATAACTGAGACTCAACAATCTTCTTTTTATCGATGGCAAGGAAACCATAAAAAAAAAAAGAGAGACACATTTGCCAAAATATGTTTGTCACTGTCATAGAAGATGTCCTGAGAAGAGTCCAAATTGAGAAGCACATTAGGCTGATTGCAAAGCTCTGATATATTACAGGGCCCAAAATATTTCAAAGATAGGCTTAATCTACATTAAAAAAAAACAACAAATGGATGAAAAATGTCTCTTCTGTGGCTTGAAGTTAGCCAACAATCAAAAAGTATTTATTAAGTGCTTACTAAGCACTAAAAATGCAAATAAAGTCAAAAACAGTCAGGGCCCTTGAGGAGTTAGAATTTCTGAAAAGATCTTGGACGAGCAATACAAACCAACAATGAGCTATGCCTGTCATCAAAGGAGTGGTTGAAATGAAGTTGAGAAACTGTGTGATCTCAAGCTGCTTCTTGCAAAAAAAGCTGTCTACTTAGCCCCAGAATTCTTCTTGGCTCATTTTATGACTGAACCACAGAATGTCAACATCTTAGCACTCAACCCCGTTCCTGGCAAAGAGCAGGATCTTAATCAACAAGAGCTGACTAAACAATCAAAACTGTGGAGGGAAAGGGAGATTGTAGGTATGGTGAAGCAGTGGCCAGCTCCATCAGAGGCGAGATGGCCACCATGTCCGAGCCAAACAGGAAGCAGGCCAGCCGTGCAGCACTACCACAAAATTACAAACACAGAGCCCACATAAGGCATGGGCACCCAGGGAAGGGCAGAAGACCTAAAGGACCTTCCTGTGCATGGGGCAGATTCCTCCCTAGAGGATTCATATAAAGTAAACAAGAAACACAAAGGATAAGAAGGTGCAGATGGGTTGCAAGAGGCCCCCTGAGGGAGTACTCATATTGGTGATACCATGGATATCTTTAAACAAGGGTATAGGTGAGAGGACGACCATTGTCTTGAGGAAGCAGGTAAGGAGAGCATCAAGAGAAAAGGTAAAAGGAATTTGCCTCAACAAGGTGCAAGAATAACTTTTCTTCTGAGATTGATAATGATAATCTTGAGAAGTCAAGGACAAGAGCTAAAAAAAACCCAACTCTTCAGAGAGTCTCAGTCTTCTCAAAGAAGCAGAAAGTTATCATCTTCTTTAAGTGTTGGGGAGAGGGAAGTGATGATACTAAACATTTGTGAATTTGAAGAAGAAAACCTATGGAACAGTGGTGATTAAAAAAAAACCAAAACATAGTTGAGAATTAAGAGTAGTGAAGGGCTAAACAGCCCTAAAGTAAAGGCAATTAAGTGTGAAATGACTTAATATTGTAACTTTCACCAGAGATGCTTAGCAGCCTAGAAGCAGGAGTAGAGGACTCAGAGAAAAGTATTACTCAAGGTTAAGGACACATCAGGAACAGTCCAAAGTGAGGACAGTGGTGTAGAATCTGAGGGGACATCAATGGCCATCTAGACCAAGCCAGACTTAAAAGAACTGCCTACTAGCACATAGTAAGCAAGAAGGTCTCCAGCCTCTACTCAAAGCCCGACAATGAGAAGGAACTCATTACTTCCTGACACAGCCTTTCCCACTTTGGGATGACTCCGTTAGAAAAGTTTCCTGATTTAGAACTAAACCTATTTGTAACTTGCAACCCTTACTCCTGGTTATGCCCCATGGTACCAACAGAATAAGAACAATTCCCTTCCACACAATCACTGACATAGACCATACAGTCAAAGCTGGGGATGGAGGCAAGGGAGGTCAGAATTCAAGAGACAGACTGGGGAAACAAGAAAAGGGAAATGTCACAAGGAAGGCAAAATGACTTCACTTAAGTGAGAGAGTGGGACAAGTGAAAGAACAATAGCTCAGAGGTCGAGAAAGGCAGTTCAGGACCTTAGGTAGAGTGCCCTCCCAGGGGTCAAAGAGGCCCAAGGCATTGTCCCTACAGCACAAGGTTAACATTGTAGAAAAGACTGTTAAAAGGAAATGGCTGAGGAACCACGTAGTCCCAGTCTAGAAAGGTTTCAGACATGAATACTAATGTCCCCAAGGAGAATGACCAGAGATGGTTTAGCCAGAAAGACTGAGAGCCAGATGCTAAAGTCACCCAAGAAACTGGAAGACTGCTGTGGACATCAAAGGTAAGTATTTCCTGGTGAGGAAAGGGTAAAATAAAGAGAATGCATCAAGTCTGAAGGAGGAAAGGTGATTACGGCACAGTCAATGAAACAACCACAAGTATTCATGAAATGGACAACTCTCTGTCAAATAGTGCGTTGCATGTTGGAGACCCAGAGACAACAATTGTTCTGATGAGCCAGACAGGAGAAAAGAATCTGTGAATCCCTACTCCTGACCCTTGGGGGCAGACAAAGACAGACAACAAGCATTCATCAGTGGAGTGAACTAAAGGGACGTGCTATCCTCAAGGGAAGGTGACTTTGCTGTTAATATAAGCATGTAGCAGCATTGGAGAAATTGTTTAATCAGGCAATATTATTTTAAATTTAATTTTTAATATTTTTGTTGTCTTAGTCATTTCAGTCGTGTCTGACTCTTTGTGACCCTATCTGACATTTTCTTGGCAAAGATACTGGAGTGGTTTACCATTGCCTTCATTCATTTCATTCATTACCATTTTCCAGATGAGGTAACTCAGGCAAACAGGGTTAAGTGACTTGCCCAGGGTTACACAGCTAGTAAGTATCTGAGGTTCCATTTGAACTCAGGTCTTCCTGACTCCAGGGCTGGTACTCTATCCACTGCGCCACCTACCTGTCTGAATTTTTAATATTACATAATATGCATAAAATTGTTCTTTATCTTAGACTGGGATACAAAGATGATGGATAAAGAAAGATAAATAATATGTTGCAGGAATACAGACACCAGAATTCTATTCTCCAATGTACTTTACCGTCCACAAGCAATCTGTGTGACAATGCTTCCCATAAGCTCAAAAACCTTTCTGGGGTTTATCTCATGACTGGTTGAGTTATGCCCCAATTGACCATAGCCTCCAGCTCCAAATGTAAAGACCCCGCCTTCCTGGAAAAAATACAAAGTACCCAATTTATTACACAAGGACCACACCTCACAAAAATAAGTTTCTCTACTGCAAATCCGTTTTTTCCCCTTCCTATGCCTTCCCTGCAAGATACTATAACGTAAGGATAAACAATTCTAAATATTTTATAATTTTAAATTACTTACAGTCTTGGGATGAAGGCTAGTGGTATAATTACACAGTTACTACTGTGTTATTAATTTATTCATATAATCACTACATTATTCTGAGATAAATATTAATCATTGTCACTAATAAAAAGATGAAAATCCTCATTTTTCTCTTGGTATTTTCTTCTCTAACCATTATTATTATTGTTGTTGTTGGTATCTTAGTGAATTCTATTCCACTAAACCTAAAGGTGATGGAGTTTTCATATTTTTGCAACATACTTATACCAAGCAAAATTGAAAGTGTCACCAGGGGGCATGTGTTTCAAATTATGCAAATTATTATTTTTACATTATTGAGAGATTACTTCAGAACATCTTTATTATAAAGTCTATCAAGAAGAACCAGTTTTGTTCTCAATTTAAACCTAAGCAAAAGAAGTCCTCATTTTCTTCGCATTCTACATTATTACAGATGGTATATAAAAACTTTTCAATTCAAATTATGTAATTTTGCTTTTCTGGTTAGAGCCATCTTAATAAGAGCCTCAAATTGTTGAGCTGCAAAAATGTGTCACCAGTTACAATTGCTACATGAATAATAACTTTTAAAATTCTTTTTTCTTCACTATATATATATATATATACATATATATATATATAGTAACTTTGGTGAATGTGAATGACCTTACAAAATAAATTTTAGCTAATAGTATAGTTAATACTATTAATCTTCTTATAATAAATAAAAAACCTTAAAATCAAGCAAATGCTTGAGAAGTAAAATTTTGTAGATTAATAGCAGTTTACTTGCAAATTTGTACTTTTTGCATTTTGGACATCTTAGATCAACAAATATTTGTTAATGATTAAGAATACCACTTATCATAAGTCAATTTTAAAAAATCAATTCTAAATATGAGGGAATATAAAGTTCCACATTCTAATGAGTACTTCAACTTTCCTAATTGTGTCTATCCACCATGCAGAGCAGAAATAAAGACAAATAAACACACTAATTTAAAATCTGGTCAATGCAAGACCTTGCCAGTCCTCTTAGACATAAACATTACTACAAGAAAGACCCTGAGAAGATTTGGGGGATCATGATGATTTTTTCTTTTCGCTCAACTGCTGATCTCTCCATCAGACCAAGCAGCACTGACACTGAATTAGCACTCACCCCAAGACAGGGTGCTCCTTCCAGGTCAGGGTTGAAGCCACTGGCAAGATTGTGTGAGGAAAGGTCATATTGTAACTGCTTGCACAGTACTTGGCCTGTGGATAATAGAGGGCTTCAGTTTCCTCTACTACTTAGTGTAAAATATTTATAAGCCAAATGGATGCTAAATTAAAACAATACACAGCTGTACAATATAATTTGGAATTAATCTACCCAGCATGGCAAGCCACAAAGCACTACAGAGGAAGCTTTAACACTGAAAATTTTATGTTTCAGCAATATTTAAAATAGAGCTGTAAAATTATCAACAGAAAGTATCACATGTAATGGCATGCCACTGTTTTTTCTTTTCTGATACAAAACACTGCCAATTGACAGAAAATGAAGACAACTTTGGAGATGATCACTGAACATTAGCCTTTATAATATTCCCTTTCATTATTGATATTTTAGTAACAATAAACAGCCACTGCACTCACATTTTAATGCATATAACACTTAAAAGTTTTCATTATGTCCAAGAATTGTCCTGATTTTAAAATTACTACACAGAGTACAAGAATGAAGGCAACAGTTTTATACCTTAGTAAGAGCTGCTGTATGATCTTCTCCACAGCAAATGTAAACTATTTTCTGTGATCTTAGTGATTTCAGCAAATTAGGAACAAACCTATCTGAAAATTTAAACAAAAAAGTTAACACTTTTAAAGGCATTTAATTTTAAATTAGGCACCATGTATTTACTTTACTAAGGTTTATTTGGCTTTTCCTTGAATACACCTCTGATGGTAATATACAATGAATCAGTAATAACAGCTAGCATTTGTAGCACTGGCTATGTGCCAGGCAAGTCATTAAGTGAGCATCTGACAAGTCTTCTCTTATTTGATCCTTACAACAACCCTAGGGGGTGGGTGCTATTGTTATTCCCATTCTATAAATGGGGAAACTGAGGCAAACAGAGGCTAAGTGATTTGCCAAGAGTCATCCAGCTAGCTAGTGTCTGCAGCAAGATTTGAACTCAGGCCATTCCGCTGGTTCCAGGCCTGGCACTCTGCACACTGTGGAGCCCTCTGGAAGGCAGCTGTCTTCATATCTCCAGTTCCTCATGCAGTGCCTTGTACACTTATTAAATGTTTGCTGAAGTTATCTGTTGAATTTCCTAAGACAAGCAGCAAATAAACAGGAAAACTAACACACTGAATAGGCAGGAGAGGGATCAACTCCATACATTTTAAATTAAGTACTGGTGATACAACAAAACACTACGTTGCAGAGACAAACTTTTAAGTAGAACAGAATGACAATGTTGAACTTTTTTTTTAGGCTGTAACCCTCATCAAATTTAAACTAGACTCAAAGGTTAAAGCACACAACGCTAAAATCCTTCAGAAGAACATGAGAGGTGGTGTGGCATGGTGAAAGTTACCATGGAGTAAGAATCAGGTGATGTGGGTTCTGAGCTTGGCTCTGTTACAAACAGCTATTTGACCCTTTGCAAGACCCTCAGAACCTCAAGCTTTTCATCACTGATGTCTCTTTATAGGTCAATCTTCAGTGAGAAGCTCATACCATGAAAGGACAGGGATAAGACCTAGAATTGCATCAGTGTATTGAAGTCCCGAGGATTGAAACTCCTGCTGTTAGTACAAGTCAGGACCTTCTCTGCAACTGTTTGATTGCCCAGGATCTCACATCACTGTTGGTCAGTGGTAGGACTTGAACATAGTCTTCCTGATTCTCAGGTCAGTTCTCTATCCACTGGTACCACCCTGTTCTTCAAAACTACTCATCCATGTATTTGATGGACCTAAAATTATTTTATGATAAATCAAGAGGAAGCAGAGGATAGCAGATGTAGAGTCAATCTCAAAGCCGGCAAGGCTTACAAGATACATCCTGGCTGCCAATCATGTTACTTCTCAGTGGCATAAAACTCAAAAAGACACAGAGGCCACTAAACTATAACTAAGGACCATTGCAGGGCCACATTATTGACTTAGTTTTAAATGTAGTACTATCTATGTTCTATTTTATTTTTTGTTAAATATTTTGTTAAATATTTCCTAATGACATTTTCATCTGGTTTGGGCCACACTTGGGAGTATTGTGGACTGCATGTTTGACATGTCATCCCTAAACAATTCTCTAAGATGCAGAAAAAATGCTGACCTGCACTAGGAAAGGGAGTTTCCTCACCTGGGAAATTCCACATCCTGATAGGGCTAAGCCCATCTCTAGCAATCCCTATCTCTATCTCTTAACAATAAATTATGTTCTCAATTCCTAACTTGTCATTTTCAAAGGTCAAAAAAATCTCAAACTCAAGCAGAAAGGGCTTTATAAGCAACACAATGATATATAAATGTAACAATAGCTAGCTTTAAGATTTAAGATTTGCAAAGCACTTTCCAAATATGATCTCATTTAATCCTCACAACAACCCTGGGAAGTAGATGCTATTATTATCCCAATTTTACAGATGGGGAAAATGAGACAGATGCTAAGTGATGTGCCCAGGGTCACATAGCTAAGAAGCATCAAGATCAAGTTTGGACTCCAGTCCTTGCTGACTCCAGGCCCAGAACACTATAAACTGGACCACCTCTATGCCTAAAAAATGTCAACTATTTTGTAGGAGATAACATTTTTCGACAAACTTTATTTTGCCAAGTAGGGCCCCAGAGACTGTATACTTGCATAATTATTTGTTTATCCACACAAACTGTTGCTGGGGATCAACAATCCAACTGCTCCCCCTCTCAGGTAATTCTCACATCTTAATATGCAACTCGCCTCACAAGAAGTTACGGACTTTTGAAAGTCTAAATGGGCTGAACTTCAAAACATTCATTTTCACTTAACACTAAGAATATCGGAGTCCCATTTCTGTAATCTACCTAAGTGAACTTTGGTCCCTTTAGAGACTCTGAGAGCTGAAAAGGACTTGAGAGTCTGACCCCTTCATTCTGTAAATGAGAAAATGAAGACCCTGAGAGCAGATACCATTTCCTTAACCTCCAAGCCCCTGAGGGGCAAAGGTGAGACTAGAATATCAGTTCTATGACTGTTTTTTGCACTGTCATGTGATGACTCCTTGAAGGTGTGTGACCTTACAGTACAAGAATTATTAGGTGCAAGTCTCAGGTTATCAGGGGACAGTAAAGGTTCAACATAAAAGGATCGACACAGAGGTCTGAACTTTCACTGAGCAACTATTCTAGGTAGATGGCAATGGGAACCTACCATTTTCATCATTAAGACCTAGCTGACCAAACTTGTTCCGTCCCCATCCAAAGATAGCTCCTGAGAGAGTGAGAACAAAACTGTGGGCTCCGCCTGCGGCTACTTGACTGAAAGGGATTCCAAGGAGAGACTTAAGTAGTTGTGGGGAACTCTGCCTTTTCAACTCAAAACCTAAACCCAGCTGGCCATGTTTATTCTGTCCCCAGGAAAAAACTTCACTTCCTGCAAAAGAAAAAAAAAGTATGAATTCATATGACCTATATCAATACATTTCATTTAAAAGTTTCTTCGATCAACAAATCATTCAAGGTTTTTCTTCTCATCTTTTATAAAGTATAAGCTCCTAGTGGGCAGGGAATATTTCAACCTTTGTCTCTGTAACCCAGCATGTGGCAAATATTAGGGAAATGTCTGTTAAACTGAATCAAATTGTAAAGACACAAGAGAAGCTGCACTGATCATTATCCTATTTATTTAGCACAGTCACACATAAAATTCAAATGGAAACAGAAGATGCTGACTAGTTAGATGTTCTGTGCTGATGCCTTTTTAAAAGTCTGAGTAGATACGTGAACCAGGCACATAGTCACAAAGCACGGCGACGATTGTTTTATTTACCATCAATTGCTGGGAAATAACAAAAAGAAACTCTCCTGTTATAAATTTTAGCCACTTTCATGTGGATGATGGTGCTAGGAGGCACATCACCCAAATAAGGCTAGACTCTACAGGAAGGGATATGATCATGGAACAGTAAATCCTCTCACTGTATTGGCTACAAAATCCAGTTTACATAAATTAAAAATGTAAAGACAATTATAAGGAGATATCTAGAAAAACTTCTTTAGTACTTATAAAACCCAGTTAGTGTGTTAATTGTGCATATTGCTTATCTATGCGTTAAAGCCAATCCAAGAGGACCTTCTACTGGACAATATTTTGTTAGCCCTAAGTTTGTGCTGTTAAATATCCATTAAAGTAATAAAATTCCATTTCTTTTAAAGGCAACAAAACAAGCCCTCAGTTTAGAAACTTCACCAATTCAAAGTCCCCTCCTCCCTCCTTTCATAAATGCCCTTTTTAGGTGCAATCATGCTACAATTGGATACAAATCACAAACCATTTACTTTAGCTATAAGTGCAAAAACGAATATCTTCATAATGTTAGCAAATACTATCAAAATGACATGCAAAGCATGTGATGAAATAATGACAGAGGAAGCTAAGGAGGCAGGGGATAAAGGGCTGGGCCTGGAGTCAGAAAAATCTGAGTTCAAATCTTACCTCAAATACTCTCTAGCTGGGTGACCCCAGGCAAGTCACTTAACCTTTGTTTGCCTCATTTATTGAACTGTAAAATGAGAATAATGACAACACCTGCACCCTACCAGGACTGTTGTGAAGATTAAATGAGATAAATTTCTATAAACGCTTATTCTCTTCCCTTTCCTCAAAGCAAAATGGGATTATATGGATGAATTTGATTAATCTAAAGATATCTCTTCCCACATAATAAATTACCTATCCTATCATGTTCTCTCTCGCCTTCTCACTCTGTAGGAAATATAAATAAGCAGTCTCAAGAGGCTTCTCACTCTCTTATTTTGAGCCAGACAAAAGTCAAAACTAAATATACTTTAGGCAAGCAAAAGTACTAAAAGAAAATACCAAAGTCATAGGCTCACTCTTCCTTAGAATAAGATTTTTTAAAAATTTTATGCTTTCTGTGAATCTGAACTGATATAAAACTGGTTTTAATTTATCACCTATTTTGGTCAGATAATTCAATTTCATTGTTATTTGTGAAAATGTTCCATTTTTTGCCCTCTATAAGATTTCTTTTCTCTCTCAAAACAGCATGTCCCAAATGATCAGTCCAAAACTTACATGGCAGGCTAGGCTTCACTATACTCACAGAAAGCTCCCTGGTTTTAGTCACCTGACTCCAGGTTTGTTCTATAAAAGATAGTCTAAGATCTTGAAGTCATCAACTCAAAGCTTGCCAGGGTAGCACAGTGAAAAGAGGCTAAGTTCCAGCTCTGCCAGGAGTTGGCTATGCTGGGATCATAAATTTAGAGCAAAAAAAGAACTTTGCAATCCATTAGTCCAACCTGCTCAGGTTCAACTTGACCAGGCCACATGAAAGGCCCTAAGTTGGGATGCTAGCAGGTGACTCCAGAGCTCCTGCATCCAAACCCAGCCCTCTTTCCATTAGGCCACACTGCTTTTTTCTGAGCTTGTTAACACTGGAACAATGATTCTCACATTATCTAACTCAAAAAACATTCAAGAAACTTTAAAATGCTATGCAAATGAGAGTCAGAAATGATAGGGTGGGTGCCCAAGTTTCAACTTCTACTAGAAGACAAAAATAAATACACAGCAAGTTTTCTTCTCTCTCTTCACAATCTACTTCTAAATCAACGCTGAAAAAGCAGAGCAGAGAACTAAGAAAACTCTTAACTAAATTTACATTCTCTTTTCTTAACCTGTAAAGTGAAACTAATTAAGTGAGTCTGAAAATCTGAAAAAGTAAATAGTAATTGGGAATTTCATTGATCCATTCTTGATCGGGAAAACTCTTCCAGGCAGAGACAGAAGAGTAAAATTTTTAGATGAGATAATGAAATTTTTAAAAGAACAAAATGCTTTATAGACATCAAGTTAAGAAACTACAGTGGATTTGGTTCTAAATAAGAAAAGCACTGGTAGAGATGTGAATGTATGGATCACTTTAGACTAACACTAAGCAAGTGATCATGACGTCATTATTGTATCATTTCCTGTGATGACATGATACTGTCAGTCGTGCAGGGTCAGCAAGCAATGGCCCATGGACCACGTTCGGCCTGCCACCTCTTTCTGCACAGTCCAAGAGCTAAGCACGGTTTTTGTATTTTAAAAGTTGTATGGGAACAGTCAACCCCATTCATTTCCATATCCTCTGAAGCTGCTCTTATACACATGGCTAAGTCAAGTGATTACAAGAGAGTGTAGGTGGTATTTCTCATCCCATAAAAATCTCATTTCAGACCAGCATTAACAGATGAACACTTGCAATCAATTTTGATGATAGGGGACGTTAACTCTAAACCGCAATTAAGCAAAATGTTATCCCCCAAAAGAGAAGTCTATTCTTCTCTTTAGTAGACTTGTACCACACACACAAAACTGTATTCAATCACTGTCATCGTTAAATTTTCAAATAAGTCAATAAAAAATTTGTAAAATGTTTTCAGTCTTGTTACATAAATATCTACATGATATCCTTGGTTCTGCTTCTTGGTTTACAAAGTCTAAAATATTTGCTATCTGAACTTTTACAGAAAAAGTGTGCTGATCTCTGTGATAACTCAGTTTTTATAAAGCGATATTATGACAAAATTCTAGTATAAAGGGGAAAAAAATGAATGTAAAATACAGACCAATCTAAAGACTGACTAAAGCACACTGTGCTGGAAGCCCAGGAAAAAAATGCATCATTTTATGTGTTTATTTGGTGACCTGAATGAAGGCACATAAACGAATGCAAACATGGGAAAACTTATATTACACTATCTGCTTGAATGTCTTCATAAACAGCACCCACTCACTCACTCACCCACTCACTCACTCACTCCACAAGGAACCAAAGTCAAGAGTAACAGATGCAAGAGAGATCACAATCCCTTTGGTGTGCTGATGGTCTCAAACAAGCCCACTGCCTGTTAACACATTTCTTTTCTACTTTCCAAACATCTCTATGTTGCCCTCAAAGACCAAGATTCCAGCTGAACACCATTAATGACTCAATGGTAGCTTTAGCTCAATCTGCATCAATCTGACAGCAAAAGTGAAGCAACTGCTCAGAGGCTTCTCGGTGCCGATAATGAGCATCAGATGACCTAGCTCAGCTGGACAAAGCTGGGCTGTGACTCCGCCTGTTTACCAACCCCCCCAAAAGGCAGAATCTTTCCTCTTGCTCTACAGACAACAGACATGTGGCACTGGACTTCCTGCTGAGGCATTCCCTGAAGAATCCTATTTAACAGTCCAACAAAAGGCCAGTAAAGTTTCTGAATTTAACCTGTTTTGGGACATTACAGAAATAATTCACAGATTAAACAGATGGATCTTTTGCCAGAGAGTGCTCACCACCTTACTATACAGACGTGTAACATGGCCCCTATGCTGTCTTTATACATGGAAATTTGATGAATTTTACATATGGTTCTTGAACAGTTCATAGATTTATAATTGGCAAGACAAGTAATGCAACCAAAATGGCATATCAGTGACATAAAGTTCATTATGATATTTTCAGTTTCACTAGTGCGACTGATATTTCATGAAAGAAGGATATTAGGATCCTCTCTCCAATCTTTCCAGCTCAGACAGGAAAAGCATGTCACTGGACATCCCATTAAATAATGCAAAAACTCCCTACAGGGGAACATAAGGTCACATAAAATCTGCCCTCATTTATGGATATTTGTAGTAAAAATGAGGCCCCCATGGTACAACATGCTCTGGCTTTTCTAAAAACATTACCCCTGAAAAAGCAATGACTAACACAAGAACAAAAAGGAGGCAAGGTAGTGATGACAAAGTTCTGACGTGACATCTGTAGGAAGCACCTCAGCATGAAGGTTGCATTTTTCTCACAACGATTAAGTTATGCATAAGATTTATCAAATGATGGCTCAGTACATTTATTCCCTAAACCTATCAAACAGGAATAATGGCATTAAAAAAAATATGC
The DNA here is from genome assembly GCF_028583685.1 of Petaurus breviceps papuanus. Classification (NCBI taxonomy): domain Eukaryota; kingdom Metazoa; phylum Chordata; class Mammalia; order Diprotodontia; family Petauridae; genus Petaurus; species Petaurus breviceps. The sequence continues at coordinate 22,799,741 of NW_027187353.1, read as the reverse complement.
TTACCTTTTGAGAGGGCAAGGGAATGATAGTAACCGCAAGCAATCTGTACTATCTGAATATCTGTCAAACTTTTAATATTTCTAGGAGAGGGAAAAAAGAGAGCTCAGTCAAACACAGAAACATAACCATCTGTTCAAATGGCATCACATGGCATTTTCTCATAGTATGATGAGAGCACAAGTCCCAAAAGTTAACATACAAAATGATGAAAACATCATTTTAGAAAAAGAGTTTAAAGCCAGCATGGATTTAAACAATGCATACACTTATACTCATCATTGAAGTAGTCTCCAGTGTGCGCCCATAATTAATACATGTTATTTTATTACTGGTCCTGGTTCTCTTTACAACTGAACTTGCACTGACTAGGATTTTCGCGATCCCAAAACACTCATGCTTCATTTTCATTGGTCTTATCATTTCTTCCCTATTTCTAATATAATTTTCCTTCCACTAAGTTCCTCAGGGCAGGACAGTTTTTCTAGTGGTATTAATGTATAAAACAGAAAATAGAATCCCTCTTTGCTATCTTTTTGTTTCTATCCCCAAATCAAGCATACCAAACAATAAAATCTTTTTAAACCTTTTTGTGAAAAAAAAAAAAAAAACAACCGAATAGAACAATCACACTTAAAGTTCTCTTACATAGCTCCCTTTCATATTCAACAGTGGTCCTATCCTATTTTTCCTTTTTCTAAATGGATTTCTAAGAAAAAAAAATTTGTAAGGAATGTTTCTCATTTCCCTTTACCTGATACTGCTACCTGACCTAATTCTGCCAAATGAGTGTCCAGAGCAAACTCTGACCAGAGAGTTGATGCCCATGATTTTCACTGCAAGATCTTCAGCAATCAAATTCTGAGTAGAAAAAAGGAGTTACTCTAATTCTACATTTCTGTATTATAAATATTTGTTTTTAATTTAGTGGATTTATCTTGTAACTACAAAATCTGAAAGTAGCATTACTACTGAGCTACCAACAGCCCACAATTTTTACAATTTACAAATGGATCTTCTCATGGAAATTTTTCTTACTTAAGAAAATGTCTTATCTTTGCAACAAATAAAGTGACAAAGGACTAGTAGCAGGAAACGTTTGTCATGTACATGAATAAACTTAACCAAAAATGTCAAATATAAAAGACCACTCTACACTGCCCAAAGCCCTTAAAAAAGTTGATTCTAGTTGTGGCAGAGACCCAGCAGAAATGTGTTAATATTTTTACATAGATTCAAAACACCATTTACTTAAGCATGTTGTACACCAGGCTAAAGTGAATGAATAAATTTGAGTGAATCAAGTGAACTGTTAATTTATGATATGAATGCCAGAAAACATTTCCACTGCCACAATAAACTGCATCAGATTAAAAAAAACCTCAAATACCCATATTTGGAGGCTTTAGTATTAATCTTGTATTTAAAAATTGGGATAAATAAACTCCTAAAGTTGGTCTGCAATAACATCCAATGAATGATGACTCCACTTCCCAAAGTAAGCCTTACTAATTTTAAGATAATTTGCATGGTACTTTCTCTATCATGCACTAGACACATAGTAACAGGTGAAAATACTTTCCTATGAACTGTGAAAGAGAGTTTATCTCCCTGGAATGCACTGTTTAATCTTATATTTGGTTCCTAAAAAAACAATACAACTGTATATTTTGTTACTTTCACCAGAACAAAGACAAAACTCAAACAGGTACAGTGGAAACATAAAATGATCTACCAACTACTGTTTTTGTGAAGAGGAAACTAAATTTTTGTTACAATCACATCTTTAGTGAGTCAAATATTCTCTTGGAAAATAGGGATACATTTTTAGTTGCTAAGAGTTTTCTGTTAAAACTCTTAAATAGCTTTTAACTGAATAACACCCCCCCCCCCAAAAAAAAAAAAACCAATCCTGTAAGGTAGATTACACTATTCCCTAGTAATCAATTGTGTAGGAGAAAGAGCTAAGTTGGCTTCTCACTTTATTTATCTCATTTATTTATTTATCTATTTATCTCATTTCTGCTTTTTATTCAAGCAATTTATTCTTCCTTCTCCTTTGTCAGCTGTGTGCACAAGTGCAGTTCCCTCTTTCTCATTCACTAAAAAATAATCTTAAAAGGCTATTGGATCTCAAATTATATGACAGAACCTGTCATTTAAATATTTTTTATTCATTTAAAGCTTTTAAAATGTATACTTAGGAAATTATGAAAATGCTTCATTCCAAACAATGATTTCTTTAGATAACAACTTTAAAAATTCTTTAGACCAAACTTCTTTTAAATCAAATTCAAAATAAAATGTTTCCTCCTTAAAAGAAAGGCTTACTAATTTTTACATTTGACAGTCTTTTTCAAGCTACTAAAATCTAAAATTTCCAATTTTAAAGAAACTATAAATTGTTCTATCATGTACAGTAATGAAGATAATGTTAAAAAGTAAACAAAATTCCAACAAATAAACCCAAAATTCATACTGATGATCTTGTCAGTAATTACTGACAAATGGTCTGAAATGCCTGTAATTAGAAATAACAAAAACTAAGCAATCCTGATAAGCCCGATAGTTTTAGACATTTGTATAGCTTAAGTCAACTTTAAAAAGAGGTCTTGTTTTACCAAATAGTTAACAGAAGCTATTTTGAAACTATGAAATAGTATTCTTTTTTTTTGTTTGTTTTTAGATGAAAAAAAATATTTTTCTTGACTGGGGTATAGATATTATTAACTGAAATATTAAACCTAGGTTGGAATCATGAATAATTGCTTAAGATCAGGGAAAGCGATACTTTCCTTGTCATAATTTCCTTGACATAGGAAATTAGAGTACACTAATAATCCATGCAAGTAGTTACAGAGTCACTTTCATAATCCTCAGAAATGCCATTTCCCATCTAAGTCACCTTTTCATAAAGCTCTACATTAGCCATAAAACCAAGACATTTGTAAAGTCCAACTTCTTCCAATGTTTTTCTTAAAATGTTAGTGTGAAAATTCAGATTTTAATCAACTTACTCTGAACTATTAAGGACAAGGACAAAATTAAACTAATATTTTACAGAACACAAACCATCTGTATCCTATCCAAATTCATTGTTTCTTCAAAATTCCTGATTTCCACATATATCCACAGCTGAATTAGAGAAGCCTAGCAATTAAATTTAGCAAGAATTAAATTAATTAAATTTAGGAGAATTTAGCAAGCTGACTCTCATTGATATTCACCAGCATATGGAAACATTTCCAGTACTAAGTGGCACTGAACTACCTTCCAAAGTAAACTCTAATCCAGCAAGACTTGGATCATCCTGGACTCTCTCCTCCATTATACTCCTTAATCTCATGAAGACCACAGATACAGCCTCTGGTCAATTTCTTAGGCAACAGTGCTCACCAGGAATCCCTTTTCATTTCTCTTACCTCTTCTGAAAGGCATCTAAGCATTAATTTTCACCCAAGAGAGACTTAAAAATCTTTGCCTCCTCCATCCCTGGTTTGTGCAGTAGAAATAATAGTGAACCAAAGGTAAGAAGATACAGTTCTACCCCCAGCTCTGAAACTTACTGAGTTAGGTAACCCGGGGCAACCTTTCTGCCATTCAGGTTTGTCAGTGTAAAATGGAGATAATACCCTTCTGCTTACCTTATGGGCTGCTCTTGGGATTAAATGAGAAAAATGAAAGCACTTTATAAAATGGAAATGAAATAACAGAAAGCAATATTATTATTCCTGTTATTTAGTATAATACTACATGGAAACAATAAATATTGATTAATGTGAACCACTGATGGCTTACCAGTATTACAGTTTAAATTGTCTTTAGCAGATGTCTAAAGTACTTTTTACATTGCTTTCAGTACTGCCATTTGATATTGCTAGGATAGCCTTTCATAAAAAGTACCCAGCAAAAATCTGAATGAACTTAAGATGAATTAGTTAGGAAAAATGGCAAAATTAATCAAATTTTATTAATAAGACTCATTAAAGACTAAAATGAAACACTAGGAATAACTTGGTGTTGTATAAGTTTTGCAAAGACAAAAAAGATAATGTTTAGAGCTGAAGACTTGAGTAAGATTTCCCCCAAAGATATATTGGATACGTATAAGAAAAAGAAGTGGAGAGCTCATAAGTACCATCCAGTTTCATGCAATTTTCTTTTCTTTTTTTTTAATTTTTCAAATGCTTTATTAACTTCTTTACATAATTCATTTCTGTCAGATTTTGAGTTACAGATTTTCTCCCCATTTTTCCCCTATTCACCACCCCAAAATAGCAGTCCCTCAGGATATCCCCTCCTCCAATCTGCTCTCTCCCATATCTTCTCCCATACCCACTTCGACTTTTGCAGTAGGGCATGGTGGATCTCTGTGCCCCAGTGCCTGTATATCTTATTTCCCAATTACATGTAAAATAATATTAATAATAGTATATATATATATATATATATATATATATATATATAT
>NW_027187353.1:22704719-22795265 GCF_028583685.1 Petaurus breviceps papuanus | reverse complement strand
TGAGAATTTCTTGAAGGATGATTTCTAGGTTCTTTCTTTGATCATGGCTTTCAGGTAGTCCAATAATTTTTAAATTATCTCTCCTGGATCTATTTTCCAGGTCAGTGGTTTTTCCAATGGGATATTTCACATTGCCTTCTATTCTTTCATTTGTTTGGATCTGTTTGACAGCATCTTGATTTCTCCTAAGGTCATTAGCTTCCCTTTGCTCCATTCTAAATCTGAAGCAATGATTCTCCTCAGTGAGCTCTTGAGATTCTTTTTCCATCTGGCAAATTCGGCTTTTTAAGGCATTCTTCTCCTCATTGCCTTTTTGAGCCTCTTTTGCCATTTGAATTAGTGTGTTTTTTAAGGTGTTATTTTTTCTCAGTCAGGCTGTTGACTCTCATTTCGTAATTCTCTTGCATTGTTCTCATTTCTCTTCCCCATTTTTCCTCCACTTCTCTTATCTGCTTCTTAAGGTCCTCTATGGCCTGTAACCAGCTTGTATTTTCCTTTGAAGGTTTTGGTGCAGGAGTTCTGACTTTTGTCTTCCTCCTGTTCCATACTTTGATCCTTTTTGTCCGCAAAATAGGAGTCTAATATTGGATTCTTCTGTTTCCTTTGCTTCATTTGCCTGGTCATGTTGGCACTCAATTACTTGACTTTTGGGCTTTTTGCCACAGTAGGACTTGGCTAGCAGACAGGGGAGCTTCATACCAAATGCTGGAGTTTTCTCAGCTGCCAAAGGCATTATTTGGGTGCCCTCTTTGAAGCCTCCACATGCTCTAGCCACACACCCCAGGACCTCCACCCTAGACCAAAATCCAGATCCAAGCAGGTTAAATCCAAGAACGATTACCCCTCAGACTGGTCACTTGGTCCCCCTACAGTCTGCAGGCCAGGAGCTGAAGCTGCCACTTGGAGATGGCTGTGCTGCAGCACTCAGCAGCTTCTCGCCCCCAGGGCAAAAGCCGATGCACTCCCAACTACTGGATCCCAAAGTCCACACTGCACTGACCTCTCACTTTATCCTTAGCCATCTATGCATTGGTAATTCTGGACCGCCACTGATGATGATCTGAAGTCCCTTCAGCCAGTGGCTGGTCAGGCCCCCCCGGGGCTAAAACCTCAGTGTAGAGCGGGGCTCAGCTCCCAGACGCTGTGCTGGCCGATTCCTGCCAGCCTGCCAGGCTGTCCTCGGGGGGAGGTTAGCTTCTCTGTGTCATTTTGTGGGTTCTGTAGCTCCAAAGTTTGTTCAGAGTCCCCTTTTACATGGAATGGAGGTGGTGAGAGCTGGAACCATGCTGAGATACTATTTCTACTCCACCATCTTGATTCTGCCCCCATGCAATTTTCAAAATACAATTTCATAACTGTTCCCTTCTGTCTTGATTTTTTTTCCTTCCTTATTACTTTTTGTAAGAATTATGGGATTTAAAGATCTTCCATGCCCCATTGGACTTGCTGACGTAGCAGGAAGGCGCGGGGCAAGAGGAAGCAGAAGCAAAGCTACAGTTCCTGCGGTGGCTAGCAGTGGTGGCGATGGTGGCAGCAGGAGCAGAGGCAGCAGCAGTGGGAGCGGTAGTCCCGAGGTGGAGGTGGAGGTGCAAACCCCTTTTTGAGCCAGCCAGAATTTCTGCTAAGGACTCCTGCAGAGGACTGCCAGGGGCCGGAGCTGCTGCGCTTCCTGGACACTGGGTGGTTGCTGTGAGTGGGGAGAGGAGGACCTTTGCCTGAGGTAGCTGTTCTGCTTTAAAGGCTTGAGAATGTGGGTGCTTTCTGCTTTATCTACCTGTGCCAATTTCATAACTACTCTGATGGCTTTGACTTTCTGGTTTTGGGACTCAGTCTTTTGGTATTTTAATAAATGTTCTCTCTTTATCCCCCATATAGAAAGCCTGATATATTTTGTGATTGATAACCACATCAGCATATTTACAATTTCCATAGGCATTGTGAATATTGCATTGCTGATATACTTTTCAATTCTTAGTTTATTCAATTCATGGTAGAAATGAGAATATGAAGAAAGAGGATTATTTTTGGTGCCTAATTTAGAGCTATCATCCAGTCCAACTGCCTCAAAACTGAGGCTGAGAGAGGTTCCATGACTTGTCCTTGGCAAGACAGGCAGTGAAGGAGAAGACCAGGGACTCTAACCAAGCACTCTAGTCACTGTATGACGTCGCCTCCCAGATGTAACCCACAGGGGCTGATGGTACACTTACCCTTTCATAAAGAGTTAGGCCACAGCTTAAGTGTGGGTTTGAATTTTGGCTCAGTTTACTAGCTCAATTCCTGGGTGACATTGGGCAAGTCACCTTATCTCTCTGGGGCTGTCTCCTCATCTATAAAACATGGGTGGGGGCAGGAGGGGAGGGAATGAGGTGACACCTCACTTCCTTTCAGCTCTATGATCCTATAAACCTATGACCCAAATCCCCCAAATAAAAACAATTTTAAAATAATGTAGAATGAGGAAGACATGGGGGCAGCTGGGGCACAGTGAACAGAGCACCAGCCCTGGAGTCAAGAGGACCTAAGTTCAAATCCAACCTCATACACTTAACACTTACTACCTATGTGACCTTGGCAAGTCACTTGACTCCAAATGCCCTGCCTTCATCACTCCAAAAAGCAAACAAACATCAACAAAAAAACCCAGAATGAGGAAGACACAGTCAAAGGTACAATTCAGAAGAGGATTTGAAGGAGAAAGAAAAGGGGACAAAGAAAAACAGTCACTAAAAATGCTGTCACAAATCGCTTTGAAAATATTGATCTGGAAAAGACTGATGCTAGGAGATTTAACATCAAAGATTTTTCCAGTCTTAAGAAGCCAACAGAAATGAGACTAAAGGCTCAAGTGAAGAATTTTTTCAGGAAGAAGGAAAGGAAGGAAAGGAGGGATCGAATGGGTGAAAAGAGCACTGGACTTTGAGGTAGGAGACCTAGGTTCTAGGCTCAATGCTATCACTCATCTGCTGGGTAAAACATCTTCAAAACCAGATGTTCCATCTTTTTTGCTCTTTAAATTTTAAAATCAAGGTATATTCAGTAAGAACAGTGGACTAATTTAGGCAGAATTAGACAGCCAGGTGGTACAACAGATAAAGTGCTGGGCCTGGAGTCAGGAAGACCTGAGTTCAAAACCAGCATCAGACACTTACTTGCTGTGTGAGCCTAAATAGGTTGACCTCTCTTAGCCTTAGCTTCCCATCTGTAAAATGTGGGTAATGGGAAAAGAAGAAGGGAATAACATCTACTATGTGCCAGGCTCTATTAATAACTACTAAAGCACTGTTACAAATATTTTCTCATTTGATCATTACAACAATGCTATTATTAGCATCATCTTATAGCTGAGGAAACTGAGGCAGATAGAGGTTAAGTGACTTGGCCAGAGTCATATAGCTATTAAGTGTCTCAGGCTGAATTTTAACTCAAATCCTCCTAACTCCAGGCCCAGTGCTCTCTCCACTGCACCATCAGCTACCTAATAATAGCACCTACCTTTTAGGGTCGTTTTGAGGATAAAATAAGATAATATTTGTGAGGTGCCTTGCAAAACTTAAAGTACTACACAAATCTTAGCTATTATTTTTTTCTATGAATTCTTTATATTACCTAATTTGTCAGTATACAATTTAGCCTAAATTTCTTTGACTTGTTTTGAATGAAAAACTGAAAGAAACACAATTTAACAGCTTCAGTTTTCACAGCTGTAAAACAAGACTTTTCCAAACAACTACACTGTTAAAGAACATCAACAGAGCTCTGGGAATTGTGTTAATGTTATGCTGCTCCAGAAGAAACAGAAGGAAAACAAAAGTCTTTGTTAATGTTCTACAGCTTTAGGCTACCTAAGTTTGCTACAGAGAAAAAGTACAGATGATGGACCCCATGGATCTCATCATATTTTTTCCCTGGAACTGATGGAAAATGTCAAATTAGCAATAAAAATTATTAACTATAATATACTAAACATTAAGAATTATTTAACCTCACTTGTACCCTGAAAAAACAACACAAAACCTCTGGATATGTAAAGAAACATGATATGATTTTGAAGGGACAAACTGATTCATTTAGTTTAAATAACTTTAAAAAATAAAAAATTTCACCCTGACATAAATTCATTATGAAGCTTCATCAAACAGCAGAAAGAACTCTAATTCCGCAGTCAGAGAACTTGAATTCCAATCCTGCCTTACATTCATTTGGAGCAAGTCATTTAATCTCTCTCTGCCGGTTTCCTCACCTGCAAAATCAGAGGATTAGATTCCAAGGTCTCTGAAATCCCTGCCAACTCTAGAGATCAGATCCTATGAGCTTTCATTTTCCTAATACAGTGAATAAACCCAAATTTAACCCTATTTTTGAATCCATGCATTAGCAATCAATGAAGGGCATAGAGATAGAAAAAAAAAGGATATTTCAAACTCCTACTTGAAATAAACCTAAAATTAGTTTAGAAATGCCACATATTGCTTATTTCTTTTGTTCCTGTAACTATCATCAGCATGAGAAGCAAAACAATTTTAAAAAGAGTAAGACTTTTTGTACCCCTAACATCAAAATAGAACTACAAAGGTTTACAAATTTACATGGATTTTTAAAGTTTAGCTGATTATCTCTTATGTAAAAATCATAGTTCTAAAATCTATGTAAAATTATGGCAATAGAGAGGCATTCCTATAAGAGAGAATTAAAATTTTTAAGGTCTATTTTACAAACTTTTGCAAAATAACTTCTATAAGTAAGCATTCTGATTTCTTAAAATTTTTCAGAATTTAATCCAAGGTAAAGATCTATTTGGGAGGAAGGACCAATAAAGTAAGCTGGACATGACATTTCAGAACTACTACTCACCAGACATTTAATGAGAAAGCTCAAGTGGCCTTATTCCAAATTCAAAAGGGAAATATTTTTAAGATAACCCACTTTTCTTCTGCAAAGCACAGGACAATGGCAGAATGCTTAAATAAGATGTTAAAAATAATTTTCACAAAGGATCATTTTCAATTTTCTAATAACTACTAAAGGGGGAAAAAAGACCTCCTCATGGTCTCCTTCATTACCTGGGCACTCTGATATACTCTTCTGTCCCCGGCAGACCCAGTTGTCCATCAGTATCAAGTCCCCAAGCATATACTTGGCCCTTATCATTCAGTGCGAGTGTATGAGCTTCTCCACATGAAACAGCTACTATGTTTTGGGCATCCAAGGCAACAACCTGCTCTACAGAAACCAAAACGGGGAGAAATTATGTTCTATTTTGTACTTTTGATGAGGATAAATAAAATCACCAAATGTATTCATTGTGCAGAAGATTATATAAGATTGATTGTTCTTAATACATCTTATAAGTAATTCCAGTCATTTTGAAGATATAAAAACATTATATTTCAATAATGCTCTGTCTTCGTTAAAGCCATTAGTGCCTGGGGAAAATAGCATATTTTAATCTCCAAAGATGTTTAAATTAATTTCATAACAAAAATGTAGGGCCATCATGTGATAATAGTGATATCTGTAATAAGGGAGTTAGGCATTATTTTTCCATAAAAGAAATACAAATAACTCCCTGATTACTGAATTTGTAGGTCATTTTCTTGTTCTCAAAGGTCTTTAGGTATTGTATCTGTGTGTATGTGTTTGTCTGTCTGTCTGTCTCCAAGGAAAACTCTTCATTCTCCACCTGTTCAGGGTACCAATTCACTTGGATTGATAAACATGTTCTAACTGTGGAACAGAGATGTCAACATACAAGTTCATCTGATACACACTGGAGGCAGAAATACTTTTCTCATAAGCTTCACCTAAGCTTTACTGTCTAAGCACCTGCAGATGAACAGAGGTTGCCACAGCTGCCAGTGACAAGGAAGAGATTGGCTGCTGCTAATGGACATATTTAACAAATAAATAAACTCCAAACAGAGGAAAACTTAGGTAAAGTTACACACTGTGATATAAGGTAAACATAATTCAAAACCAAAAAGATCTGCACGATGCCTACATATCTGAGTCACCATACAAGACAAGCAAAACTACCTAAGCACAGTGCCTGGCACATAGTGGAAGCTTAATAATTGTTGACTGATTAATATAAAAGATCAAGAATAAAACTTACCATGTTTTTCCTATTTTGTAATATTGACAAGAAACAGGAAATACGCATCACCCAATTTGTTCTTTTTAAAAAATATTTTACACAGTTATGTGTAAAAACAATTTTTAACATTCTTTTAAGTTTTGAGTTCCAAAATTTATCTCCCTTCTCCCTTCCTGAGATGCTAAGCAATCTGATATAAGTCATACATATACAATCATGTAAAACATTTCCACATTAGTAATTTTGTGGAAGAAAACTCACAGGAAAAAAAAGAAAGTGAAAAAAAAAAGTGATAAACAGTATGCTTTGACACCTTCAGTTCTTTCTCTGGGAGCAGATAGCATTTTTTGTCATGAGTCCTTGGATCATTGTATCCCTGAGGCAGCTAAGTCATTCACAGTTGATCTTCATAAAATATTGCTGTTATTGTGTGCAACATTCTGCTTATTTCGCTTTGGATCAGTTCATGTAAGTCTTTCCAAGTTTTCCTGAAACCATCCTGCTTGTCATTTCATTACAATCATATGCCACAACTTGTTCAGTTATTCCCCAAATGATCAGCATTCCCTCAATTTCCAATTCTTAGCCATCATATTTCTGAACAAATATGTTCTTTTCCCATTCTTTAATCTCTTTGGGATACAGACCTAGTAGTGGTATTGCTGGACCAAAGGCTAAGCATAGTTTGACAGCCTTTTGAGCATAGTTCCAAATTGCTCTCCAGAATAGTTCTATTATCAGTTCAAAATTCTACCAACAATGCATTAGTGTCCCAGTTTTCCTATGTCCCCTCCAATATTTATCATTTCCCTTTTCGGTTATCTTAGCCACTGATTTGTCCTTCTTCAATATCAGGTTCCAAATGGAGAGAATGAAATCGACATTAAGAAATTTTTAGCAAAATGCAAGTCAAGTGACCATTTGCAGAACAAATATATTTATTTAAGTAAATCAAATTATTCCACCATCATTCTATAAGCACTGAGAAAAAGTTGACTCAACTTCAATTTTTAAAAAAACGTTTGCTCAGAACTGACGACCTGACTATAAAAACTGCAGGTTTTAAATTTTAAGAAGTAGTATTCAAATGAAAATGCTAGCATACATTTCATGACTTTATCATAGATCCATGAAGCAGAAGGAAGAGCTCAAATGTGAATCAGAATATAATTCTTAAAACTGAAGGCATAATTCAGCTTACAAATCAACTAATTTCATGAAAGGCATACTTTATAAGAATAAATTGTTTTCTCTCACAGGACAAAGGATATGATCCTGGGCAGGTCACTTAACCCTGTCTGCCTCAGTTTCCTCATCTGTAAAATAAGTTGGAAAAAGAAATGGCAAACCACTCCAATATCTTTGCCAAGAAAAGCCCAAATGGGGTCACAAAGAGTGACACAATTAAAATTGCTGAACAACTTCATACAAAAATTTCAACTAGTATATACATTGATTTTTATCATTAACATGCTTAATCTTCTAACATTAAAAGCAGGATACTTAATTGCAAAATATGACCAAGTTATTTTTATGAACTAAATTTAACATAGTCCCACTAACCAGAATCTAGCTCCTTCTGCCAATCCAAATATTTATCTTTGCATATGAGTCAGAAATACAAGAAAAAAAGGACATGCTTGAAATCCATAGAGTTGTGTTTATTCCCTAGTATATTAAAAACAAAGAATATTAAAAGTCTATGTATTAAATAAAGAAATATTAACTTACAAAAGCTGGTCTATCAAGCATACAAAAATCTTAACTTGGAATGTATCTTGAAATTGTACTTCAAGTACATGAACATATTTTCCCAGTTTATGTCCCATTTAGTTAGATGTTAACAGTACCAAGTCACATGCCTACAAATGGAGCATGTGGCTGACCAAATATGGATATATCCTCAAAGAGAATTCTAGTATATTAAAATACACTCAAACTGCCATGTAGAAAAGGAAAAATCATTAAGGAAAACCAAGCCTTTCATGATTGGCGTGTGTTTATTTTAAAATTTGTTTTTCTTGGCAGAACAACTGCTGTTGCTGCTGTTTGTCCTTTGTTCTGGAAGAGAACCATGACATCAGGAAAGTGATGCCATAACATACAAGCGAATTGGATTTAAGTGAGGGAGAGTTGTGCAAAGTCACCAGTCTCACTCTCTCCTCCCAAATCATTTGGATCTAGTGGCCAGATATGGATCAGGACGACTGGAAATGGCCCCGGATGCAATGGCAGACCTTGACCTTTTCAAGCTAAGGTCTGTAACAGGTCGCAGTTTGACTGAGGCATAACACATTCAGTGATTAAGGCTTAATAAAAAATGAGGCAAAGGAGAAGCAGGCTGGGAACTGACAGACGGGTGCACAGACGGGTGCAGCACACTAAGGCAGGCCTGGACGGCAGCGCAGCACAGAGGCAGGCCAGGAGGAGGCCTGATCAATGAGGGGGGCAAGGCATCCCACCAACCACAAGGGACACTACCAGGTCTATCACCAAAGGGATGGGACTGGAAAGAGCAAGGTAAGAATCAAATGCAGGACCCTTGTCTGGGACAGCAAATACTCCTTGGACTACCACTCCATAGCCCAGAAATTTAAAAAGCCCCTATAAGGACCTCCAAGGACCAGGATGGCAGAGTGAAACCTGGCTGCTCCAACCCCCCCCACCTCTGAACCTGAAAACACAGTAATTATTGCCCCAGGGCAAAACCCTAAACAGTAAAGGCTTGGGAGCCCTAGAGGAAGGGCGTGGCTAGGGCCCTGCCTCAAAATGGGTGCAAAGCAGACTGCAAAGTCATGACTATGGAGTCCTACTATCCTCAGAGGGAGGAACCAAACTCAGAGGGAGACAATGCTGACTCCACACCCACAGCTGAAACATCAACAGGGAAGGGGTCCTAAGCACAGAAAGATCTCCTAGATGAACTCAAAAGGAACTTTTGAGAGAGACAGAAGACAAAATGAATAATTTGTTTAAAATCAAAATTACAAAATTAGAAAAACATTTTATTGAAGAAAACAGCTCCTTAAAAAGAAAAGTGTGTAATATGGAAAAGGAGCTCCAAAAAATAACCAAAGAAAATAATTCGCTAAAAGCTAGAATCAACCAAATTGAAGCAAATAACTCTATGAGGAACCAAGGATTAGTCAAACAAAACAACAAGAATGAAAAATTAGAAAAAGAGTTAAAATATCTCAATGGAAAAATAACTGACCTGGAAAACAGATCTAGGAGAGATAACCTGAGAATCATAGGCCTACCAGAAAATCATGATGAAAAAATGGACCTGGACAACATTCTCCAGGAGCTCATTAAGGAAAACTGCACTGAGATACTAGAGACTGAGGGTAAAATAGAAATCAAGAGAGTCCACCAGACACCTCCTGAAAGAGATTCCAAAATGAAAAGTCCTCGAAATGTTGTGGCCAAACACAAGAACCACCAGGTAAAAGAGAAAATACTTCAAATGGCCAGAAAGAAACAATTCAAATATCGAGAAACCACAGTGAGGATCACACAGGATTTGGCAGCCTCTACGCTGAAAGATCAGAGGCAGTGGAATACAATTTTTCACAATGCAAAAGAGCTCAGATTACAAACAAGGATCACCTGCCCAGCGAGACTGAGCATATTCTTCTAGGCAAAGAGATGGTCATTCAACGATATGACAGATTTCCAGACCTTCCTGATGAAAAAGCTAGTGCTGAATGGAAAATTCAACCTCCAATTACAAGATGCAAGAGTGACATAGAAAGGTAAACAAGGAAAACACACACAAACATATACACACACACACCCTGTTATTTAAAAAGAGGTGTATGAAAAAGTAGAGGGTATGAGTATAAATTACACAAAATGATTTTTAAAAATCTTAGTAAGGGCTACAAAGGGACTGCAATGAAAGAAAAGGAATGAAGTGGAAAAGGGTAAATTATGCCACACAAAGAGGCATAAAAACAATATAGCAGAGGAAAAGAAGGGAAGGAGATGAATATTATATGAGCTTTTCCTTCATTTGTTCTGGTGCAAGGAGGGAATAACATGGCCAGTAAAGCATGGGACTTTATGGAGAAAAGACACAAAATGTATCATAACAGAGTTGCCCAGATTAACTGAAGAGGAAGTAAATTATTTAAATAACCCCATCTCAGAAAAAAGAAATTGAACAAGTCATCAGTGAACTCCCTAGGAAAAAATCTCCAGGGCCAGATGAATTTGCTACTGAATTCTATCACACATTTAAAGAACAACTGATTCCAACACTCTACAAACTATTTGGGAAAATTAGTGAAGAAGGAGTCCTACCAAATTCTTTTTATGACACAAATATGGTACTGATACCTAAATCAGGAAGAGATAAAACAGAGAAAGAAAATTATAGACCAATCTCCCTCATGAATATAGATGCAAAAATTCTAAATAAAATACTAGCCAAAAGACTACAGCAACTTATCACAAGAATAATACACTTTGATCAGATAGAATTTATTCCAGGAATGCAAGGATGGTTTAATATTAGGAAAACCATCAGTATAATCGATCATATCAACAACAAAACTAGCAAAAACCACATGATTATCTCAATAGATGCAGAAAAGGCTTTTGACAAAATACAACATCCATTCCTATTAAAAACACTAGAAAGTATAGGAATAAATGGAGCCTTCCTTAAAATAATAGGTAGCATCTATTTAAAGCCATCAGTAAGTATTATATGTAATGGGAGAAGCTAGAAGCATTTCCAATAAGATCAGGGGTGAAACAAGGGTGTCCACTATCACCCCTCTTATTCAATCTGGTACTAGAAATGTTAGCAGTAGCAATTAGAGAAGAAAAAGAAATCAAAGGAATCAAATTAGGTAAAGAAGAGACCACGATATCAGTCTTTGCAGATGATATGATGATATACTTAGAGAATCCCAGAGAATCAAGTAAAAAACTACCTGAGCAATAAATAAATTTGGCAAAGTTGCAGGATATAAAATAAACCCACATAAATCCTCAGCATTCCTGTATATTGCTAATGAAATTCAATAGCAAGAGATAGAAGGAAAAATCCCATTTAAAGTTACTGTAGACATTATAAAATATTTGGGAATCTACCTGCCAAAACAAACCCAAGACCTATATGAACACAACTACAAAACACTTTTCACACAAATAAAGTCAGATGTAACTAATTGGAAAGATATCAATTGCTCGTGCCTGGGTCGAGCTAATATAATAAAAATGACAATTTTACCTAAATTAAACTATATATTTAGTGCCATACCAATTGGTGTACCAAAAAACTACCTTATAGAGCTAGAAAAAATAGTAACAAAATTCATTTGGAAGAACAAAAGGTCCAGAATATCAAGGGAATTAATGAAAAGAAATGCTAGAGATGGTGTATTAGCAGTCCTCAAAACTACTTTGTACTGACCAAGAAATAGAGTAGTGGATCAATGGAATAGACTGGGTACACAGGACTCAGCAGTCAATGACTATAGTAATCTACTGTTTGATATACCCAAAGACCCCAGTTTTGGGATAAGAACTATTTCACAAAAACTGATGGGAAAACTGGAATATAGTATGGTAGAAATGGCACAGACCATTATCTAACACCATATACCAAAATCAAGTCTAAATGGGTGCATGATGTAGGTATAAAGGCTGATACTGTAAGCAGTCTGGGAAAGCAAGGAATAGTTTACCTGTCATTTGTGGAGAGGGAAAGACTTTATGATTAAACAAGAATTAGCAGGCATTATAAAATGCAAAATGGAAAATTTTGATTACATTAAATTGAAAAGCTTCTGTACAAACAAAGCCAATGTAACCAGGATTAGGAGGGAAGTGGAAAATTGGGAAAGAATTTTTACAACCTATGTCACTGATAAAGGAGTCATTTCTAAAATATACAGAGAATGGAGTCAAATCTATAAGAATACAAGTCATTCCCCAAATGATAAATGGTCAAAGGATTTGAATAGGCAGTTTTCAGATGAAGTAATTAAACATATTTATAAGCATATGAAAAAATGCTCTAAATCACTATTGATTAGAGAAATGCAAATCAAAGCAACTCTGAGGTACCACATCTCACCAGTCAGATTGGCTAAGATGACAAAACAGGAAAATGACAAATGCTGGAGAGGATGTGGCAAATTGGAACACTAATGCTTTGCTGGTGGAGTTGTAAACTGATCCAGCCTTTCTGGAAAGCAATCTGGAATTATGCCCAAAGGGCTATAAATAATTCCATACCCTTTTACCAAGCAATACCACTTCTAGGGTTATATCCCAAAGAGATATATAAGTGGGAAAAAGACCCATATTTACAAAAATATATATAGCAGCTCTTTTTGTGACAGCAAAGAATTGGAAATTAAGGGAGTGCCCATCAATTGGGGAATGGCTGAACAAGTTGCGGTATATGCATGTTATAGAATACTACTGTGCTATAAGAAACAAGGAGCAGATGAACTTCATATTTACCTGGAGAGGCCTATACAAACTGATGCTGAGTGAGAAGAGTAGAGCCAGGAGGAAGTTGTACACAATTACAGAAACAATATATGTGTGATGACCAACTTTGATAAACTGGACTCTTCTCAGCAATCCAGAGTCATAAGTCAATCCCAAAAGACTAATGATAAAGAACTGAGTTTGAATCCATATTGAAGCAAACTACCTGCTTTTTTTTCTTCTTGTTTGGTTTTGTTTCTGCTTTCCCATTCTTCATTCCATCTGATACAATCCTTCTTTATAACCTGACTAATGCCTATTGTGAAAGTATTTGCAGATACTATACTTGATTGTATGCCACGAGAGGTGTGGGGGATGGGGGGAAAGGGAGAGAAAATTTGAAATTCAAGGAATTGTGGTAATGAACCTTGTAAACTAAAAGCAAACAAATTAATAAAGACAAAAAAAATTTTTTTAAAGGAGACAACGAATTGCCTCTTAAAAAAGAAATAGATCTCGGAGATAAAGATTCTCAGAGTTCCTGGCCAAAAATAGTCTGGACATGAGGTAAGCAGGGCCAGCATGAGACAGGTGTCTAAGGAGAAGAGGCATAAATGAGAGATGTTACAAGTGTAACATGGACAGGACTTATGACAGAATACAAAGTAGAGATAAAGAATGGCTTAGGGTCCCGTCCAATTCTAATTAGTTTTTTTCTCCCTCTGTTGTTCTGATGATTTAATGAAGTCTCCAAAAGCTAAAAAAAAAGTAGCTAATGTTGGTGTTGGACTCATCAAGTCTTAAAATCTCAACCTGAGGGGCAGCTAGGTGGCACAGTGAATAGAGCACCAGCCCTGGAGTCAGGACTCCCTGAGTTCAAATCCGGCCTCACACACTTAATACAAAAACTAGCCGTGTGACCTTGGGCAAGTCACTTAACCCCAATTGCCCTCCAAAAAAAGGCAAAAAAGAAAATCTCAACCTTATGATATACACTAATAATTTTCTCCTTCAAAGGAATAAAAGAAAAGGAAGAGACTAAGTATTCCAGCAAATACCTAAAAAAGAGAGGACTTAGCCATATTCTCAGAGTTAAATGACTAACAAGGTTAACCAGAATTAGCTAAGGTCAGAGAGCTCAGTGGCTTAGAGAATGACACTGTCAACAGGAGTGTTTGGGTTCTTAAAAGAGCAACTTCCAGGGCAGAGTTAAGATGGCGGAATAGAAACAGTACTTCTGCGGGGCTCTGGATTCCACCTCCCCCAATTCATGTAAAAGGGGACTCTGAACAAACTTTGGACTTACAGAACCCACAAAATAACACAGAGAAGCTAACCTCCCACTGAGGACAGCCCGGCAGGCCTGCAAGAAGGGGCCAGCAAGCTGGAGGGACTTCGGATCACCAGCAGTGATCTGATCAGTGGCATTTTGCAGAATTATCAATGCATAGATGCTAAGGACAAAGTGAGAGGTCAGTGCAGTGTGGACTTTGGGATCCAGTAGTTGGGAGCATGGTCAGCCTTCGTCCCCGGAGCAAGAACCAGCTGAGGTGCGGCAGCCGCAGCCATGGGGCAGCTTCAGCTCCTGGCCTGCAGATTGTAGGGGGACCAAGTGACCAGTCTGAGGGGTAATCACTCTTGCTTTAACCTGCTTGGATATGGATTGCAGTCTAGGGTGGAAGTCCTGGGGTGTGTGACCAGCTTGCCAGAATGTGTAGAGGTTTCAGAGAGGGCACCTAACTAATACCTTTGGCAGCTGAGAAAACTCCAGCATTTGGGACGAAGCTCCCCTGTCTGGTAGCAGAGTCCTACTGTGGCAAAAAAGCCCAAAAGTCAAATAATTGAGTGGCAACATGAGCAATCGAGGGAAGCAAAGCAAGGAGAGCAACCAAAGTTTACACTCCTATTTTGGGGACAAAAAGGATAAAAGCATGGAACAGGAGGAAGACGGTGAAGTCAGAATTCCTGCACCAAAAGCTTCAAAGGAAAATATGAGCTGATTACAGGCCATAGAGGACCGTAAGAATGATTTTGAAAACCAAATAAGAGGAGTGGAGGAAAAACTGGGAAGAGAAATGAGAACAAAACAAGAAAATTATGAAATGAGAGTCAACAACTTGACTGAAGAAAATAACACCTTAAAAAAAAGACTAACTCAAATGGCAAAAGAGGCTCAAAAAGCCAATGAGAAGAATGACTTAAAAAGCCAAATTTGCCAGATGGAAAAAGAATCTCAAAAGCTCACTGAAGAGAATTATTCCTTCAGAATTAGATTGGAGCAAATGGAAGTTAATGACTTTATGGGAAATCAAGATGCTGTTAAACAGATCCAAACAAATGAAAAAAAAAATACAAGACAATGTGAAATATCTCATTGGAAAAACGACTGACCTGGAAAAAAGATCCAGGGAGAGAATTTTTAAATTACTGGAATAACTGAAAGCCATGATCAAAAAAAGAAACTAGAAATCATGCTTCAAGAAATCCTCAAGGAAAATTGGATGTTTTAGAACCAGAGGGCAAAATAGAGGTTGGAAGAATCCACCA
This sequence comes from Petaurus breviceps papuanus, assembly GCF_028583685.1. Taxonomy (NCBI): domain Eukaryota; kingdom Metazoa; phylum Chordata; class Mammalia; order Diprotodontia; family Petauridae; genus Petaurus; species Petaurus breviceps. The sequence goes on along the minus strand of NW_027187353.1, from coordinate 22,780,168 downwards.
ATCACCCCCTGAAAATAATCCCAAAAAGAAAACTCCTAGGAATATTATAGCCAGGTTCTGAAATTCCCAGATCAAGGAGAGAATATTACAAGCAGCCAGGAAGAAACAATTTGAATATTGTGCAAACACAATCAAGATAACACAGGATCTGGCAGCTTCTACACTGAGGGATCTAAGGGCTTGGAAGGTCAAATATTCTGGAGGTCAAAGGAGCTGGGATTAAAACCAAGAATCACCTACCTGGAAAAACTGAGTATCGTGTTTCAGGGGAAAATATGTTCATTCAGTGGAATAGAGGACTTTTAAGCATTCTTTTTTTTTTTTAAAGCAATTGGGGTTAAGTAACTTGCACAAGGTTACACGGCCAGTATTTTTTGTGTGCGTGTTAAGTATCTCAGGCCGGAACCGATCCTGGGTCCTCCTGACTCTAGGGCCAGTGCTCTTACTCACTGCGCCACCTAGCCGCCCCTCAAGCATTCTTCATGAAAAAAACAGTTGAATAGAAAATTTGACATTCAGATACAAGAAGCAAGAAAAGCATGAGAAGGTAAACAGGGAAAAGAAATCATAAGGAACTTATCAAAGTTGAACTATTTACATCCCTACATGGAAAAACAATAATTGTAACTTATGAAACTTTTCTCAGTATGAGAATAGTTGAAGGGAATAGAAATGTGTGTGTGTGTGTGTATGTCTATATAGGAGGGTATATGGGCATATGAATACATGTGTTAATGTGTATATATATGTGTATAGCTATACATAGAGGGCACAGGACCAATTTAAAATGAAGGGATGATACTTAAAAAGGTGAAATTAAGTGGTGAGAAAGGAATATAATGAGAGGAGATGGGGAAAGACATAATGGGGTAAACTATCTCACACAGAAGAGGCAAGGGAAAATGGTTACAATGGAGGGGAAAAACAGGAAGGCAAAAGGGAATGGGTCAACCTTATTCTCACTGAATATAGCTTAGGGAAGGAATAACATACACACTAAATAGGGTATCTCACCCTACAGGAGAGTAGGGGGGAAGGGGATGAGAGGGGGGATGATGGAAGATGGGACAGGCTGGGTGGGAGGAAGTTGGAAGCACCCACTTTTGAAAAGGGACAGCATCAAAGCAGAGAATAGAACAAGTGAGAGGTGGGATAGGTGGGAGGGAAATATAGTCAGTCTTTTACAATATATCCACTATGGAAATGTTTTCCATAGCTACACATGTACAACCTGAATTGCTTATCTTCCCTGTAAGGGTGGGTGACAAGGGAGGAAGGGAATGAATCTGGAACTCAAAATTTTAAAATCAAATATTAAAAAAAAAAATATATATATATATACACTATTATTAATAGTATTTTACATGTAACTGGGAAATAAGATATATAGGCACTAGGGCACAGAGATCCACCGTGCCCTACTGGAAAGTCTAAGGGGGTATAGGAGAAGATATGGGAGAGAGCAGACTGGTGGGGGAGATATCCAGTGGGATTGCTATTTTGGGGTGGTGGGTAGGGGAAAATTGGGGAGAAAATTTGTAACTCAAAATCTTATAGAAATGAATGATGTAAACTAGAAGTTAATAAAGCATTTGATAAAAAAAAAATAGAGCAGCTTCCATTTCTACAGCACTCCAGGTTTGACTAGCACCTTCCTCACATTATCTCTGTAAGACAAGGAGGAAGGACAAATTTTAGTCACCAGATCTTACAGGCTCAAAGTTGAACAGACTTCCTTAGGCTCATACACCTAATCACTGGAAAAACCAAGTATCCTCTCTCAAAGTGTTAGACTCTCTCTAGGCACTTAGTCTCAGAATTGGAGAACATGCCCTGAAGGACTAAACATTTTCTGCTCTAAAACTCCAGCCCAGGCCCTCACTGTCCTGTCCCACCCCCAACTGTGAGGGTGGCCCATCATATCTAAGATATAGTCATGTTTCACTTTACTATCCCACCCCACCCCCCATCACCTTACAAGCCTGAGTACCCTCTTCAGCCCCTATACATCTCACTATTGTTTTCCAGTTCCAGAACCATAATCAAATCAATAGTACCATGGCTAATGAGAAAGGTATGCTGATCTATTCCCCATCACCATTTTTGTTGACCCTACTTGGAGTTTCTTTGGCAAAGATCCTAGAGTAGTTTGCCATCACCAGAGTATCCCAGTAACTTTCCAAACCAAAATACCCATCCCTTGCCACCACTTCCGTATATATGTTGTCTTCCCTTATTAGAATGTAACTTCTAGAGGGCAGAGACGAGTTTTACTTTTGAATGTGTATCCTTAGCACTTTGCCTGATACACTGCAAATGCTGAATAAAATGCTTTTTCATTTATTTATTCCACAGTCTAATATGACAATTGTCCAAATGACTAATTCTATAACATCTCAATTTACCCAACTATCAGATTGTGATAAACCAACCCTCAGAAATAGCCATCACCTGAAGCATAAATAAGAAATATGCCAAAAATGAGAAGATGCAACATTACTAGTCAATTTACTAAACCACAAGGTGTGATCTCACAAGCTAGTAATGACTATAAAATCCAAGGGGAAAAAGAAAAGAAATGAGAGAAAAAGAGAAGGGACTACAAAAAAAGAAGGAAAGGAGAACAGACAGCAGGTGAAAATACAAAGTATCCATGGAGAGCAAAGAAATGAAAAAAAAAATAATAAGTGGGAAGGAGCCTGAGAGACTGTGGTACCAGAGCAAACAACTGACCAAATCAACCATATCTTTCAATAACAACATTAAAGATGAACCAATGAAAATAACCCATAAGACTGAAAACATTTAGTTGAAAGATATATTTTTCTACATGCTAATATCTGCTAAATAATGACAAATACATTTCTACAGTACTGAAGAGAAGAACCAAAAACCACTGAGGTCTAGTCATCCCGTTACAGGTGGTACAGTGGAGTAAGTACACTGCTGAACACGGAAGCAGGAAAACCTGAACTCCAATTTTGTCTCAGAACATCCTAGATGTCTTAAAATCTCTTAACCCGTCTCAGTTTCTGTGTCTTTAGATAGCACTCTACCTTACAGGGTCTCTGTGAAGACCAAATGAGATGTTTTATATAAAATGTTTTATAAAACTTAAAGCATTACATAAATGTTTTATTTAAATTATTTAGATCATTAATATTATTCATGATGATTTTGAGACACCAAGAAAAATTTTAGTATACCACTTGCAAAAGCTAAAAAATAGATTTCACATTGAAAGATTTCTATCAAAATCTGTAAAAACAAAGCATTGGCACATAAGGGAATTTTTTTTCCCTGAATAACATTATTATTGATAATACCTAAACAACCTAATGAATCTACAGCATCATCAATGTGGATATGCTCATTTGGATCACTTATTCTTGTTCTCCCCTTAAATCTCTACAGAAGGCAGACCCAAACAACTGAACGTCTCTCAAGACTCCACTTCTCATGGCTCACACTACATGATGGGCCCACCTCTTTTTAGTATTCCATTATACTTTTTATAATATATTTTACAATATAACATTTAATTTATATGTAATGACTAGTTTATTATTAATCTTTTCATATTATAGGGATTGTGTTTTACAGAAGGAGAATCCTCTTGACCAATACACCCCAGTTATTATCTAGGCCTTCTGGATAACTCCAAGTTTAATATACAGGATAAATTATTCTACATTGGTTATATAAGTGAAAAGCCTACCTTTCCTGTGACTGCTGTTGAATTTAAGTCACTAAATCATCATCTAAAAAAGAAAAAGCTGATACTGAAGAGAGCTAAAAACAACTGCACCTTTGCCTACACAAGAGTAGTATCATATAAGGGCAGCTAGGTCGTGCTGCAGTGGATAGCGTAACTAGCCTGAAATCAGGAAGATTCACCTTCCTGTGCTCAAATCTGCTCTCAACACTTACTGGCTGGCCAGGTCCCTCAACACTGCTGGCCTCTGTGTCATCATCTGTGAAATAAGCTGAAGAAGGAAATGGAAACCACTCCAGCATCTCTGCCAAGAAAACCCCAAACAGGGCCATGAAGAGTCAGACTGAACCACATCACAAAAAGTTCCACTTTCTTTCACCAAACAGAAACCAAATCCACAAAATACAATAGTTTCAAGTATTCACTTTCTGGAATACCGAAAAGATTCTGGTTATTCCAACAAAATAAATATGAGGAAAAAAAGGAAAAAAAGAGCCAAGAAGTCACAGAAGATAAGTCACTTTTTATTCCACTTCCAGGAAATATAGTGTGTTCCCCTCTTGGCTGTCCCAATTATACCACTCCCTCAAATGATACAAGTGGTCTGCACTTTATAACTCAACAGATGTTCTGGAAGAGTTGCAGTAGCTAAAAAAAAAAAAATCACTCACAATAACCTGGTCCTGAGACTCCCCAAACTTAGCAGGGCTAGTTCTCTATCAGTAGGCAAACAATCTTTCAGCTACTAGAGACTGACAGACAAAAATAAAAATCTCTGACATCAAGCAGCTTATATTCTACTGAGGGAAAACAAGTATATACCTGACTAAGTCAATACAAAATATATAAAAGTGGGAGGGGGGGGGGCTTGGGAGGCTTGGAAAGGGCTTGAGCTGAAGCCTTGAATGGAGCTAGGTATTCCAGAGTTTGCAGAGAGAACATTCCACCAGTACAAGAATTATTTTGGAAATGTTGAGTTTGAGATGCCCAGGGGGAATTCAGGTAGATGTCCAGGAGGCAGTTGGTGCAGCAGGAGTTCAAGAAAGAAGGTCCCCAGTCCTGGCATAGCCTGCCAGAATCTGCACTCTCCTGATACAGCCTTTGTTTCCCCAGTCAGCTCTGGGGAATGATGAGGCACTGATGACAGAACTGAATCCTCCTGTAATGTACTACCTGGAATCAGATCTGTCCTTCTATTCTCCATGCACTTTTCCTGTATGTTCTACTTCAAGCTTATCCTGGTTTTTCTTATCTATTCCTATCCACTGAAACTCTACTACAGAGAAAAGTAACTTTTCTCCCTTGGGATTCTGGTTCACTATTGTATTACTTCACTTGACCTCAGGGCCACCCCCTGCAAGTTCAGGTGAACTGCTTGTCCTACTTTAATTTTGTCTCTTTTCCCACCTGTCCTTTAAATGTAAAAGGATTCCAAACCTCCTCCATTTCTCTTTCCACCTTCCTGGAGAGCGGTGCTTTTCTGAAGGCTCTCTTCTCTTTTCACCTTCCACTTGCTCCCTAGTGGAGCAGAATAAAAAAATGAAGGACCACAGTCATTCTGCAGATGTCTGAGACATGTTGGCTCCCTCAGCTGCCCAACAGTACCTGATGATTCAACAGTGAGCCAGCCTGTTGATTCTGGAGCTTGACAGTCATGCTGCTTCTCTGGAAAGCCTCCTCACAGGACAACAGAGACAAAGGGACTTCCAGGGCTAAATTTAGAAGCAACAGCAACATTGACCTCTTCCAAAGATAATTTGTGAAGACAAGTGCAATCTGCCCACCATTAAAGCCACCCTCTTGCTGCCCCATTTTTGTATCCCTAGAATCTAAGGAAGAGACTTGATACCCAGTAGGTCTTTATTAAAACCTGAATGGAACCAAGAGAGAAAAAGATGAACGAGACAGCTCTTGCTTTATGTAAGTTCACATTATGCAAGTTCTACTTTAAGTAAAAAATTCTGGAAGAAATCCATATTTCAAAAAAATTACAATTCTTTACATAAAGCAGATGCTATATAAGACACAGTTGGTATGGTGCAGGTAAGTATGATGCAGGCAACATAAATGGTAGTGAAAAGCAAGAAAATTATCTCTATGCAATTCCCAGTGAGTGATACTGTGTCTCTCCCTATGTTCAACAGTGATCCTCATATTTTCACCATAGCTGGCAGCAAACATGCTCTCAAGGGGAAAAGTGAACCATCCTATAAACATAAGCCAACAGATTTGGAAATGAAAATTAAAATCAGAAAATATGAAGGACAAAAATTGACATGGAGAGCACATGAACTTAGGCTTGTAGAGTCGACTACAAACACTATAGTAAAGGATGCTGCCCAAATAAAGGTGCATGCAAAAGGCAGTGCTTCTATAAAGTCAACTTATCTTTCAAAACAAAGAGAAGGTACTCTTCTAGAGATGGAGAAACTATTAACTATGTGGACAGAAGACCAGGCTCAAAGCCTCTTGGAAGACTTAAATGTAAAGTAGCCTAAAGGAATACAGGTATTTACAGCAAGCAGCATTTGGTTTGCATGATTTAAAAACTGTGCAATCTTTCATAATGTGTAAGTATCAAGACAGGCTACTAGTGCAGATACTGAAACAACAAAGAAGTTCCCGAGTTCCTGCAAAAAATAACAGATGAAGGTCCTTACTTGCTGAAGCAAATCTTTAATGTAAACAAAATCAGCCTGTTTTATCAAAGAATGCCATCTTGAAGCTGTATCTTGGTGGAGCAAAAAACTATGCCAGGGCATAAAGCTTCAAAAAAAAAGTTATTCTTCTGCTGTGTAGGGAGTGCTTCTGGGACTTGCAAATTACAACTTGCTCTTATGCATCACACAAAAAAATCCCAGAGCACTAAAAGAAATCGTCAAGGCAATACTACCTGTGTATTATTTCACTAAACCTAGGAGAGAATTATCATTTTTGAATATCGGTTTATGCACTGCTTCATTCCAGACCTTTTGTAATGATAATGGCAATCCTTTAAAGAGTCTACTTATTTTGGATAATGCCCCAGGTCACCCTCCCTATCTAGATGATTTTAATGAAACTGTACAAGTGGTCTGTTGTTGTTCAGTTGTGTGTCTGACTCTTTATGGCTGTGACTCATGGACCATAGTGGCCCTGAGGCCTTCTTGGTGAAGATACTGGGCTGGTTTGCCATTTTTTTCTCCAGTGGTCTACCTTCCCCAAATACTACCTCAGTACTACAACCTGTGGATTGGGGAGTTATTGTAAATTTACATGCTACATTTGCCCAGGCAATTTCAGTTTCAGACACAGATAAGGACTTGATGTTAAGAGATATTTGGGGGGCGGCTAGGTAGCACAGCGAGTAAGAGCACCGGCCCCAGAGTCGGGATGACCTGGGATCAAATCCGGGCTCAGACACTTAGCACCCTCCCAGAAACACCTGGCCATGTAACTTTGAGCAAGTTACTTAACCCCAATTGCTTTAAAAAAAAAGATATTAGGAAATACTATAATATTTACCATGTAATCTGAAATATTGCTAAGGCAGGGAAGATGGAACAGAAACATGTATGAAGAAAACTTGGAAAAAAGTTTGCTTTCAGTTTGTTCCAACTTTTATTGATTTGATGAAGATGAAACATTCAAAGAAGTAACAAGATTGTAAAATTAACACAAAAGCTGGAGCTAGAAGTGGATGAGAATGATATGAGCAGTCAATTTAGTCTCATGAAGAACTGTGGAATGAGGATCTGACTGAGCTTCTAGTTGCAAAGCTTGTAGAAGAAGAAAAAGAAGTTTCAGAACCCGAGGCTGAACCAAAAAAGTTCACAAGGAAATCACTGGCAGAAGCATTTCATTATTTGAATGAATTTTTTTCTTATATTAAAAAGATGGATTCGAATACTTCAAATTTTTTTAAAGTTCAAAGACTAGTTGAGGATTACATCACTTGCTATAATCAGATACTACAAAGAAAAAAATAGCCAATACCCAGGCATCCCTCAATAGCTTCATAAAAAAAAGTTGCACAGTCAACCACCAGTTAGACTAGGTACAGGGGGTGGGGAAGGGGCAACATACTACACACTTATGTTAACTTAAAATTTAAAGTTAAAATTAAAAATTAAAAAAATTAAAAAAAAATTAAAGTTAAGTTAAAATTTAAAGTTAACTTTATCTTCCATTTCAAAATTCTGTTTATCTTTACAGTACAGTATTTAACATGTCTACATTTTAGTACATTTTATGACTTGTCAAAGGTATTATTCTGTCAAAGGCTAAGTGAAGTGGGTAAGTAAAGGCCAATCTGCATTTCAGAAAAATCACTTTACCTTAAGGTCGGTGGAATTGTCTACTTATATAAAATTAAGAACTGTCTGTATATGCAGTCTAGCCCTCAAGGAGCCCACCCATCACCAGACTGATAAGACTCAAATAACAGTAATTCAAAGCTGAAGAACAGAGCCACTAGATGTTCATGCCCACAGGGAATGTAGGGGAGAAGAGAGAAAAGCTGTCCCAATGAAGGAAAGAGAAGGAACAACTGAAGAGGTAAATAGAGGACCCAAAATACTGCAGCACCTCAGACAGAAGGAGAGAATCTCAAAAGCATTAAACATAGAGATCTGTACTTTGGGGGGATTTTGAATATTTACAAATTATCTGCCATTCTGTATCATCCCTATTAACTATGGGAATAAAACAGTTGTAACTAAAAAAATCCAAGAATAATCATGATGATATTTATAGGATAATAGTTCTAGAATAGGAAGGGTACTTGAAAGTCATCTATTACAATGCCCTGATCCCAAACATTTGATTTTAGATAGCATATAATCTTCAAAAATAACAGCAAAAAATGTTGATATACTGTGACATAAACTCACAGTCTAGAAGTCATCCGGAGACTATGAAATCAGTAAAAGACAGGCAGCATTGGAATGATGGCTAGACAGCTGAACTGGAAGCCAGGAAAGTCTAGTTTTGAATCCTTCTTCTAACATCTGCTTGCTTTGTAACTACGGGTAAATCACTTAATCTCTGTGGCCCGATAATAACATCTGCTATACCTACCTCAGAAGATTGCTGATAATGAAATGAGATCTATATGTTTATGTGTACATATGTTAAGTATATGCAAACTTTAACATGCTCTATAAATATAAGTTGTCTTTATTTTCACCATCACCATCATTACCATTAGTACCTATGAAGCTGTGGGATATTCCTGGTTCATCCAGCTAACAATGGTAAAAATGTACAGGGATGGACAATGCTAGTCCCAGTAGGGGAGAGGACCACTGAAAGACTTAGGTACCAGGTCATCAATCCTAGCTCATCTGAATAATGCATGTATTTAGGAAATGAAGACAAAGTCTGAATACGCAGTATGCAATGGAGAAACAATTAATGACAAAATCCTGGCTATCACTGCTATTTCCTGAATCAGTGGATTATTTGCTTTGTCCCTCAGGGTCCAAACACGACAAATGATTTGGAGAGTATAATGAAAGATGAGAAATGAGATAGAAGGTCAGTGAGCAAGAAGGCCAACTTATCCTATAAAGATGTTTTGGCATATTACCTATACATGTGAATCCTCATCAGTCCAAGAATTAAGTTAGGGGCCCCAGAGGGAGCCTTGAAGATGAGAAGAGCCTCTAAGGTGCTGGGCCCAAGATCTAGGATTTCCCCTCAGGTTCCCTTACACTAAATCCAGCACTGTTCCCAGTACATTTACACTGCTGCACAACACCCAGAGACTCTGATACTTGTAAAAGAAAAAAAAAAACACCATCACTAATAATGTTCTATTTTTTGTATACAAAAATAATGCTCCTGACCTATAATAATAGGCCAAAGAGTAGCTTATAAAAATTGTTATCCTGTTCAAAACTATAATAGAGGTGTTTGGGAAGCAATATGCATATTATGATACTATTTCTATCCTTTTATCTGTAGGTGTCAAAGGCTTATAAAAGCATTAAAGGAAGCTTACAACAGCCTTGTAAGATGAAGCTTGTATTGCTATTCCTATTTTAGATGGCACAGAAAAAAAAGGGAACATCTATGAAACAACTCAGTGAGTCATGGGGGAAAACAGAGTTTCTGATTCATAGTTCTATGCACCAAAAGACTTTTTCAAAGGTTTCAAGAAAAGAAGACAAGTAAATAAGAGACCTATTTTTCCTTAAGGTTCTAAAGTCTACACAAAAATCTATCTAAAATCTTTTAAATACTTTAGCTGTAATTGTTGTTAATATAGCAAATTTCTAGTGGTCCAGAATCCAAAGAAAGTTCATGTTACTATATTTTAAGGGTTGTGTTTTAAAAATGCTACATATTTAATTTTTATGAAAAAAGAAACATTCTAAGTAAACAAAATATCAGGTATTCACAAAAATTATGTTTTATGATCAGAATTCAATACAGATTCAGTCCAATATCTTAAACATTCACTAAAAATAAAGTCCTCATTTATATTATCTGAAGTGCTAAACAACTTACAAGGCTTACCACATAATTTTGGTACAAGGATATTTTGTATTCTTCACTAATTGTCTCATGAAGTTTTAGTTATTCTCAGTATGCTATAAACACAGCTTATATCAAATCTGAATCACTCAAATTTTTTTGTTCTGTGAAGTTTGGATTCAGTCAAAGGGCTGCACCTGAGGACCTAAAGAACCACATGTGGCCTCTAGGACAAAGATTCGCCACCCCTGGTATAAGCTCTTTGTGGGCAGGGGCCATAAATCAGACTTCCCTGAAACTGCCCTCTTGTATAGCACTAGAAATATAAACGTTTGGTTTCTTATTCTTTCTAGAAGTAAAATACCACTGACCTTCATGGTTTGGATTGTATCTACTTTTAACATTATTTCTATAGTAATCAACATTCCAAATTTCACAGTATTTATAAATATGAACTAGACCACAACCCTCTTTTGGTTAAACTGTAGTCTGCTTACCAGAAGGTACTACTATTACGAATGATTCAGGTCAAGAATAGAAACTTCTTAGTTCAAAGAAGATAAGAAACTGACATGTAGGTAAGAACTGACATGTAAATAATTATATACATTTTTTTTTAAATGCTATAAACTTGAAGAGTGTTTGTATGTCTGCCCAAGTCCCAGTTTCTAAACTTTTTAACTGTGTGTGTTGTAATGGACAGGTCACCTCTCTGAGCCTGTTTCCTCATCTATGAAGGGGAGGTAGCAATAAATTACTTTCCTCCTGGGATTGTTGGAAAGGACAATATAAAGCGAGTTATATATCTCAGCTTCTAAGTTTTTAAAGGATACACACAAGCTAATTAGCTTTTCATAGCACCCTGCAAGGCAAGTGATTAACAAAAACTTCCATGATGGCACCAATGAGGCTCCTCATAATGATAATTAATAATAATGACATCTGGTGCTTCGAATGAGGGTCTATTTCAAAACTGAATTGTCTGTTCAATTCCACAAGAATTAATTCACATAAAGTGATTCCTAGGAATTTTTTTCATGGTACACTTAGCCTCTTTACTTTTAATAACAGCTTTTACATTTTTCAAATATACAGAAAACATGCAATTCACATTATACAATCATCCTGCTCTATGTGGTTATAAGCATAAACACACACACAATCTCAATCCAACTAGTAAAATCATATCCATTTTAATATTATGAATAATTAACAGCCCAGTAACTCCATCTTGTTGCGTTAGATACAAGAAATTCTGTTGAATTCAAAAAAACCTTAACAGATACTATGCAAAATACCTATTTATTATCAAGATTTGGTTATCTTTTAGTGAGGGGTAAGGATTACAAATGTACAGACCTCCTCCCATTATGGAAATTCCCAGTATCAATGAAGATCAGCAACTATAACTTAAGTCTTAGAAAGTTATCTGGGACATTAGGAGTGCAAATGATTCACTCCATAGAATATGCCAGACACAACTTGAAATTAGGTCTTCTAAAAAAGAGCAGAAGTCGCTCATTTTTGCTAACCGACTAAAATAACAACTCTTATTTATATAGCATTTAAGGTTTACAAATACAAACACAAAAACACAAGTACACAACAATACTGTGAGGGAAGTGCAGTAATATTATACCCACTTTACAGATGAGGAAAAGAGGCTCAGAGAAATTAACACTTGTCCAAGACCTCAAGTTGGTGATAGTGTTGGTGATAGCTCCAGGATTCAAAACCTGGTCTGCTAAGAGACCAAAGAAAAGAAAATGACCTATTTATACAAAACAAAATTGTAGCAGCTCTTTTTGTGGTGGCAAAGAATTGGAAACTGAGGGGATTCCAATCAACTGAGGAATGGCTGAACATCTATTGTGGTACATGTGATTGTGTTGGAATACTACTGTGCTATAAGAAATGAGAGGGGTGGTTCAGAAAAACCTGGGAAGACCTATGTGAAGTGACGCAAAGTGAACAGAACCAAGAAAATAATTTATAAAATAATAATATTGCAAAGACTGATCAACAGTTCCCAAGAACTTATGATGAAACATATTCTCTTATCTCCAGATAGAGAGCTAATGGACTCAGAAGGCAGAATTAGATTTATTTTATTTTTATTTTTTGAATGTATATAATGTAGGAATTTGTTTTGCATAACTATACATATTCCTAATGTGTTTTGGTTTTCTTGACTTCTCAGTGGATGGGACAAGGGTAGAACAATGGAGAATTCAAATTGAAAATAAAATAAAATTGAATTTTTTTTAAAAGAAGAAGGGGTTGTATGAGGCCCCTTCTAGTTCCAAATCTAAGATCCTATGATTCTAACCCTTTTGGAACAGTAGAAAGAACATTGCATGAGGAGTCCAGAGAACTAGCTTCTAGTTCTAACTAGTATAATATTGGGGAAAATAAACTTTACCTCTGGTGTCCCCAATTTCTCACTTTAAAATGATATTAAGACTAGAAGTCCCCTCTAGCTCTAATATCCTATAAGTCTATGGACTTAACTATTCCTGTCAATGGCTGGTGTAGCAACATCCTTCTCACCTCCTTATTTGAAATTTGAGTCATCTTCACTTCCTAACTCAAAACCCTTTAATAACTTCCCACTGCCAAATGAATAAAATCCAGAGTCCTTGCTGACTTTGGTTTATAAGGATCTTCATTAGCTAGCCCCAGTTTATCTTTCCAGTCATTTCACAGTACTCCTTATAAGGTATACCATATTCTAGTTAAATTAGACTACGTACTGTTCCCCAAGTACACCCTAATCCCTAATCCTCCCATCTTTGTACATACTATTCCCTCTATAGAACTCCATATCCCAATAGACACAATTATACTATAAGCTTCAGGAGGTAAGGAACCATATTTCCTTCATCTTTATATCAGTCTGGTTCACAGTAGGAATTCATTAAATATTTGCTAAGTGAACTTTAAGCCATCGATTAACATATAAACTAAGGTACATATACTGTTTTGCAGAACTAGGGACAAAATAAGATAAATTTAGTGACTTAATAAAAATTAGTTTTTACATCTTAAAAAACTTTAATCATTTTGCTGCAATTACTTGTTATGACAATTAACAACAACTTTTATATTATACCCATGGTATACACTTTATAAATATTATCTCATTTGATCCTCACAACAACCTTGAGAGAAGCTCTTATTATCTTTATTTTACAAATAAGGAAACTGAGGCAAATATCAGTTAAGTGACTTCCCCAGGGTCACAAAATTCATAAATGTCAGAGACCAAATCTGAACTCAAGTTGTCCTGACTCCAGGCCCAGTCTTCTGTCTATTGTGCCACCTAGCTACCCCTAGGTTTTACTCAATTCGGCATTAACTTCACAAGATTTTGACATACATTCTCTAATTCTTTGTTAAGTAATGTTAAGGGATCTCCTGAACTTGTCTTTTTGAGTTGCCCTATTTTCCAGAAACACAGGACCTAGAGAATGCAAGAGGCCCTGAATGAGTCAAAGACAAAGTCCCACTCTGAGCTGACATAATGAGCTGTTTGCACCCCAAACTGGACTCCCTGTGTGTCCCTGGGAGTCAAGACAGGCTCCAGTCAGGCTCCAGTCTGAAACTGGACTCCAGTCCAGAAACTGCACAAGCAGTTGTGCAGCTGAGACCCTTGCAGATAAGCAGACCATCCTATCTTTCATAGTCTAGCAGTTTCCAAGGGAAAAGAATCCAACTTTTGCCATTGCCTTGCTCCTTCCCTTCAGCACAGGTTTTGTCCCTTTCCCAATCTTTACTGCACCTTTCCCCCTCCCATTAGGTGGAGATTTCTGGTACCTCCTCCTCCCTTTGTCCCTCTGTTATAAAAATGGAAACTTCCATATGGATTTTATGAACTCTTTGGGTTCCATACACATGTTCATTATTTCTCTTGTAATAAACCTATTTTTCACTTAAATTTCATCAAGTTGTGATTGCCTATTCACACCTTCAACATGAAACCATACTTAACACTGGATATTAAGCATACCTTTAACAAACATTTCATTTTTTCCAAGTCTAGCCTCAATTTTTAGCCCACAGGTTTTAAAGGGATTTAACTCAGATGAATTCCCAAGCCATTGAAAGCATATTTATCACCATCTCATCATTAAATTTCTGTTCTTCTGTGATTGGTGGCATGGTCTAATGTTGTGCTGCAATATTCTATTTCTCTTTGGAGAGTTTTGGTGATTCTGAAACAATATGGCTTCTGAAATTATTATTTCCTCAATGGGGCCAAGATTTTCAGACCCCTGGAAGTAAAAAAATTCCCAAAACATTTTTTGATGAGCATTTTACACTGTGATGAAGAACCCCAGATTTTACAGGCTCATCTGAATCTTTTCTGACAATATTTCCAGTACAGCCTTGAAACAAAAAGTATTTCATCAATAAAAATGACCATTTCCCAATCCTAAGTACTCCGGTATTTGTCTTGTCTCACCAATGATAAGTGTTTCACCTTCACAGCAATGGCTAGCAGTTGTTTTTCCACCTCACAGAAGCCCACATCCCACTGATAGGACTAAACAACAACCCCTCCAATTTCCAGGTCCCTCTTAGAAGTCTTTGCTTCTTTTCTAAGAATTTATTAGGCTCCTTTATGGCAACAATTTATCAGTTCTTACCTTTGTTTTTAGTTTTCATCTACACTTGATTGTGCATTATGGCATGACTGATTCTGTTTCATTGTATGCTTGCATGATCCTTAAAACAACTGAATCTTCCAAACCAATAGTTATTACAATGCCTCAAACAGTCATTAGCAGCTCTGGAAGAGTTACAACCTTTGTGTGTTTCATCAACATAATATACATTCTTCTAAGCCACAGAATTTAAAGTACAACAAAAGAGAACAAAAAAACACCTATATAGCTACATTTTCTAAAGTAGAAAACAATGAACCATCTTATGAAACCAAAGATGTCTGACACAAAATCCAACACTGAAGTGACAAAGTAACTGAAGGTGAGGAAAGCAGCTCAGCCTGGTTTCATCTGGTCAAGGTCAAACCTATGCAGTGCAAAGTAGAAGCACAATGCATGACCCCTACAATCAAAAAATTAAATCATATCAAATTTCTTCTTGTCCCAAGTAATTTGTACACTTCTGCATATAAAAACCACAGGGAATTACTTCATATTATTGTTCTTGGTAGTTCTGATAAAATTAAAAACTGATTCCAAATGCAGAATAGTAAAGATACCCAGAAAAATCATAAAATCTAGCCATGTACAATACAAAAAATATGAGTGAAATGATTTGTTAAATAGTTTAGCTATTTAAAAGCTCCAATATGTACAAAATACCATCCAATATCTTTGGAATAAGCCATGTCAAAGAGAAATAAGCAGCAGGGTCACATAACAAATGTTTACCATGTCAGCAATGGAAAAAAGAGTGAATATGAAAATAAAAATTATTTTCCAATTATTCCAAATTATTTTAGTAACTTCCAGAATTTTCTTCATATACTCATATACTATACAGGCTTTTATTTTGAACCTGCATGATACTATCAAAATTCAATATGGAATCAAATTTCTTTAATGCTTATTTTAAAAAAGATTTTAATTTGGATTTTTAAAAATCCAAAATAAAGTCTCTACAGGAAGTTTCCCTCATTAACATACTTATATTTTTCAAACTATATCCACATCCCTAACACTACTGTATTCACTTTTATAGTTATATTGATATGCATATATTTCTGTTGACTACATTATTATTTCTTCTATTAAACTGCATGTTCCATAATGTCCTTCCCTCTTAATTTATATTACTTTTATATTTTAGAGGGGGGAAAAAAACACATCAATTGGACATCATTAACAAAAAGTGTATGGAAAGTATCATTTAAATTTTGTCTTTATAAACACTACACTGCATTACTTTTATTAATTACAGCAAATCCCAGAGACATGGAGAAGGATCTATATTTGGAAAAAATAGAAACTCAAGCAGGTCATTTCCTTTCAACAGAAACCAACCTGAGCTATTTGCAATTTGCAAGAGGAACTCTTGCTGACTGTCCAAATTGTCCATATGCTTCCTATTCCTTTAGGAAGAGTACCTTTCATTCTTCCAACTGGGTTAAAAATACATGGACACAGAAACAGAATAATAACGTGTTCCTTAGCAGTAAAGTCAACACTTGACAACTCCAGAGCCCCTCAGATCCTTTGCCTACTGCTCCTATGCTAAGATGATTTAAATATTTCAAATGGAAAAACCACTCAGAATCAGAGGAGCAACTAACTGTACATCACCAAAACAGCATCCAGGTGTACATCCCATTGTGGCACTGTATAACTGTACTCTCAAACTGCAAGAGTAAACATCAACCCTAGAGCATCAGCTAGTCAAGGAATGACCAGCACTTGGGAGAGAACATTAGAGAGTGGGAAAGTTCACAGAAGAAGGGGACAAAGATTTAGCATTACAGAAGCTTGTTCTGTGTTATTATATGATGCCATTTTGTACAATTATCTGATGCCATTTTGTACAAGTTACTTTGCCCTCTGGATCTTTATTTCCTGATCTGTAAAATGAGGAGGCTGGACTTGACGATCTCTTGGATTCCTTCCAGAGCTAGATCCTATTATGGATCCTATATCTCACAGGGTTTTTTCAAGGTTAACATGACATCAGAAAGTAAACCTCTTATTATTACATACATGCAAAATGACAACTATATTAATAACCAGGAAGATGGCAAGGTATCTGAGCCAGGATTTGCTCTGGCTCAAACAAAAGATATGAACTTAAATTCTAAACAAGCATATAATGCAGTGATTAAAGCAAGAGACAGGTAGGCTAAAGGTCTTAGGTTTCATCGCTTGTTCTTCACTGCCAGCCACTAATATATGACAGGCTACTTAGCAATTTGTGCCTCCATTTCCCTGCAAACATATTCCCTAAGGTAAAGAAAATTCTTGCTTCTTATGTCATACATTTTGTAAGGAGCCATGAGTTAATTGGCAATGCTCTTGGAATTCTTCAGATGTAGGATCCCCTACAAAATAAAGTATTGTTATATATCTAATAGACATTTCTCTCCATTCATTTCCATTATGAAAAACTTTTTTCCTACCCTGGACATGCTGGTTCTTATTTACTACTCTTATCAAAGTATGGGATTTCTGGTATGAGTCTCTGATCTAGACAACATAATTTTTTTCATTAATTGCTTTTTTTAAAAGCCTTCATATTTTTCTCTTCCTGCAGAATTATGTGCAACATACTGGGCTATCTAGATAACAAGAACTCATTCTCTTAATTTTAACAGCCTTGTTTCACTTTGATCATATGAAAAGGTTATGGAATAATTGGAAAATTAGAGTATTCTTTAACTAAAGCTGATTTTTCCCTAGAGATATTCCAATAGTAATTGCAATTATTTGTACAATTTTTAATGAGTGAAATTTCTTCATTCAAAGATCACCAGTGTCTTACAAACAAAGACACTGAGGCAAAAAAGATAGGGGAGCAATTGCTACCATGGCACAAGGATGTATTTAAGTGACCTGAAATCAGACACCAGGTTTTTGGGGAATTCTGGGAAAAGAAAAATCACATCACATGGCATCAATGGAAATACCTCCAGATCTCAACTGTACAGCTGAGTTGAGTTCAGAACAGATTTGGTCTTCACCTCTTCATGGCAGTGCTAATCAAGGTGTCTCCTGTTAGGCACTTGAAGAATAAAAGTTCTAAAGTAGATTATACTGAACTAATGCTAGTTTATACTCAAGTACTTATTTCAGACAGTCCCCTTACTTTAAGAACCATTCATTATCAGAGAGAAAAACAGTTTTCCTTTTCAGTGTATACACAGAAATGGGTTAATATCAAGCAAAATGACAAAATTTGGAAACTTTTGGTTTTTATGTAAATTCAACTGAATGAAGAACTAAAATGCTGAAGATAAGAAGTTGTTCTATGACATTTACGAAGATGTACTCTTCATCTAAGTAAAGGGGCATTCTTCTACCTACTAGCTGAATATTTCAACATTCAGACTCTGTGTAATGACATGTTTTTTAAAAAGTGATCAAACAATACTGATTACAAAAGATGTATCACAAAATATAAACAGTTACATAAAAAGGATTATCTAGAACCACATGTCCTAGTTAGTTGTACATAACATGAGTCAACGATGAAACTTTTAAAGGGTAGTAAGAAGGATGTACTCCCATTAGGTCTGTGTATCAGCTCTCAAGCAATGATTCTTGAAGAGACAAAGTAGAATGAAAACATAACACATCACAAATTTAAAAGGATAAGGCATGGGATAGTCAATTTGCCTTTAGAATTTGAACTGAAAAAGTGAAATAGGCAAAAAATAGTTAAGATTCTTTTGTAAAAAAAGTTACACACAAAAGGATGAAATGGAAGCATGCTATTCTAGATACAATACAGAAACGATATAGAAACAACAATAACAGGAAACGACAATGGACAAATGGACATGCATTTATGGTCCTTCTAAGATGTCAAAAGGAAACACATGAATCAGGAACTTGTGACTTGTTCTGTTTGTATCAAAAATCAGGAGGGTGCAATCACCCTGTTTGCATGGTGCCTAAGAATGTCCAGAATGAAAACTCATTTTAGGTCACAGGAAAAGTGTGTTTAGCATATTATAAGCTATCATTGTGACCCTTAAAGGGACACAGCAATGATGAATAAGAGGCCTTGGCGCTTCGCCACCCTTTGCAGCCCCTAACCATTCACAGTGATGTCCAATTCCTTTAAAAACTTAGTTCTTGTGCTAAGCTAAAAACCTGCCCATTGCCTTTACAGGAGCTTCTTCTTTCTCACACTGGTGTTAATTTCCAATTAAGCAGAATCCTATCCTGGGTGGCTCTAGCATTATGGCTGGACATGTTCGGAAACCAGGATATATTTAGAAAGCAATTAAAAAACATCTAATAATTTAGTTTCTCTAATTTTCATTCCTCACTGCCAAGGGTCTTTGGAAATGGAGATGGAGAGGGAACAGATACTTAAGTGATCAGGGAATTAAATTATTGCTAAAAGAATTTTTTTTTCTCAAGTATGACACTTCTTTGTACTTCTTCAATGGATGGGACCCATTAATGTGGGTGGGCTCCTTCCATCAGCACAAGTCACATCACGTTTGTGCCTTAAAGTCCCATCCAATTCTTGCCTAAGACATTCCACAGATCCTTCACAAAGAAGCCATCCAACATGAAGAAGACTGTGCTGTCACATCTTTCTAAAGGCCGTAGGATTCAGTGGGACACTCTGATGTTCATCCTTCCACCTTCACTGTCACTATATAAATACCAGTCCACTTTCTTTTCCAATAGCATACTTCCGATACTGTTTATCGTTGTTAGCCACCCAATCAAAAAAAACATAATATCCAACTGTGCTTACTGTTTTTTGACTATGAAAAAGCATCTGATTAGGCAGCTAGGAGGCACAGTGGACACGGAGTCAGGAAGATCAAAGCCTCCAATCTCCAACAATTGCTAGCTGTGTGATCCTAGTCAAGTTACTTAATCACTATTTACTTCAGTTTCTTCATCTATAAGATGAACATGATAATAAGAGCACGTAACTCTCAGGGTTGCTCTGAGCATTAAATGAGATAATATTTATAAAGGGCTTGGAAAATGCTGAAACACTATAGAAAAGCTAGCCAGCTCTAGGGCAACATGCCACTTCTATTAAGGTGACACCAAGAAATGTTAAAATTATGCAAGATTCCTTATAAGTTGTAACAACAAAGAGAATTCTGTTCCATGACCCTGTGATTATTATCAAGCAAAGTATAAAAGGAGACAAAAGCTCCCTACAGGGATTTGCCACTGTTATGAAGGATGTTCAGCAAAGAATCTAACTAGAAGATGGATTCCCTATAGTGGGGAAAGATGTCCAGATGTTCCTATTTGCAAAGGCCACCATGCTCTGAAATACTACAAAACCTCCTATGTGGCACTGTAGATAGAGCACCGAGATTGAAGTCAGGAAGACTCATCTTTGAGAGTTCAAAGCTGGCCTCAGACACTTACTAGCTGTGTGACCCTGGGCAGTCACTTAACCCTGTTTGCCTCAGTTTATTCATCTGTAAAATGAGCTGGAGGAGGAAATGACAAATCACTTTCTTTGTCAAGAAAACCCCAATAGGGTCACAGTTGGACATGAGTGAAACAACTCAACAGTTCTTAAATGAAATCCTTAATCATCCAAAAGAATTTATCCTAACTAACTATACATGTTTGTTGTCTAGACTATGATATAAAATTGTGTAGGAAATCTATAGAGCTGTTCCAGAAGACATGCCTTGAACAGACCCTGAGGGTAGACAATGAATTAGGCCCACAACTGAAGAGGAAGAGATGAAGTAGACAGTATTAAGGAAACTGTAGCGGTTTTTCAACAATCCCAACCTCCTCCCTGAAACATGATCTTTTAGAGGAAGAGGTGGAGTAGACAGTACTAAGGAAACTGTAGCAGATTTTCAACAATCCCAACCTCCTCCCTGAAACATAATCTTTTAATCTCTATAGCCTTGGGGTGATGCTGATGGATGTGGGTCATGCACTATCATATCATAGTCTCAGAAGAATTAAAGATCTAAGTCACTCAAAAGGCAATAGAGAGATGCATAAAGAGTGAGTAGAACATAGTAATTACCAACAATGAACTGAAATGGCACAAAATACATAATCAGAGAAATATGACTGGAAAAGAAAGTAAGAAGATCAAGTAACAAGGGCAAGAGAAAACTGATAGCCATGTGTTTCAATCATATCCACTTGATGTGAAGAGGTGTAAATAAGGGCTCCCCAGCCCCACCATCCTAGATGGATCCCTAGAGAAGTTTCATGGCAAAGTTTGGAGAAGCTGTGACTAGGATACGACCAGGATGAGAAGGCACGGAAGAGAGGCACTCCACACCATGGAAGCAGTACCCACATCAATGAATCACTGATGTAGTGCATCCCTAGAAATATGCTGGAGCCCCTCTGCACCCTCTAGGTCTGCCCCTGAGGCTTTTCTGTATTACCCACAACTCAGATTCTTCTAACATTATGATGTTTCAAGATAAACAACCACATAGCACTGCCACAAATAACACTCTTTTGTGTTAAAAGGATAAGCTTCTTGCACCGAAGAAAAGATTTAAATTGTTTAAAGCACCATATAACTTCCCAAATGAAATCTAGACTTGCTCATCCTCCTATAAAATCTGAGCACCAACTCACTGTTTAATGCCTAACCCATATGAATACACTGATGTACAAGGGGACTGGACCACTACATGCTTGCTTTTATTAAAAACAACCTGAAATGTCCTGGCTTTTTTCACCCAAGCATGTAATATAGCAGGGGACACTGAAGAAGTCATCACAGCAATCACTCTTCTCCCAGAAAACAGATTTTGCTCTCTTTTCTCCTAGTTCTGTACCATCAGTGTTGCTTATGGCCCAACTCCCACTAAGCCTGGGCTCTTTATGGTAAAATGCTTCACTAGAGTCTCCGACTAAATTCTACAAACTTAGGAGGTCCCTATTTCATTTTTATTTTCTGGTTATTTGTAAGCTCCTCTATACAACTCCAACTCAGTAAATCAACAAATCTTTATTAAGCACCAGGCACTATGCTAAGCACCGGGGATACAGAAAGCAGCAAAAGACAATCCCTGCTCTCAGGGAGCCTGCAATCTAATGGGGAGACAACATGCAAACAAATATATAGAAAGCAAGCTACATAAAGGATAAATAGGAAATAATTAAGAAAAGGAAAGCACTAGAATTAAGAGGGATTGGGAAAGGATTGTTCTAACAGACAGGATTTTAGTTAGAACTTAAAGGAAGTCAAGAATGTCAGCATGTGGAGAGGAGGAGGGAGAGTGTTCCTGGTATGGGGGACATTCAGAGAAAATGTGTGTACAGTCAAAAGATGGAGTGTCTTGTTCAGGTAACAACCAGGAGGCCAATATCACTAGATCAACATATATCTATCAGCAAATAAGGTATGTAAAAGGATAGGTAGGAAGGGGTTAGCTTATGAAGGGCTTTGAATGATAAGCAGAATTTTTTTTGGAGGGGGGAAGGCAAGGCAATTGGGGTTAGGTTACTTACCCAAGGTCACACAGCTACTAAGTGTGTGAGGCCGGATTTGAACTCAGGTCCTTCTGACTCCAGGGCCGGTGCTCTATTCACTGTGCCACCTAATTGCCCCTAAATGGCACATTTTGTATTTGATCCTGGAACTAGTAGGGAGCCACAAAAGTTCACTGGAGAGGAAAAAGGGGGGAAACAGAGGGAGGGAGTGACATGATCAGACCTATACTTTGGGAAAAATCACTTCAGTGATTTAATGAAGATGGATTGAAGTGGAGAAAGACTTGAAGCAGGCAGATCCACCAGCAGCTGTTACAATAGTTCAGATATGAGGTAATGAAGGTCTGCACCAGCATGAGGGCTGTGTCAGAGAAAGAGATATGCTTGAGAGGTGGTACAAAGGTGAAATCTACAGGCTTTAGTAACAGCTTGGAGGTGGGGGGTAAGAGATGATGAGGAAGCAGGGATGACTCCTAGGTTGTGAGCCTGGGTGAGTTACTGGTAGGATGGGTCGCCCTTGATAGTAATAGGAAAGGGGAGGAAGAGTTTAGGGGAAAAGATAACAAGTGTTTGTTTTGGACGTACCAAGTTTAAGCTGTCTACTTGACATCCGGTTCAACATGTCTAAAAGACACTTGGAGAAGTGACTTTGAAGGTCAGCAAAAAGATTGGGGCAACACAGGTAGATCTGACTCATCAGCAGAGAGATGGTAATTAAATCTATGCAAGCTGATTAAGTATACCAAGTGAAGCAGTACAGAGAAGAGGGCCCAGGATAGAATCCTAAAGGGCACCTATAAGTTAGAGGGAGATCTGGAAGAGGATCCAGCAAAGGAGACAGAAGGATGGTTAGACAGGCAGGAGAACTAGGAGAAAGTGGGATCCTCAAAACCTTAAGAAAAGAGAACATCAAGAAAGAGAAAGTAATCAACTACATCAAAAGTTGCAGAGAGGGCAAAGAGAATGAGGACTGAGAAAAGGTCACTGGATTTGGCAACTAAGAAATCATTAGTAACTTTGGAGTTAGGTTAGAATGGTTAGGTATAGTTAGCATGTAATGATTAGTTCTTTAGAATGATTATCATCACTTGGTCAAAAGCTGGATTGTCAGAAGTTGAGAAGAGAGTAAAAGGAAGGAAGTGGAGGTTTCTATTGTTAGCTACAAAGGTTAGCTACAAAGTGCAGGAGAGATACAGGAAGATAGCAAGAGTGAAAGGATTAAGTGAGGGTTTCTTCAGGATGGGGGAGACATGGGTATGTTTGCAAGAAGCAGAGAATGAGCCAGTAGACAGGGAAAGACTGAAATTAAGTGAAAAGAGTGGCCATGATAAAGGGGCAATCTGTTAGAGGAGATAGGATGGAATGGGGTCATTTGAAGAAGTAGAGGGGTTAGCCTTGGTAATAAGTAAGGTCACTTCATCACCTGAGACAGGAGTGAAGAAAGGGAGAGTGACAGATGTCCAAGTGATAGGAGACGAGGAAGAAGTGGAAACGCATGGCAAATGGCTTTAGTATTTTCTGTAAAATAAAAGTTAAGGTTCTCATCTGAGAGAGTTGGGGAAGGGAGGACTACAAGAGGTTTGAGGAGGAATGAGGTCTGGAAGAGTCACTAAGGAGAGTGTGATAGTGAGTTGACAATAGGGGTGTAGCAGGATTGCCAAGCAGCAATGAAAACCCAGTTGAAATTGTGTAACATAAATTTGAGGTGGACCCAGTCAGAGCAGTTATGTGATTTTCCTCATCTTTGATCAGCAGCACATGTGTAGGATCAAAGGCAGCAAGTGGTGGGACAGCTGAAAGCTGAGGCTTGGCTAAGATTCATAGCATGGAAAGTTATCATTGGTTCTCAAAGGTTAGATCAGCAGACCACAAACTTTAGCAGATACTACCATGCTAAAATAGCTATAAGTACAGGCCCAGGAATAAGCTCATTTGAGACAGATTCAGAGAAACTCACTACTTTCAAAAGACCCCATCAAGTGATGGGTTTTTTTGGTCATAGCAGCTCATAAATATCACTTTCTAAGTAGTGGAAGAATTAAGATCTGTATAAGTAAAGAAAATACCAAAAGTGGTGAAATTACAAATCTTTTCAAAGTAATTAATCAATGCTTACTTATATGATCCTTTGTTGGATTAAACTCCAAGACCTTGTACCTCCTTCAGAGAGTTTTTCCTAATTCTATCCCATAATATTTCTCTTACTTTATATTCCCAAGTCCACTGTTACATCTTCTCCAACTTATCTACTGCCTTAGAACTAAATGGTTGTTTCACATATGAATCTTCCCACTCCCAAATATAAAAAACTACTTTTTTCTGCATCTTCCATAGTTAAGGGTGCATATGGGAAGTAAACAATTTTTCCAGGCACAATAGTGGGGTACAATGTTAAAAGTGTTACAGAGGAGGAAAACCATCTCCTCTATCTTCAGTACTATAAAATGACAGTTCTTGGTGTTGAATGTGATACTGATGTCACAATGCCTTCATCATAATGTCAACATGACCATAAAGAACACTAAAGATCCTTACGGCTTCTCCAATGTCTCAGAGTCCCACTCCCAGGGTGAGCAGTATAGGTACTAAACATTTCACATACTAAATATTTCAGAATACTGAGTAAAATGTTCAATATATTTTAGAAAGTTTTATCTTCCAAAATAAATCTTCATAAGCCCCAGTGACTATGTGGACAAATTCTATTTTCCTCCCCAACCCCCTCTTCTCTTTGGTGTACAACTCCCAAGAAATAACAGAAACAGAGAAATGCTAGAATATATAGACTTGAATGTATATTTTGAGAAATAAATGACAGGAATCATGTTCATGCCATAAAAATGTACCACAGAAATAGTTAGGACAAAGTAGATAAAAATAAAGCCTTGTTTCTGTATGAAGCAAAGACAACAGTAGATCAATGAATGGGAACTTCTTTTCTGTCAGTATGGTCACCTTGATGTCAAAGTTTTAAAAAAATATGACAGGAATCTGTGACAAACTCTTGAGTGTTAAAGTACAGGTGGTAATTAAATCCTGTAGTGGTGATTGGTCTAACTTTTCTATGATTCAGAAAAAAACTTACAAAATAAAACTAAAGAGAAAAATAAGAGTAAAATGGCAATCGAAAAAAGGTTTTACAAAACCTTCTATACAAGGTAAAGATGGTGAGATAATAAAGATGTAATAAAAGATCTCTTAATTTAAAATCATAGCATTCCATGTTATTATTAGCCTTCAAAAATAGACTAAATAATATAAATTGCTTAAATAATGAGGTCAGTTAATTAAAATGACTGCCAAGGGAAATATTTATGTCATTACTAAGTTATTAAAGTTAGAAGGTGAGAATGAATTACAAATCTTCACAACTATATAAGTATTACCTGAAAAGTAAACATTATTTTCTCTATTACAATAGCGATTTTGTTTCCATTATTAAGTTAATTCATGTGGAGGGGAGTATGGTAAAGGGCGAGAGAGGGAGAATTTTGCTGAATTTAGTGATACCATACTATAAAATATATTTGTCAAAAGAATCAAAATATGAAATAATGCCAGACTTGTCAAGATTTTCATTAACCTAAAAGTCATTTGTACTTTGCCACACTAAGACACTTTATAGTTATACAGTCTCAATTAGTTACTTTGCCTATTTGAAAATCAGAAATTAACATTCCTATTTCAAACAGACAAAATGAAAGTATATATTCAAGATGCTAAGAAAAAAAGCCAAGCTTAATCTGCATATCAAGCAAATGATTATGAAGCATTTTAATATTAAAACGAAAAGCTTAACACGAAGTGTTGGTTGTTCAGTATATACCTGTGAAATTACACCTGAGTATGGCTAGGCAAGCAGCAAGCAGTAATAGTTTGTGGTATTCTAAAAGTCATCATATACCCAGAATACGTTTCCCCCTGCTTATGTCATTAATATTTTGCTATAAAACTAAAACTCCCTAAGAGACATTTATGTCACTGGTAACAGCAAAGACAGACATATCTGAGATATTCAGAAAGCTGACACTCCCAATTCAACTTTCAATTCCCTCTTAATCTTACAACTGTTTGTTTTTTATTCCAAATGGAAAATTTAACTAGAAACTATAATTGGGGAGCAGATTTGAAAACCTTTCACCAAAGATGCAAGTTTGAGAAAAGAAAAATCATACAAAGGTTCAAAAATTAAGCAATTGCTACTGACTGTTAAAACATGCCTCGAATAGGACAAGCAAATTAGAAAGTTAACTTACCTGGCTTCTTCCTGGACTTTTCATGACCCAGCTGTCCTAGATCATTACATCCACAAGTATATACTGTCCCATCATCCAGGACAAATACTGTATGCCTGAGTCCACATCCTACATCTTGGACCTTTTTATTTATGAAAAAGTCACTTTTCCTGGGCTCTAGAACAATTTCTTCATCAATTCCACCCAATCCTAGCTGTCCAAAGGATGCATTTCCCCAGCACAACATGCTTGTATTTCTTTTGATCTTCCAGATTCAACGATTTTAAAAACTCCCTTCTATATGGAAGTAGGATGTGTCCCTGTGTCGGAAGAGATAAAAAAAATGTCAACATAGCTTCAAAAGAAACTTTATGTCAGTACCCTTTTTCAAGTACCACATATAGATCTATATACTTTTTGTAACACATTGAGCAGTAAATATAATACCCTGAACATGTACTGTTCATTTTCAATGTTGCTTTTTTTTTTTTTTTTGCTTTTTGAAGGGCAATTGTGGTGAAGTTACTTGCCCAAAGTCACACACCTAGTAAGTGTGTCAAGTGTCTGCGGCCACATTTGAACTCAGGTCCTCCGACTCCAGGGCCGGTGCTCTACTCACTGCGCCACCTAGCCGCCCAAATGCTGCTTTTTAAAAAAGGCTTCAGAAATGTTTTGCAAGATAACAAACACACTACAATTGATTCTACACTTATGGATTGAAACAACTTTTCACACCTGACAACTAATTTTTACTTTTCTTTTATCTTTTGATAGACAATATTCAGGGAAAATCATTATGAGCATCTTTAATTGATCTATTTTTATGTTTTTGAATATTTCCTAAAATTATTTCAATTAGAGTAAGAATTCTCCACAGATAAAAATAAGTTTACAAAGATATTATTTATCTTACTGTAACTGTTGCAACAAAGCAGCATAACTAAAAAGGATAAAACAAATGCCCAAAGCTACATCACATAATCCTCTTCTAGAATAAACTTTGTCACATTTGTGAAGGAAACATTATAGAAGATATATACATACTGGAGGATCTGATGACTTTATAGAAAACATCAACTACAGCACCCAACTTTTTCAGGCTCTTTACTAAACTGCCTTTTAGTTAGAACAGAATTAAAGCTGGTCCACATCAACACCAGTTGCATGAAGCAAGTTCTGTCCAACAGAAGAGAAAAGAAACAATTATAAGAATTTGAACCAATCCATAATTTTTTTTAAAACTTCCAATTATTCATAATAATTTTACTTTGTAAGGCAACAGGGAAATAACCTCATAATGTCCTATCAATACACATACCTATGACAGTCAAACCCAAATAAATATTGTTTTAAATGTATTCTCACTTTATTCTAAGT
The DNA here is from genome assembly GCF_028583685.1 of Petaurus breviceps papuanus. Classification (NCBI taxonomy): domain Eukaryota; kingdom Metazoa; phylum Chordata; class Mammalia; order Diprotodontia; family Petauridae; genus Petaurus; species Petaurus breviceps. Next base: position 22,752,257 of record NW_027187353.1, on the reverse strand, counting down.
TTAAATTTAAAATGAAAATAAGCCACAAATATACAAACATTAAAAATATACAGTTTTAACTCATGGGCTTTCCTGATATTTTCTATGCACAATAAAAAAAAATTCCAATGCAGTTTTCCATTTCTCTGTCTGGTAAGACTGATTTAAAAAAAAAAAAAGCAAATAACACAGGCACAGTCAACTTTTCAAGGGTTGGAGAGGGGGAAGGGACACTCATAGTTTACACTGGTGATGAAATCCCTGGAACTTTCCAGTTCAATGATTATTCCTTTACTGTAAAGACAGATTAACAAGAGGAGTCCAATACAGCTAAATAGGCAGCATTCCTTAAAGACACTGCATTAGTAAATCATAGCATTTACAGCAAGTCAGCATTTAGTCAGCTCCATTCCTGACTCAAAACTGTCCCAACAAGTTTGAAATTGAGTTTTCCTATATCCATGACAAGCACAGATTCTGCTGAGTCTCTATGACAGACCCTTTCTGAGAAACAGAACTCTCTCTCTCTCTCTCTCTCTCTCTCTCTCTCTCTCTCTCTCTCTCAAAGGCAAGAAGACAGAACTCGGCATTACTCTTTTGTTTGGGAAAGGGCCATGTGGAATGATTATGAATTTTCAAATTAAACAAAAATTGAAGGTGAAGGTGGCAAATGTCTGTAGAAGGTCCCTTTTGCAGCACAAATCAAGGTGCGAGATGCAGCTATTTTTATCCTTCTCAGGACCTGGCACCCTAAAGAACAGCAATGTGGAAAGACTGGAGTGGGGCGAGGGGAAGATCCATACACACACAACCACAGGAGGCCAAAACAATTGGGGAAAACAGCTAACAAGGCAGCAACATCAACCCCCTGGGAAAGGGAGACAGAGAGAACTGAAAAGAACTGGAAAGGTCCTCAGAGATCATTTAGTGTAGCCGTCTCATTACCTAAAGAAAGTGAGGCCCCGAATTTCTAAGTGACTTGCCTAAAAAGGGGTATTGCATTGACTTAGCACCAGCAGGGACCTTAAAGAACATCTAAAACAGAGATGTCAAACTCCTGGCCCCAAGCTGCAGGTAAAAACTGAGTGTTGCCCCAACCAGATTAAAACATAATTGGATAATTTAAAAAAAAAAATAAAATAAAAGAAGTATAGATCATTTAAATTGTGGGGACTCCCGGCAAGGATTCGTTTCTATGAGTTGAACACCACTGATGTAGACCAAATCCCTCATTTTCCAGACGTGGAAACTGAGGCTGGAAGTTGAGGAACTTGCCAGAAAAGACAGGGACCCATGACCTGGGATGCAGCACCGGGAGGAGCCTCAGAGATCACCCCCTCCACCTCGCTCAGGTACTTATGGACTCCTAAGCAGTAAGATCAGAGGTTAGAATTCCGGGTTGCCTTTAACGCCAGGAGACACCGCAAGGCTAGGGAGAGACTCTTAGCGATCCTCGCAAGGGGGGAAACTGAGTCTCGGGAAAGGTCGTGACCACTTGCCTTCCCCACAAAGCCTGGCCAAGAGTCCAGGGACCTCCACTGTCCACAGGAGAGCCCGGGGTTCAGAAGGGAGGCTGTCGGGGCTCGCCCTCCAGACACAGACCCCCGTGGGAGAAAGGGGCCGTGGGGATCGTGGCCCACCCCCACCCCGGCCCCTCACTTCACAGAGAGCCGGGAGGGGGAGGGAAAGGAGAGACCCGCCCCCCGGGCCCGAGCAGCGGGGTCCCCGGGGCGATCCCAGGATCCCAGCCCGGGAGGGTGGTCCCGTTTTCAGCCGAGGCCCCTAAGAGTTAAGTGACTTTCCCAGGAGAAGTCCCCGATTTAAAGGCGGAGGGACCCCGGGGGCAGTCAGAGCCAGCTCGGTGTTTTACAGAGGTGGAAACTGAGGCCCGGCCGGAGGAAGGAGGGGGAGGGGCGGCCCGTGAGGGACCCCTCGGGCGGAGAGGGTGTGCGGCCTCCAGCCCCGCCCGGCGCCGCCCGACCCCGGCCCCCTCCCCCTTCCCCGGTGGGGCCGTACTCACTCACCGGGCTCCGCAGGAAGGGCAGCGGAGCCCCCGAATGCGGGGCTCGGCCCCTCCCGAGGCCGCTCCTCCGGCGTCGCGGCCGCAGCCGCGATCCCCGTCGCCGCCCGCGGCAGCCGGGAAACTTTCGCAGGTCCCCTCCCCGAGCAGCGCGGGCGCGGGGGGCGCGGCGGACGCGGAGCAGTGGAGGAGAGAGCGAGGAGAAGAGCCGCTGCTGCCACCGCCGTCCAGTCCCGAGCCAGAGCCAGCGACCCGGATGGAGATGGGGGAGGGAAGAGAGGAGGAGGAGGAGGAGGGAGAGGCGAGGAGGGCAGGGCCGGGAGGGAGAGGGGCGGGGAGCCCGGGAAGGGAGAGGAGGGGGAGGAGAGCCAGGGAGGGAGGGGCCAGGGCCCCGGCCGGGCGGAAGTGAGCGAAGGAGCGCGACCCGACTCACTTCCTCGCCGCTACGCGCCTGCGCGGGGGACTGCAGCGGCCCGCCCCCTCCTCCCTTCTGCTCTCCCCTCGGGTACCTACGCAAGGGCATGGTGGGGAGAGGGCCGACCGTGGACGCACAAGCACATGTGTCGAGCCACCTCTCGCTCCACGTCGGAAGGTGGGGGCCAAAGGCCGAGGGAGAGAATTCGAGGCGGGCATTGGTCCGCTGGGTCCTAGCGGTAGTGCTGAGAGGGCCGGCAGGAGCCGTCCGGCCAACCTCCTCCAGTTCGGTTTTTCTTTTGGAGGGGAAATGACCTGCCCAAGGCTACACACCAGCCCCGGGGGATCCTGGGGGACATTTGAACCTGAAGCCGCCGGTTCCAGGGCCTAGACTCCTTCCACCAAGCCCTAACTTGAGATTTCTGAGGGGAGAAGCGCCCTGTTTGGCCCGTGGAGAGCGCTTCAGGATTCCCGAAGCACTTTCATCCCGGCTTCCGCGTGGGGAGGCGGGGCTCGGGTGGGGGAGGGGCGCCGCCCTTGCCCCTCCCCCATTCGGGCGGGGGCGGGGAGCTCGGACTTCCCTCGGGCACCTCCGAAGGGTAGTGGCTGTGCCCCCCCGGGCGTCCCTGCTCAGCGAGGCCCTTGGCGGGCCGTGGCTGAAGTTTCCTTAGGGGCGTAAGCTGGAAATCGGACGGACCTCGGAGCCCCTCCCCCCAACAACGGCCGTCGTTTACCCAGCGCTCGGCTCTTGGCCTCTCCTTGGGTCCTCCCCGAGACCGTCGGAGATGGGTCCTGCTGTTAGCATCCCCATCTTGCAGACGAGGTGCCATGACCTGCCCAAGGTCACAGCGCTGAGCCGTGTCTGAGGCAGGGTTCCAGCTGTGGAGCTCTTTCGAACCTAGGCGCCTTGACTCTCAAACCCAGCCCTGCAAAACGCCAGTTCCCCCGCCCCTAAGATGGGAAGCACAAAAGCCCCGACCTTCTCTCGACCAGACCGACGATAGTGACAATCACATGAGCAGATGTGTTTCCAGTGCTTTGCAAACTTTAAAGCGCTGTGTGCACGCTAGCAAAGCCAACTATGCTAACGCTTAGGTAGCATCGGCCCTGTTATTAACAGATTAGGAAACTGAGGCAAACGGGGGTACGCGACCTGCCCAGGGTCACACAGCAAAGCCAGTACTGGAGGCCCGTCTTCCGGACCGGCCACGGTACCACCGCTGCCCGCTCGGATCAGCTCCTGCACTAGCCCCTGGAAGGCTAGCTCAGAGAGGCACCCGCTCGCTTCTATCCGTTCAAATTAAGTCAGCCTCTTTATTTCCCAGGTTACTGACTCCGGTGCAGTTCCTGTCACTTTTTCAAGAGTGCCAAGAAATCCTTTTTCCATGAGAGAAGCTAAATTTATTCTTTCAAGACCATAGGATTTAGATCTGGAAGGCACTATAGACATCCTCTAAATCCTTTATGCAGGTGGGTAACTAAGGTCGCAGACGTATTAAGGAGACAACTGTCAAGACCCCTCTGCACGTTCCAAACCCAGCATTCTTTCCCCATCCTCAGTTATCTGAGGTAGTTTTATCAGTGAGTTAAAGGAATGGCTCAAAAGAATTGTAATGTAACCCTACAGAAATCCACCCCAGGAAGTCAAGTCCTTTTATGCCAAGAATGAAGGAGGTTTTGTGAAGGATTGGCATCCAAAAGAGATCTATGTTTAACATCCTTAACACTGAAGTGAAATTTTAAAATGGCTGTATGTATCAGCTGTCCGGAATATTTGAAGTGTCAGCAGAATTCTTATTTTCTAATTTACTGTATTTTTCCCAAAAATATTTTTAAAAAGCAGACATTTTTGCATATCCTGAAATAGACATTAATACTCGTATCTAATCTTAGTATATCAGTAGTCTAGGTTGAACCAGTGGTCAGCTTGAACCTAGAAGGCAGTTGCTTGTTGATCACTTTCAGTCAAAGGGTAAAGTTCAAAGATGACTCAAAATGTTTATGTTCTGCTAGTAAAATAATGACAGGATGAGGTAATATCATCTCCATTATCACCTGCTTGTCATCTTTGGATTTTTGTTACATGTCTGTGCATTAAAAGAACTCATTGCTGGTCATCACCTTGCTTTGGGAATAAAGCAATTGTCCTTACAGCACAGAGTACCAGTCTTCAGTTAAAGTGTATGAATAGATAAGACCACTAAGACAAATAGAAGCTTGTTCAGGAAGCCACCCAGTAAACAAAATGTGAAGAGAGCCAAAAGGACTTAACATGTAAACAGACACTGAAATTTCTGACCTTTGTATAAAATACACAATACAACCTCCATCATTTAATTGCCTTTTGAAAACCCTCCACTGATGTCCCATCAAGTGCCTCTTTATGGCCAGGAGGTGATCCAGGTTCTAAAGCTCTGCCAGGAAAGTGCTCTTTCTGGCAGGTTCTACCAAGTTGGCAAGTTCTGTTTATGGGACCTGTTGATGTACCAAGTGTCTGTTATCCAAAGATCATCAAATATAAGTTCAGAGAGGTTTATCACTAGGTTGTCTTCCCAGTGGTCAATATTTTAGCCACAGCAACTCTTGAAAGCTATCTGCAATCACGCTTCAACATTGGAACCTTTAACTTTGCCTCATTCTCACCTTTCAGTTTGCAATCTCCAACATTTGTGGCTATGCACAGTAGAGAAAAAAATAAGACAGGAGACAGGTGCATGTTTGTGGAGAGGCTGGTACTACTGGGCATTTCACTGGTCTTATTCACCCTGCCATTGTAGCATATAGAGGTCCTCATGCATCTGTTGCATATTTTCATGATTTGCCTTTAAAACTCAAGTTTTGTGTTGCAGTTATTCCTGGTGCGAGTCCTTTGGGTCTCTAAGATGATGTTGAGACCTCACCAGTCTCGGCTTCTTCCAGAAGTAGTAACTAAAGTCCCAGCAACCCCCTCCCTTGGTTTTCATAGGGCAATCAAGGAAGAGAGGTTTACATCACACACAGAATAACAAGGTCCTTACCCCACATCTGACACAGTGGAAGGAAAGCTTCAGATTAAATTTTTTAGTTTGAAGAATTTTATTTACTGTACAGTATTTAGGGTACTGTAGAGTTCATGTGTTATGAAAAGTGAATATTGCCTGAAATCAATTTATCTTATTGAGATGTTAACTCAGAAGGTCATAGATTCCAGGGAATTAATAGGAAGAAAAAATGCTTTGCATGTTACCAGTTTTATTTTGTGTAGTATGTCTTGTGGGTTATTTCATAGTTACTCTGTTAGGAAAAGTACATATTATTGAATTCATGTTTTGTTATAAAGAATTATATGCAGAAATCAGCAATCTCTTGCTAAAGTTTAGAGTTTTTGGTGGTTGTGGGAACCTAACCCCCTATTTCCCATAGGTTCTTTGTATCAACATTCATGTTCTTGGCTTTCACACTGTTTTCTAGGCATAAAAATTCCCCCTGATAAAGATGAGGATTGACTATATTAAGCACTCAAAGAGCTTGAAATTTGCATCAGTGGAGGGAGCATCCATACCAACAAAATTACAGCTCCTTAAAAAAGTGAAATATGGTTACATTTTCAGTAACTCATCTTTTAAATTTGAATATTGTCTGCTAATAGATTAGTATTCTTTAATACGAAAACTAGATTGTAGTCTGGGCAAACCAGAGAGCTCAAGGGTCTTGGCACCAAAAAAAAAAAAAGGCAGATAAATTCTCCTGAGTAAGACAGAAAAATACTATGAAAATAAATAATAAGCTGATCTAATACTTTAATCACTTCACTAAACAAAATCTTTAATCAATTCATTAAGTAGGGATGGTTATTTTTAATCATTTAAGAGTCAAAATAGATATTGAAAACTATTCCCCTTTTTTTCTCCTTTTAAAGAATATAATTGGAGCAGCTAGGTGGTGCAGTGAATAGAGCACCAGCCCTGGTGTCAGGAGGACCTGAGTTCAAATCTGGCCTCAGACACTGCACACAAAAACTAGCTGTGTGACCTGGGGCAAGTCACTTAACCCCAATTTCCCTCCCCCCCCCAAAAAAAAGAATATAATTACCTTTTGACTTTTTTGTGCTTTCTTAAAGCAGTTTGGGGCACAGTGTGATTTTCCAATCTAGGGGTAGAATACTATAGAGGCATTATCTTGGTGGTCTTTGGAATAACATTTCCCTTGAACACTTATAAAAAAAAAAAAAGAACCAATAATGGGATTCTCTTTACTAGAAATTCAGTTTATTGGCTTGATAATCATGGGAATTTTCCCAGCCTACTTTTATTTGTATATTGCAACTATGCTCACCTCCTTTAGCTCCATACTTCCCACCTTATTATTTTCCTCCTTCTAAGAGCATTGAACTGGAAATGTGGACACTTACCTTCAAATGCTGGTTCTGCTACTGACTGTGACATTGGACAAAGCTCATCATTTTTCTAGGTCTCAGTTTTCTCCTCTGGAAATGAGTCAGGTGGTTTAGATAATGTGTAAGGTCTTTTCTTGATCTAAAAAATTCTAATTTTAGGATTCTGTTATTTTGCTTTTCCACCTCTCCTTCCACAATTCATAATCCTTCCATTGTCATCTTCTTTCTGGATATTTACAGAACAAGAATGAATGAATCTGAGGGGAGGGTTAAATAGGACCATTTCCTTATCTGGACCTCTTTTTTTTTTAAACATAGCTACTTAAAATTTTCGTAGGTTGCTTTGTATTTGTTATATTTTATTATCCTCTCACAACAATTATTATTATAAGTGTACTATTTCTATGAGCCAGCTATTGGAATCAGTTATCCTCAAGTTTATTTCTTTCTCAACATCCTATTCTGGAAAAGGAACATTTTTGATGCTACTGCCTTAAAGCTGTCTCTGTTTCTTTTCCAGCACTTATTCTCATCATTCAGGAGACATTTTAGCAAGTATTAAGCTGAAAAATCAGATGTAATGAGTCCTTTGGCCAGCATGGGGGGATGTATTCATGCATTTGAATCCACAGTGCCATTATTATAGTCATTACTCCACTGAAACTGAAAAGTCATTATGATTTGTGGAACATAGGAATCCAAATAGAAAACATGAAAATCAGAGGGTGAATTCATCTCTAAGCAGCGTAATTTATTCATCAATGGCAGTATTACCTATACCATGGAATCATAAAGCTTCCCTCAGCAAGTATGTTAACAATAAACACTAATGAATAATGAACATAGCAGCAATTAAACATATAAGTAATAATACTGAAATTGTGATTCCAAAGACTGCAGAAATCATGTGAAGAACAGTAAGTTTTAGAATACCTGAAAGGAAGGGGAGACAACTTTTGATGTCATATCAGACATAGTTCTCCATAGTAAATAGATTTATCCATTTAGAATCAGGTAGCTTTATGAAGGCATTTAAAGATGGGAAATCTTAATTTCACTATTAGTAATATGAAATATATGTAGGCCACTTTATTTCATTCCTTAGACAGGGGTTCATTCCAAGGTCATTCAATAGTATGAGACTTCAAATGGTATAAATAATCTAGGGTAGCTAAGTGGCACAGTGTATAGAGTAGAGACCAAAAGTCAGAATGACTCATCTTCATGAGTTCAAATCAGGCTTTAGACACTTATTAGCTTTGTGACCATGGACAAGTCACTTAACCCTGTTGACCTCAGTTCCTCATCAGTAAAATGAGCTGGCGAAGGAAAGGCAAACCATTCTAGTATCCAAGAAAATCCCAAATGGGGTCACGAAGAATCAAACACAATTGAAACAACTAAACAACAGCAACAAACGAATCATCTAACAGTTGTTAAGTAAATGTTGAGACCTTATATTTCCAGTATGTCCCTCTTCTTAAATAGGTACAAGACTAATTTAACTTTAATTACAGTCACTTTGCTCAAGTATTATTCACAGCATCATCAGTTGAGACCCTCAATAATTAACGGACCAACTTATATTGAAAGCTTTGCTTGGCACTCTATGAGACTGTGATTTCTTATAAGGGGGACATAATATTAAGGCAACACATAATGTATTCCTGAATCTTAATTCCTGATGTGGAAGTCAGTTTTATACATCTTGCAAATGTTGTACAGATGTTAAGAAGTAAAGAGATTGGAATGGCTAGGTGGTGCAGTGAGTAAATTGCCAGCCTGGGAGTCAGGAGGACCTGAGTTTGGATCGGGCCTCAGACACTTAACCCCACACCCCCCCACACACACAAAAACTAACCGTGTAACCTTGGGTAAGTTAACCCCAATTGTCCTCCAAAAGGAAAAAAAAAAGTGAAGAGATGGAAAATGTGAAAAATTCTGCCCTGAATCCATTGAGAGATAATGTTTTACTTTTCCCCGGATACAGTTAACTTTTAGATGTACTGCCTGTTTGCAAACTTTAAAATAAATGTGGCTGCTCATTTCCTTAGCCAAAATGAAAAAGATTGTCATGACAGCTGTCAGCTCAAAATAGATAAAATACTAACATTTTTATGAGAAGATTTTCATTAGCATTTGAGCAATGTGTTCTTATAATCTCCGAGATATGAGATCTGATAGCCTCAAGGAAAACATTTAGGCAAGAGTGACCAGGAAAGGACAGAGCATTCCTAAAAGACAAATTATAGTTGCCACCTTCACATTCCCCAAAACAATTTAAGCATATTAACACAACGGAAATGTTTGTCTAAGAAAAATGTCATGCAATTTGAGCTGAATGTTTTTACTTCGTTAAAAAAAAAAAAAGAAAAATTACTTGCAAATAAACACAAGACTGTGAAGAGGTGAGCTAAAGTTATACTATTACTTTGAACAGACAAGTTCATCAGTTTAATCATTTAAGGAAAGCAGTACACAAGCATGCTAAAGTTCTCACTTCTAGAAGGGTAGCTTTAAACTTCTCCTATCTACCCTACATATAGAGCAGGCTAACTTGAAAATAGTAATCCTGTGGAACAGTGGGGATGGGGAATTGTGCCAAGTGCTGAGGAAAATCAAAATTAAGATCATCAAAGGCGAATTCATTTCCCTTAGTATATGGATTAGAGTTATATAATCATTTATTGAAAATGCATTAGAAAAAAAACAAAAAAAGAGAAGGGATTAATTTTTTCTTGGGGCTTTTTGATTAGCAAATAGATTTTCTTCTGATTGATGAAAAATTCTTTTTTAATTCAGATTTATTATGCAAACAAATCTTTCTTTGCATGTTTAGATGTTGCTCGTTTGGAAATTTCTTCATCCTGTGGCCCTTCCGGAGACCTCTATATTGCCTTCGTTATTCAGCAAGTTATCACTCAAGGCCTCTACAATCTGATTCCAAACTACTTTTCAACCATGTATCCTATTACTGCTCTATAGGAATCCTCCACTCTCTCCAGGCTGGTCAAACTACTCTTCCTGAAGCAACATGCCTTCAAGTCTGACTTATTTGTCCTCCTTGAAGCCTTCCAGACCCATCATGCCCACAGTAATCTTACTTTCCTCCCAACTTGAAGCACTATTGTCCTGCAACTTCTTTGTCATTTATTCTCTATTTGTAAATTGTCACTTACCAGGCCTATGAAGCAAAGCAGATAATTAAAATATGCTGTTTATAGGATTTATCATCTAGGGGGAGATATGACACGTATATTTAATTTTTTATGTGTATGTCAGTATCTTCTCACCTATCACAATTCCTTATTCATTATAGGACATTATTAAATGTTTCAGAAATTATAGGGCAGAATTTGTCTCTGCTTCCCATAATATATTCTGTAGGATAATTTTTCCAGCTCACAACTTATAATCATAGGATTTACAGGTGGAAAGGAGCACCTACTCCTCCCTCCATAGAAGCACAGCATTCATTAGTCCAAAGACAGCAAACACTGTGATAAGGACTCACTATTCAACAAAAACTACTGGGAAGACTGGAAAGTAGTTTGGTATGCAAAAAGGCTCTAAATCACCATTAATAGGAGAAATACAAATTAAAACAACTCTGAAGTTCCACCTCATGTTCATCACATTGGCAAAGATGACAAAATGGCCAAAGACAATTACTGGAGAGGATATGACAGGCCAGCTGAATTAATGCCCTCTTAGAGGCATTAATGACTTGGCCCACCCATTCTGGAAAGCAATGTGGAACTATGTCCTAAAAGTCCCAAAATTGTTCATACTCTCTAACCCTGCAGATACTACTCCTAGATCTATACTCCAAAGAAAGAGGAAAGGGCACATAGTTGTAAAAATATTTATAGCAGATCTCTTTTTGGTGGCAAAGAACTAGAAACTAAGGGGGTACCCATCAATTCAGAAATTGAACAAGTTATGGTACATGAATGCAATGGAATACTAACGTGCTATAAGAAATAATGAAAGGGATGATTTCAGGGAAACAAGGAGGATGTTGTATAAACTGAAGCAGAGTGGAGTGAGCAGAACCAGGTAAACAATTTAAACAATAACTATAATTCTGTAAAGACAATCAACTTTGAAAGTCTTAAAAACCCTGATCATTACAATAACCAATCATAATTTAAGATCCCAGATGATGAAGCATGCTACCCACCTTCTCTGATGAATTTAAGATGCAGAATGAGACCTATATTTTTGGACACCTTCAATGAAGAATTTGTTTTGCTTAACTATGTATATTCTTACAAATGTTTGTTTTTCTTTCATTCAATGGGAAAGATAGGAGAGAAGATACATGCTGGTTAATTGAAAAGTTAGAATATAAGTTACATTTAAGAATAAAAAATAATTTGGTATTGAAAAAAATTAGACATCTTGTTGCTAAGTTAGTGATAGCTCATTCCAAATGCAGCAAGCCAGGTGCTCAGACAATTGTTGTTCAGTCATTTCAGTCGTGGCTGACTCTTTGTGACCCCATTTAGAGTTTTCTTGGCAAAAAGACTGGAGTGGTTTGCTATTTCTTTCTCCAGCTCATTTTACAGATGAGGAAACAGAGGCAAAGAGTGTTAAGTGATTTGCCCAAGGTCACATAGCTATTAAGTATTGGAGGCCTGATTTGAACTCAGGAAGAAGAGTCTTCCTGACTCCAGGCCCAGTAGTGTATTCACTGTGCCACATAGCTCCCCAGACAAAAGGCATACAATAAGAATGGTACTCTAGGGGTGACTAGGTGGCACAGTGAATAGAGCACCGGCCCTGGGGTTAGGAGGACCTGAGTTCAAATCCGGCCTCAGACACTTAACACAAAAACTACCCATGTGACCTTGGGCAAGTCACTTAACCCCAATTTCCCTCCAAAAAAAATAAAAAGAATGATATTCTAGATTAGGATTTAGTGAGAGCAAGAGAACAATGGTCAACAAGTACTTTCTTTATAATGTTCTAATGTAAATTGTCCTAGTTCTACTCTCTTCATTTTCTGTAACTCCATGTAAGTTGGTATCTTCTGTTTGCACCTGTTCCTGTACTGGCAGGTTTCAGGTCTTCCTCCATCTTCCTGGGTCAGAGTCCTGGGGGCTTCAGGCCACACAAGATTGTTGGTTCAAAGTGCTTCTGGTTTTAGGCTCCCCTGCAACATTGTAGATCCAATTGCTACGGTCTTCAGAGCCCTCTGGAGCACCCAAGTCAGAGCACTGCCTGCTTCAAGGTGCATCTGCAGTCAGAATCCATTGGGTTTCTAGCCCCTCCTCAGGAACTTCCTCATCAGGGAAATCTAAGGGTTCTCAACACCTGGAAATGAGTTCTTCAGGTTTCAGGTGCCTTTTTAAGGACTCTGGGCCAGAGGACCGACAGACTCCTGTTTGATTTTCCTGAGCTTTCTCTGGTTTGCCTGGAGGGACCCTTTTCCTAATGCCCTCAAACTTCTGGCTGTAATTTTGTAGAATGCTTGACTGTACAAAAAACTTATCATTGTTTCTTTTTTAACTTCTTAATCATTATTCGATCTGGTCCCTTTGTTTAGATCTTTACTAGAGTATATGTTAGGGAACTAGGCATCTCTGTGACCCCCAAATTGCCATCTTAACCAGAAGTTTTCCATACACAGTTTCATAATAAATATTAACAGAGTGAATCAATCAGTCAATAGTCCATTGTCTCCCTATAAATTTTCATTAGAACTTCAACAGTGACATTTCTCTACCTTTGTATAGCCCATAACGAGAAAAAAAAAACTTTGTTTAGTGGATAGAATACTGGACATAGAACTATCCTGGATTCACTGCCTCAGATACCATTTAGTTGTGGGACCATGTGTGCCAATATTTGGGCAATAAATGGTCAATTCTCTTAATCTTTCTGAACAATGTCTCAGGCAACTCCTTAACACTTTAAGCTATAGACATTTTATGATGTCCTTGGTCTCTGTGGGACCACCCAAGAAATTAAAAGTTCTTGCCATATGTACTACACAAGACCATCTTGAAGAAAATCTTCATGGTAGTAACTATGTTTTCCAATTTTACTTTGAAAATCTCTAACTATTCCAGTGACTTGTCCACAGGCTTCCCAGAAATGACTTGGAAATCTGCATATTGACTAATTAGAATCATATAGGGCAAAACTAAAACCCAATTTTAAACTTTTGCCTTGGTTCTTAATCAAATCCACATATTAGAGATCTTAAGCTCCAGCATTCCCTTATTTTATGGAATGGCTTAGCCTCATAGATCAGGATGGGGGTGAAAATAAACAAATGAGACTCATGAGAGAAAATAGCCACTCCAAGGGGAACCATATACTCTGATACCCATGGCAGCAGCATGAGGAAGCAGCCTAAAATTAGCAGGAAGGGAGAGCGGCTCGCCACTGTAGCCCTTGCTGTCTTCAGTTAGTGAGGAAGAAACCTACATCCTGGTTTAGGTGGTGGAGTAGAATTCTGTTTAGCAGGAGTAAGGGGAAGTCCTCACTGCTACCACTGCCCAGGTAAGCCAGCAGCCTATGCCCTCTATCTGAATTGAAGATAAGGAAGAGAACAGCTCTGTGCACTCTCTGGGGAAAATCTGAAGGTGTTAAGCTTACCATGAAAAGTGGAAACCTAGGAAATAAGATGGCAGAGAGATGAGGCATATATCCTTCTTAGACCCCCTCCCTTCACTCAGTGTTAGACTAAAATAGAAAAAACATCCCTGATTAATTCCAGAGGTTGGGGGTGGAGGCAATTGCTTTGGATGAGTACTGGGTAGGAAAGGGAGTGTAAAACTGCCTTAGAGATTTGAAAAAAATTCTCAAGAGGTGTGTATATGAGGTACTGCAGAGCGAGAAAGAGGCAGTTTGGGGATTAATAGTGCACAACATATTTAAGCTACAGCTAGAAAGCAATGGCAGGGGAGTTGAGTGGATGGGAAGGGATGTGATGGCCAACCTGGCACAGTTCTTTTGGTGCTCACCATGGTGAAGAATTATATCTCTGTGTTGTGATTGAGATAGAAATGAATTCTTCATTAAGGCATTTCCTGTTTTCCATCATGATTTATTTTTGTCCCTTCTAACTTCTTTTGACTCTGGTTTTTGTATTTTCTCCTCTGCTTTGGTTTTCTGACTCTCCATTAATAGTAATTACCATAAGCCTCTCCTCTTCCTGCAGCTATGTTTGTTGTAAGGTTTAAATCCTCAGAGGCAGACCAGCCAGGATCTGTAGGATATGGGAACTTTTTAATGTCAGGTGGAGGAAGTGGATTACGATTTATACTGTTAAATAGGAAGAACAGAGGGAAAGTCACATCTTCTAATTTACACGTCTATTCATTATCATTAACTACTCCCATCCTTCTTTTTAAGATGAGGCAGACGCAAAAATAGAAGAGTTTGGAACAGTTGGTTGTATTTCACAACTTGCCTTATCACCAGATGAAATTCAGTTGTCTCATTTTTCAGGCTGGGAACATATACACATTTTGTTTCCTTGCTATTTTGTAGACTTAGAGACTTGGAAGCCACAGAGTTGGAAGAAACTGCAGAGGCTTTCTCTGTTCAGCGATATGTTCAGCTAGATATTTAATAAATATTTTTTTGGTGACAGTTATAATTTTACTGTGTGGCAATCTTGGATGCCTCCTTTTCCCTTTTGACCCTTCATAACTTTGTACCTCTTTCGTCAGAATATCATTTTTCATTGTGTTAGAGTTATTTGGCATTGTTTGTATGTATCATGGCTTCTTGAAGAGAGGGTCCCAAATTTTCTCCTTCTTTATATCTCCACAATATCTAATACAGTGCCTTGCCCCATTGTAGGCATCCAATAAGTAGTTATTGAATAAGTGAGTGAATGAATGAATGAATGAATGAATATGAGATGAAAAATTCTGATTTCTGAAGATTGATAAGAACCTTTTAAAAAATCTACTACTATAATTGGTCAGACAACTAGTTTCTTCCTATTAGTAACTCTCTTATTTAGATGATACCAAAACTTTACAATCTCTTTTAGAGGCATTTTTGGAAAGCAAAAGGAGTAGATTGAAAAGAAAGGCAATATATACCTACTAATAAAATTGCAGGATGTTCCAAAAGATTTAGTGTGGCTTTAAGTGATTAAAGCTTAGATCTAAAGCTAGAAGGAACATAGACATAATCTAGTACAGCTCCATTTGAAATGACAACATGGAGTCTCAGATTATATGACTTGCCTATGGTCACTTCTGTAGCAAGAAGCCGAGCTGAGACATGAGCCCAGGTCTTTTGACTCTAAAGCTAGTATTCTTTTCACTGTTCTGTGGTAAGTTGAGAGAGACCCTCTTTCTTCTTAGTGATGTCCCAAGGTAGCTGCTGATGGACCACCTTATAAAGGAAGTTGTTTTAGTGATGGAGGAACAAAACATAAAGGCATCTAACACAGAACTTTTTTATATTGGATTCTCCTGGAAGAGCCCTTTTAATATGTAGTACTTTAATTTTCCAAAACATTTTAATAATAGTTTACAACCATTTCATACTTACATGATTATAATGTTTTTGAGACCATATTACATATTTGGAAATTAGATTTAGCTCAGATTTTTTATTACCTTTCACATAATGAGTGGTAAAATAGAACAGATTAAACTAGAGAATTTAATTTAAGAGTATGTGCTTATGGCCTGCATCATATGATAGTGAAAACTATAATGGATTTTGAACTAGAAGACCAGCTTTGCCATTTACTGTCTGGTGACCTTGGGCAAATTTCTTCATCTCTCTAGACCTCAATTTCCTTAATTTATAAAAGGAGAAGGTTAAATCAGAGAAGTCTTTAATTCCCTTCCAGCAGAACCTGAACTAAGACAGGGCTATTAGGGCTTTGTTCAGGGCACCAAATTTAGGGGGTGCTGACAGAATTTAACTCCTTCAGGATCACTTTAGCAATTAGTTATCAAGTAAGAAGCTAGAGATCTCTACTTAAGATGGTCTGTGTTCTAATATCTCTTTCTACCTCCCCTTAACTGAATTTTTCTTTAAAAGTTTATTTAAGGGTATCTTTCTGATGGTATTGGGCACCTAAACTATTGGTTATAGCTCGACCTCTCAACAGGATTCTAAAATCCTATGATTCAAGAAAGGATAAGGAAAAATTCATCTTTAAAAATAAAGACATTGTGGTTATACTCACATCACCAATGTAATTCCATATAACAGACAAATTGAAAAAATATTACATTAAGAGAAAATGAAAATTTTATACTCTCATTTCTACCATTGAGCTACTTTACAACTCTGGGCAAGTAGATTAACCTTCCTGTACTTTAGTTGACTCATCTATAAAATCAAAACAGTAAAAGCAAATCTATTCACATAGTTCTCATGCAGAAAAACTAATAAAAGGTCAAAAAGTTTTGAAATATAAATTATAGTGATAATAATATAGCTAATAAAATTAATTACTCAGAATGTCATGAATTTTTTAAAAACTAATACAGTACTTTATGTCTACTTCAATCCTAAGCTATCATCATAACAACAAAAATTAAGTACATTGATACGCATGTACAATTAGTCTACCATGTACTGAAAGAATATAATAAGATTATAAAATTTCCACCTCTTATAATGGTACTGTTAACTTCACTAGATCTCTCTTCTTCAAATCACTTACCTTAACTGCAGTCTTCCCTTTATGATCCAAATATCTTGCCTCTTCTAACAACTATCTTTATATTCTATTAGATAAAAGATACTTACATCTTACCTTAACTATTCTATCTTCCTGACATAAAGAAAGCATATATTCTAATGTGGATATACTTCCCTATTATTTGTCACCGCTTGACTAATTTGGCCAAAGTTAGTTCGTTTGATACCTAGGTTGTCAGATCAGGTTATATTTTAAATCCTTTAGCTATGTTTAGCCCCTTGGCATTGGATGATTTGGGAGTTTACATATTTAGGGACCAGATGGCTCTGAAGCCTGGTAACAAGATATGAAGCATTTTACTGCAAGGTCATTGGTTTAAATCTGGACCTAGATGATCACTATTGGTGGTCCCTATGAAATGTAATAATGATCTTATGCCTGTGTCTAATGGACAGCACCCCGTGCAGGAAAGCACATCATTCTTGGTACTAATTGGTATTCTTGTTGTCAGCTTCAGGAGAGAAGCCAAGGACTGAATCAGTCAGGAAATATTGACTACTGATGTATCTGAGTCATCATTCTCTGACCCATTCAGCCTTTGGCCTTTTTGTAGTTTGTAGACCTTTGGGTTCTGCTCAGTAGTCTTATGCCCAAACTCGAAGTGACTTCATAAATCCAGATTAAGATGTGATTTACTTTAGAAGTATTTCTGCACATTTTGTTCTAGCATTTAATCATAACACTTGTTCTTTTGTTACTTCGTTAACACCTTAAAGTAGATATTTTCTTAAGTATTCTTGTCTGGACTTCCAGAAAATCCTCAGTGCCACAACTATAAAATTGTCTGGCTTCCCTGTCATTATTATTCCTATACTTTCTGTGCTTTTCGTGATTTCAAGTTTTTTGAAGAAGTTATGTCACTTTCCTAAATTTATACTAAATCAACTTAAATGTATGTTAGTGAAATATATAGTAGCATGTAGAATTAAACATATTTTTAACATGGGCAATATGGAATTTATTTTGCTTGACTATACTTGTTATAAGAGGTTTGGGGGGAGAGGATGTGTGAGGGAGAAAAAATATAATAATTGAAAAAAATAACATTTAATTTAAAGCAAAAATAAAGTACATAGTTTTTTTTTAAAAAAAGAAATACAGTGTTTCAAGACCTGAAAAAAAATTAGTTTTACTGTTGTATCCCCCCTGATCCTTTGTGTGTTGTCATGGATTGGCCTAAATGTGACTGTAGTTATCTACATTAATGAATGTTTATATCAATGGAGTAGAGCCTAAAGAAGAAAATAAATGCGGAAACCTACCAACTGCATCTTAGCCCCATTCAATATAAGCGTAATCCAGTTTAATTCAGCTCAGCAAACATTTAAGTGCCTGTCATTAGCAAAGCAGTAGGGATACAAAGGCTGATGGGCACAGACCCTATTCTCAAAGAATGTACAATCTAATGGTGGGAAATGGTGAGGGGGAAGGAAGCAATTTGTATAAGTCAATTAAACCAACATTAAGTCCCTACTCTTTTCAAGGTACTGTGCTAGTGCTAAGGATACAAAGATCTGATACCGAGGTCATTCTCCAAGCATTTATAATAATGCTGATCCTAAGGAAGAGGACACAAATAACAAGGCTGAGGGTGCCAAGTGCAAAGGAGAAGTCTCTATGGAGGGCTAGAGGAAATTTGAGATATACTAGAAAATTTCTAAAAGTTTCATGAAGAAAGTGGCACATGGCATGGGCCTTAAAGGAAGGGAAGAACTTTAACAGACATGTGGAGAACTTCATTTTGATAAGGAAAACAATAAACAAAGGCCCAGAGACAAAAGGGCAGGCTAAGATTGGGGGATAGAGAGTTTATCAGTATTATGTATACAGGGGAGAGTTACTTGAGGTACCAAGGTACTTCAGCATGGGAATAATGTAGTGAGAAATTTCTTTGCCTTATGAAGATTGCCTTGGCAGCAGCATGAAGGATACTTTGGAGACATAGACAGAAGGCAAGAAAACCAATTAGGAATCTATTGTGATCATTCAGAAGAAAGTTGAGGAAGACCAGAACAAGGATGATTGCAGTAGGAATGGAAATAACATATGAAAATTGTTTTAAATATAGAATGAGTAGGAAACATCCAAGTACACACTCTCCCCACCACCACCACCACTAAATCGTAAACTCTTTAGGGGCAAGGGCTCTGTACCTACCACAGTGCCTTCCATGTATGAATGAGTAAAATAGGCAGAAAGACAAAAATATATTCCAGTTATCCTCACATATACCTTGAGTTCCCCAACCCCCACCCCAGGATTCTGGGCTCTGATTAGTGAGCATTCACCTTCTTTTGCCCAGATCTTCATGCCCCTTCCCAGTCATCTTCATACCATGCTGCTATGGGTATTCTGCCCTTTTCAGCCCTAGTTCTGGGAACAGTAAGCAAATCTACACTAATGCTCCTGGAAGGATGTGTCAGTCCATTGCCCTATGACTCACAGCATCATTCCCTATCCAAAACTCTTCCCTGGCTACCATTCCCATAGATGTATGATTATCTTCCTCAATTAGCATGTAAGCTTCTTGAGGGAAAGGGCTGTCTCATTTCTTTGTATTTGTATCCTCAAAGCTTAGCGCTGTATCTGGTACCTAGGAAGCACTAATTAAATGCCTTTTCACTCATACATGTACATTTGATCATTTCTACCTACTGTGACAGGTGAAATTAGGATATTGGGAGCTAAGTATATTTTTAGCCTATCTGAATTCAGGTCACCATTTCATTTCATTTTGTCACATTTCCTACAGCACCCAGGGAAAAACTTGAGAAGTCACAGTGAGCATTCTTATCAAATTGGCAGCTGGCAAAAAGCTAGGAGGGGTAACTAACCCACTGCATGACAGGATCCAGAAAGATCGTGACAGGCTAGAAGACTGGCCAGGCTCTAAGAGGAGATTGAAGAGGGATAAAAAGGCTTACACACGAGTTCAATGAATCAATCACAAGTACAAAATGATGATGATGATGGTGATAACTAGCATTTCTGTAGCACTTTAAAGATATTCTCATTTGATGCAACAACCCTGGGAATTAGGTGCTGTTATTATCCCCCATTTTACAAATGAGGAAACTGAAACAGAGAGGTAAAGTGACTTGTCCAGAGTCACTCAGCTAGTAAGTGTCCTATGGTGGAATTTGAATACCAGTTTTCCCAACTCTAGGTCCAGCACTCTATCCACTCTATCCACTCTATCCAAGTGCTACCTAACTTCCTCATAACGAGAGATGGGGTCACCAAAGCCAATAAAAGTTGTACTTGAAAATCGTCTATTTCATTAAAGGTCCACTTTTTCCCCTGTAGCATTAGATTCAGTTTAGCTGGGTAAGTTATTCTTGGCCATAAGCCTACATACTTTACCTTCTGGAATATCATATTCTAAGCTTCCAGCTCCTTTATAGTAGTGGCTGCTAAATCTTGTATGGTCCTGACTGTGGTTCCTTGGTACTTGAATTCTTCCTTTATGGCCACTTTCAATATTTTTACTTTGACCTGGAAGTTTTGCATTTTGGCTATAATATTCCTGGGAGATCTTATTCTGAGATTTTTTTTCCCCAGAAGGTGATTGGTGGATTCTTTCAATTTCTACTTGACCCTCTGCTTCTAAGATATCTGGGAAGTTTTTTTCTATTTTTTTCCAGTCTTTCAACTTTGTTTTAATATTTTTTTTGGCTCATGCTGTCATTAGTTTCTGTTTGGCCCATTCTGATTTTCAGGGAACTTGCTGTTTGGATCCAATTTTATACCCCTTGTGACAAGCTGTTAATTTCCTTTCCAATTCTTTCTTCCATAGCTCTCTCTTTTTTTTTTTTTTTTTTGCCTTTTGGAGGGCAATTGGGGTTAAGTAACTTACCCAAGGTTACACGGCTAGTATTTTTGTGTGGGTGTTAAGTGTCTCAGGCCAGAACCGAACTCGGGTCCTCCCGACTCCAGGGCCGGCGCTTTACTCACTGCGCCACCTAGCCACCCCTCTCATTTTCTTTTACATTTGTTTTCCCTAAGTGTTCTCATTTAATTTATAAAAACATTTTAAACTCTTTTTTATTAAACTCTTGCTTTATCTGTTCTAGAATTCTCATTGGGTTTGTGCCCAAGTTACATTTTCTTTAAGGCTTTGCCTATATATGTTTTGGAGTCATTCTCTTCTTTTGGGTTTCTGTCTTGAGCTTCCTTGACACCACAATAGTTTGTTGTTTTGTTGTTTGTTTGTGGAGGGGAGAAGGATGGTCTTTTTTTGTTTGCTCTTTCTTCTAGGCTACTTTCTGACTACAGACCTGATGTTAGCGCCAAGCTCTGCCACACATCTGGAAAGAAAGTCTGAGTGGGTCCTGTTGCTGCTTTCATGGGGTATTGAGTGTCATGTTATTCTAGGATCTCAGGGTCAGGCTGGTGACTTCCAAGTTTTCAATATTCTTAAAGCAGTCTAATCCATGCAAAGTCTGATCATTGCCCCCTGGTCTGAGCTCTGTAATTTCTGGACCTAGGTAGGGGTCTGAAGATTTCTGCGGGACTCGACCCCTGACAGTCAACTGAACAGCTCTGTTGGTCCAGAATGGCAAAATTATAGGCTACCCATTAGTCTGGGATTCCTGTCCTAGCTATTCCTCTGCAGGTTTTAGGCTGAGCTAGATGCTGGAACTGGGACCCTGCTCTGCTCCTGTAATCTCAGCCATTTTGCTGCTGTTGCTGCCTTCTAAACTTATTCCTTTCTTGGTATACCACAAAGGACCTCCCTACATAGGAATACAACCCCTGAGCACATGCCCCTCCCCAGTCTGCCCTAAATCTGTGACCTAGATCTGGGTAGTAAGTGACAGAGCTGCCAGTTGGTTCCTGCCTCTGTCATGGTGCTCCAGTATGGGTCTGGTGGTACCCCAGTAGGGGCCTGGGATCTCCTTTTGCACTGGTTCATAGCTTCTCCCTGGGTGCTGAAGTGCTCTGAGAGCAACGAGTTTGTGTCCTGACCCTGTCATTGGCCTCCTCAAACCCCTCTGCCTCTTTCCATATGCCAGCCTGGGAGGGAATAGTGATTCATGACTTTTGATGGATTTCCCTGTAAATATTTGTGCTTGTGTTTGGAGGATTGGAATGGAGAGGCTCACTGTACTGCTCCCTGCTACTCTGACATCTTGGCTCTGCCCCCTCAGTTCTCTTGATACCTGGTCAACCTACCACCATTTACAGTCATCCTTTTTTCTGGTAATTTCATTTCAAATGTTTCTTGCATTGCACATTGTAATTGGTAACATGAATGAAAGAAAAGTATTTATTCTTATTGTGTGCCAAGCACTGTGCTAAGTTAAAGGACTAGATATAAAAAAGGAAAACAGTCTCTGCTGTCAAAGAGCTTCCTTTCTACTGGGAGAAGACAACATGTTGGAGAGCTTAGCTTTAGGGTATATGGAAAGTCCCAGAGGTCCTTAGATCCATCAGCATCATGTCTGGGGTCTGGAAGGCCCAGTGGCATTACAGATGGTAAAGTTTGATGGGTCTTAGGGTACAATGACAGGACAGATAAAAAATTATAATCAGTGACTTAGCCCTCATGAAAACCTTAGAGCTCATGTCCACCCTAAAGTCAGGGGGCTGATAGGGCCTGGGACTGCAACTGTTAGGAAAAAGGAAATTAGTTCAATGGTTGAAATAAAGTAAATACTCTAATCTCCTTCCTTCAGGCTAAGAATTGAGGTGAATATACAACTGGGAATGGGGATAAGGAAGGAAGTATTGGCAGAAAGATGTGGTCCCTGATGGGATCTGAGGAGGGCTAGAGTAGAGGAAGGACTGCACATCTTGCCTTTGCCTTTGAATTATTTGTAATTTTAATTCATCTTATATTACATTGTTTCGTGATTAGCAACTACATAGTAGAGCTAGAAAAATATTCTGCTTTTTCAGTGGTAAGCTGTTGTAGATAATTGAAAATACCGTCTCATTCTCCAAATGAGACACAACTCAATATCTAATCCATCCAAATATAGGACTAACGCATTATCCATTCACTAATCAATCACCTAACATTTATTAAACACAAGCCACTTACAAGAAACTCTGCTAGGTGCTGGGGGTAGAAAAACAAAAATGAAAATTCCTTTCTTCTCCTCTCTTCTAAACCTTCTTTAGTATGGTTTCCAGCTTCATCACTTGACTGACACTGATCTCTCCAAAGATACTGATGATGTCTTAATTGCCAAATATAATGACTTCTTCTGAATCCTCATCCTCTTGACCTCACTGCAGCATGTGACACTGCTGACCCCTTTCTCCTCTGGAAATGCTCTCCTTTATGGGTTTTCATAACTCTGTACTCTCTTGTTTCTTCATCTACCTATCTGACCATGGCGTAGTCTCTTTTACTGTATCTTTATCCATGTTATCCCCACTATGTTAGTCCCCCAAGGGTTTATCCTTGGCCCTTTCACTTAATAATCTCATAAGCTGTCACAAATTCAATTATCTCTAAGCAGATGATTCCAAGATCTATTTATCCAGCCCTAGTCCCTACTGAACTCCAGTCCTGCACCACCAACTACTTGTTGGACATTTCAAACTGACTGTCCCACAGGTATTTCAAATGCAAGATATCTAAAACAGAACTCATTATCTTTCCCCACAAACCCACCTTCCTCCGAACTCTACTATTGTTTGAAGGTACCATGATCTTTCAGTTTCCCAGGTTTAAAACCTTGGTCTTACCCTCAACCCCTCTTTCACTTACCTAATATATATAATCACTTGCCAAATCTTGTCATTTCTTTCTCTATAACATCTCTGGAATGCATCCTCTTCTCTCTACTTTCATAGCCATTATTCTACTTTATATCATTATCGACTATTGCCTGGACTATGGCAGTAGCCTTCTAATTGACCCTCTTCCTTTAAATCTCTCCTCATTCCAGTCCATCTTCCATTCAGTTGCCAAAGTGATTTTACACATAGGTCTGATCATGACACTCCTTTACCCACTGAATTTCAGTGGTTCCTTATTACATCCAGGATTAAATATAAAGTAAGTCAGTCATCAAGTATTTATCAAGAGCCCAATATATTCCAGGTACTGTAACTAAGCACCAGGTTTACAAAAAAAAAAATCCCTTCTCTCAAGGAGCTCACATTCTAAAGGGGGAGACAAACAAATAACTAGGAACAAACAAGCTTATACAGGACAAATCAAAGGGAAGGCACTCAAATTAAGGGGGTGGGGGAGTTGGTAAGGGCTTCCTCTACAAGGTGGCATTTTGCCTGAGACTTGAGGCTTCCTTCAAGTGGAGAGGTGGAGAGAAGAGCCCTCTAGCCATGGGAGATGGCCAATAAAAATGTATGGACTTGAGATGAATTATCTTGTTTGAGGAACTACAAGGAGACCACTGTCATTGGATTACAGAGTATATGGTGGAGAGTAAGGTGGAAGGAAAAGAAAAAGGATAAAAGAGGGAAAGAAATAGATAGTGAAAGAATAAAAATAAAGAAAAACCAGTAATTTAAATAAATTCAAAGATCTTAGGCCAGGGTAGGCAAATGGGAACAAGGAAACCTATGAGAATAAACTAGCATCAAAGTAGTATAAGCAAAACCAATGATAAAATACTGACTTAAAAGAGGAAGAGGCTAAAAAAGAAATTAAAATGAATGAGAAGAAAGTACCAACCTAAGAATCATAACTTTAAAATTGTATGAATTAAACAATGCAACAAAATGAGAGTGACATAATGGATAAGAAAACTAAAGCCAACAAGTTTTCATGCAAGAAGCACATCTAAAAAGCATATCTACATATGTGTATGTATGTATACAATATATGCACATTTTATGTATATAGACATATTTTTACAGGTGTATATACACATGTGTGTATATGTAATAGAGAAACACTGAGCTTACCCAAAGACTCCTTTCCCTGTTATTATTTTATACAATTTGAGAAGTGCTAGTGATAGAAATAAAGCAAGAGAAAGAAGATGAAGACATAAATATAGGTAAAGAAAGAAGAGATAAAAGTATCTCTGTGTTGGCAGAAATATGATTTACATATCAAAGAATCAGCAATGAAACTAACTGAGACAATATCTTTATCTAAATAGCAGATCACAAAATAAAACCACAAAAAAACAATAGCATTTCTGTGTAGTAACAAGAAAACTCAGGATGAAGTATAGATATGGAAGTCCTATTCAAAGTAACTACAAAATACAGTCAATCTTCCCAAGTATGCTCAAGACTTTGTATGGATAAAAAAACATTTTTAAAAGAAACAGCAATTAAAATAAATGGATTGCTATTCTGTGCTTATGGCTAATACAATACTAATTATAGTAACTCTAATATACTACTAATTAGTTAATATTAGTACCATAAAAATGATATTATCTAAATGCAGATTTAGTGCTACATCAATTAAATTACCAAGGGGATACTTTATAGGGCTAGGCAAAATAATTATAACATTTCTTTGAAGGAACAAAAGTTCTAGAATCTTAAAGGAAAAAAAGTAGAAATGGAGAGTGCCATTTCCAAATCTCATAGAGCACTATAAAGCAGTAATTATGGAGACTGTTTTGCACTGTTTAAAAAATAGAAAAGTAGATCAATAAAATAGATAAAATGAAGCTATATCAGAAACAATTGAACTTAATACAGTATTCATTAAACCTGAGAATATAAAGCACTTGGAGAAGAACCCCCTGTTTGATTAAAAACCTGCTAAGAAAACTGGAAAGATGTTGGAAAAAAGACCAACTACTTACACCATATACCACAATGAAGTCAAAATATATGCTACTTGAATTGTAAAGACCTAATCATTTAAAAATTAGAAAAGAAACTTATCTTTTATAGCACTGACTGCAGCAAATTCTTACACAACAAGGGACAGAATTGACCAAAAAAAGCTAAAATAGAGAATTTGGGTTACATAAAATTGAAAAGCTTTTCACTAACAACATCAAGACAGTTGGGATTAAAAGGGAAGCAGTTGATGGGGAATTGGCCTTGTATCAATTAGCTCTCCCAAGAGTTTGATACATAAGACATATAGGCAATTACCATAAATATATAACATCAAAAGATATTCCACAGTGGATAGGTGGTCAAAAGATATGAAAAAAACCCCAACAATTCTCAAAGGAATTGCAAACTATTAACAACCGTATGAAAGACTGTTCCAAGACATTAATAATAAAAGAAATGCAGATTAAAACAACTCTGAGGTCTTACTTCTCACTCAGCAAATTGTCAAGGATAATGAAAGATAAGAATAGTCAGTGGCTGGGCGGCCAGGTGGCTCAGTGAGTAAAAGCACCGGCTCCAGTGTTGGGATGACCTGGGGATCGAATCCAGGCTCAGATACTTAGCACCACACCCAGAAATACCTGGCTGTGTAACCTTGAGCAAGTTACTTTACCCCGATTGCTTTAAAAAAAAAAAAAAGAATAGTCAGTGGAAGGGTTGGGGAAAGACAGACATCCTATTGATGGAGCTATAAATGGGTCCATTCTGGGTAGCAATCAGAAATTTGACTAATAAAGTTTCAAAAATGACCAGATCTTTGGACTCAGAGATTCCACTGCTAGTCATACATCTGCAGGAAGTCAAAAATAAAAAGACCCCATATTAGTCACATGGGATAATATTCGTAAAGTATGTAGAACAGTGCCTAATACAGAGCAGAAGCTTTCTTTGCCCCTATCTTGCCAATGTATTTATAACAGCATTTTTTTTGTAGTAGCAAGGAGCTAGCATATGCTCATCTTTAGGGGAATGGCTAAACAAATTCTAGTCCATGGATGTAACAGAATCTTATTGCATCAGAAGAAACAATGGGTGTAAAGAATACAGGAAAGCATAGGAAAACTTAAATAAACTAATACAAAGTGAAGTAAGCAGAACCAGTAAAATAATATACATAAAACAATAATGGAAATGGAAAGAACAAAATTTGAACTAATAACTACACAATTATAGAAACCAAACTTGGCACCCAAGACGAGATAGATACGTATCCCTCTCTTCCACAGATGGAGAACTATGGAGTTGGAAAATAGCAGATATTATCTATCTTGATTGATATTTAGTTTTCCTGAACTATGTTGTTGTCATAAGAGATGACTTTCTGGAAGGGAAAGGAGTAAAACGATACTGGAAAATGAAAGTGATTAAAAACAAAACATAATAAAAGCTTAAAAAAACCCACTGAACTCTCTAGAATTCTAATGACCACACTTGACTGTAGAGAAGAGTTAAGAAAATACACTTTATTGCTTTCATTTTAGAGGTAGAAGAATATGGCTATGTAATGCTATACATCAGTTATCATATATGGTTAGTGTGTTGGTTAGTTTTTCTAAACTGATATTTGTTCCTCTTTTTAAAATCTTTGTTAAAAGTGATGGTCCTCTGGGTCAGAGAGAGGATATATTTGGAAATAAATGTAATGTAGAAGAAAAAGATATCAGCAAAAATAGGGATAAGGACTTGTGGCTTCATTGGTATAGAAATGTCTCAGTGAAGAACTTCAGCTTAGCACTTGTGTGGAAATTAGAGCCATAGGCAATAAGTAGCTTCTTAGAGCACAAAGAAGAACTTGATTAGGGTCACACATCAATAAAAACAAGGTTAAAAATACATATTTAAGTGAACTGAGAACTACATAGTTATTAGGAAAAAAATTTTGTTTGGACCTCAGAAAGCAGATCTTCCATGACAGGCAACATTTAATTTAAGAACTAGAAATTATATAGCACTTTAAAAATATGTTATTTGCTCTTCTCAACAAACCTGACAGGTAGATGTTATCCCCATTTTTTCTTTTTTTGGAGGGCAATTGGGGTTAAGTCACTTGCCCAAGGTTACACAGCTAGTTTTTGTGTTAAGTGTCTAAGGCCGGATCCGAACCCTGGTCCTCCTGACTCCAGGGCTGGTGCTCTATTCACTACACCACCTAGCTGCCCCAATCCCCATTTTACAAATGAGGAAACTGAGGTAGAGTTTAAGTGACTTTCCCAAGGTTACACAGCAAGTAAGTGTCTGAGACCAAATTTGAACTTAGGTCCTTCTGACTCCAGGTCTAGTACCCACTGCTTTTTATCATGTTGTGTATTTATCAGCAGATTTAGCAGATTATTGGGCAAAATTATGGTCATAGTCCTGTTATGGGACTTTTTTCTGTGTACCTGAAAGACACCTTGTCTAATGAGAACATTTGTGGGCATGTTTTATTCTACCAAGTCAGGTGTTTTTGTCCAAATCCTACCACACGTCATCACAGGGCTCTTGTTTATATTACCTTCCTCTCATCTACCCCTCCTAGAAAATTTAAAAAAAAATTCACTTCCTAGTGGAGAGTGGGAGAATACAAAGAGCTCAGAGACTAGACTGCTCTTCAGACATGCTGTGTAATACAGAATTTAATGGGTTTCTCATGCAAGGTCCCCAATTCTGATATCATTGTGTGTTGGGAGGTACTAGGAGACAAGAGATAGCACAATCTCTTATTGCAGGCACTCATACACAAACCAAATTTTCTCAGAACTCCAACATTCTCTTCCAAGTGCCAGTTCTCTCAGACACATATTGCTTCCCTCAGATATACTCTGAGTCACAGCACTCTATCTGAACATTAATATTCCTCCCAACAATCTGCATGCTAAACCTCTTTCCATATATCCTGGAGCCAGTTTCTTCTACAACCTCTAATACTATGTTGGGGCATAGCCTGACTCCTATTAATGAGCCCCCCAAAATAACAGACTGCTATGTTCTGTCACTGAACTGCCTCTGCCTTGGGTACCCACAGAATATATAAGGCTTCCTGAAATCATTAAATAATGTGCATGCCAGCATCTTTTTATGTCTATAATTTTTAGTCAGTTGTGTGACCATGAAAAGGTAGTCTGCTATGTAGAATCCCCTAAGAAACTTGTCTTTTGTAACTTATTTCAGCCAGTTATCAGTACTTTATACTGAGCTAAGTTTTCTCAGTTCTCATTCTTGACCTGTCTGCATCCTCCTGGTTCCTCAGGCTCACAACCTAGAAGTCATCCTGGATTCCTCACTCTCACCCCCCCATATCCAACCAAGGCCAGTTGACATCACCTTTGTAACATCTCTCAAATGCACCTTCTTCTCTGCTCTAACCCTGTGTAGCACAACGCAACATTTACAGCACCCACGATAATGATAAAGACTGTGACTATAAGTATCACATGATGTTCAATCACAAAATATACCAAACTCTCCAGATAGAGGACAGAACTGAAGCATTTATTTGGACACCAAAAAACTGAATCCCAAAACCAGTTAGTAGCAAAGTTGATTCTTTTGCTCTGTCTTCGTGTAGAAACTTGGGGGAAGAACTGAATCTTTCCAGATCACACCTCTCCCCTTCTCCCGTAGGTCCTATGGGACACGCTCTTTCTTTTGGTCCACACCTCCATGCTAATTGCCTTTCTCCCTATTGAACAATGGTGATTTGTCTAAGGCACAGAAGTGTGGAGAACAATCACACCTAGCTATAGCAAGAGCTTCCTTTCGAGCTTTGTAGCAAAATGACCCTTCGGTCCACTTAGATTCCTTTTTCTGATATTTTAGGGAGTTTTAAAATATACATTATTAATGAAAAAGAATCACCACAATAGTTCTTCACACATAGAGTTATGCAGCTCCCAAATAACCATCAGGTCAGAGGATTAATCCTCTGACTTACTTCTTAGTTCTGTGTATCCCATGTAGTCACTGGCATCCCCATTCTGTCTTTCCCACCACGGGATAAATATACATGATGTCCCAAAATTCTTGATATGGTTTTAAGCTTTAATAATTTTAGAAATATAAATGCCACAAACTTAGAAATATCAACAGGTAAAAGGTTATTTTAAATCTTTTTAATATTAATATGTTTCGTATTAAAATTCAAAAAAACTACTGTGGTTTTTTTTTTTTTGCTTTTTGGAGGGTAATTGGGGTTAAGTGACTTGCCTAAGGCCACACAGCTAGGTTTGTGTGTGTGTGTGTGTGTGTGTGTGTGTGTGTGTGTTAAGTGTCTGAGGCCGGATTTGAACTCAGGTCCTCCTGACTCCAGGGCAGGGTACTCTATTCACTGTGCTACCTAGCTGCCCTACTGTCTTCTTCTACATATAGTTCCAGTGGATTTTTTATCTTAATTAAAAACCTTGATTGCTGCTGCTCAGTAACTGAAATTACTGCATTTCTAATCTTAAGATCATATCAAGAATGAAGTATTGATTAATACATGACAGTTTTGACATGACCCCTCAAAAAAGTTCAGTGGACATAGATTAGGTGACCAAGGTGTCCAAGCAAGCAGTTCACCTGTCTGAGAAAATGTCATCTAGAAACTATTGTATGTGGCCAGGTACCCATATTGTTAAAAATAAAAAATGAATTATTCAAAATTCACAAAATTAAATAAGTGTAAAAGATATTTAAATAATTAAACGTTTAAATGATTTGCTTGTAGCATTTATATTTCCAAAGTTATTTAAGTTGTAAACTACACCAAGACTTTTGGGACACCCTGTGTAGGTAATGCAATGCAAACAAACCTGTTTGATCATGAATTTTATTTGAAGCAAAGTCAGGATAAAGAAACAGGGTAAAGGAACAGCAAACAAAATCATATAAAACCACCTCTTCAGAACAGGGATGGGGAAGAGGAGTTGGAAAGAATAAAATCTTCCCCATTGCTCTATGAGCTCCTTGAGAGCTGTTTCTCCCTACCCACCACCACCCTGTTTTTTGTATCCCCAGCACTTTGCACAGTACCTTATATATAGTAGGTAAATGCTTGACTGACTTTCCACAGATTATCTCAGTTCTTAAAGGGGTGATCACACCCAACAGGTTCAGCCTGAATTCTTTGTTCCACACAGTGGAGACTTGTCCACAGGCCAGTCTGCTATTCTTAGTCCCCAGTGCCTGAATAAAACACACTAAGATGCCTGCCAGGTCCAAATCACCACAACTCTCCAGCTTGTCCTCTTCCAGCTCACATCCCATCACCTTCTTTCCTTTAGGCAGACTGCTTGCTTCTCACAAAGTCTTCCTGGATTCACAGGAAATCAGACTCTGTCTCAGAGCAAGAGGCAAAAATGCTCTCTATAGGACTGCACACCCCAGAATTCCCAATGGGAACTCAGACACTCCCACCCACAAGGCAGTCAGTCCAAACATGTAAGAATATTGCAATGGTTTCACTACATGCAAATAAATATTTTAAAGAGATAAGAAATCAGGCATTTGGGTCAATAATCGCTGACTTCTTCTTGGTCACTTGAAAAAAAAAATAAAAGTCCTATATCTGATCTTTTCTATTTTAGAGTAATTCCTTCCTGAGATATTATCTATGCCTTTCTTTTAGAAGGGATAACTGAGGTGACTGATCTTTGATCCTATGTATTTCAGCCTTTATTAATTTAAAGAAATATCAGTATCATCAGAATAATTTTTCAAGTAATTATCAAACCTTACCATAACCATGCAACAAATTCTATTGAGTGTCCACTATATGTAAATCACAAAATAAATTGTATGATTCTTCTCTCTACTTACTTCTGTCCACAAAAATGAAGAATGCTGTTAACGTCTTTTCCCTCAATCAACTATGTGAAATTAACAGCTAAAAGCAATTCTTTTTTCTCTTGTTAGGCTAATAGAGAAAAAAAATACTATTCAGTTGGTTAAACTGACAGTGTTTTCCCTTTCATTGCTATTCTGATTTAATTAACTTTTAGATCTAATCTGAATAATTAACTATTTATGTCATTAGTGATATTGTAGTTACTTGTGTCACTGAGAACACTGAGCTTTGTTTTTAGCCTTCTGAGATGTCTACCATCCCTAAAAATAGAATCTGATTGAAATCACCCAGGGCCTGGCATCCTGGCATTTAAAAGATTCACTGCATAATGTTATGAATAGAATATTCCCAAACTGTTATTATCTTACATATGACTTGCAAAAGAACTAATGACAGAGAAATAAAAGTAAAGTGTTTAAATTTCATTTAAAAGAACAAAAGTCTTAAATTATATTAGCAAGTACATAGTGAACAAAAGAAAAGCCAGTCCAAATTCAGAAGTATTTGCTTCAGACCTATTTCCAATTTCCTACTCTCTGGCCACACTCCCCTCACACACTACATGCCATTAAGACCAATTGCCCCAGTTTATTCTAAAAAATTATAAAATTCTAAGTTTGGAAAAGACCTCAGTAGGTCACTTGGTCCATCTATAATATTATATCACATCTCTGAGGATGACTGCTTTTGAATTTCCCTTCTGTCTCACAGCTAAAATATCAATTATCTGGGTTCAAAAGTACTTGTTACTTTCCAGAGTTTTCCTCCCATCACATTTTCTTTCCTTATTTTCATTTTTTGCAATCTCAAAGAACACTTCAAGGTTGGGTTTAAGAATAATGTATCTTTCTAATCAGGAAAATTGTGAACTTGGATTCCAAAATAGTGCTCCAAAACATAAAACATAAGAAATATTGCTTCAGGGGCGGCCAGGTAGCACAGCAAGTAAGAGCACTGGCTCCAGTGTTGAGAAGACCTGGAGATCAAATCCTGGGCTCAGACACTTAGCACCCACCCAGAAACACCTGGCCGTGTAACCTTGAGCAAGTTACTTAACCCCAATTGCTTAGGGGAGGCCAGGTGGCTCAGCGAGTAAGAGCACCGGCTCCAGTGTCGGGATGACCTGGATCAAATCCGGGTTCAGATACTCAGCACCACACCCAGAAATAATAACTGGCCGTGTAACCTTGAGCAAGTTACTTAACCCCGATTGCTTTAAAAAAAAGAAAAGAAATATTGCTTCAGATCTACTTATGACACCTTGTAAAAGTATTACCAATGTGACAATATATATACCTTTTGCAATTCAAGCATCATTCTAAATATTGTTTTGGTTTTCAGTAGTAATATACTTATAGTCATAGGATGCCTGTTTAAAATTTTAAAAATGAGTTTCTTTTTGGAGAAACATAATTTGCAGTAAACTTTGCAAAAAACAAATTTTATACTTTAAAATTAATGGAAAGGAACTTAACAGAGAGATATGAAAGTATAAAAAACAAGATCTGGTAATGGATTAGATATGTAGAGTGAGTGAAAATGAAGAGATAAGGGTGATACTAAGTTCGTGAGCTTTGGTAGATGAGAGGATGTTTGTGCCCATGTTGGGAAGAGGGAAGGATTTAAGGGGAAAGATGAGTTCGGTTCTGGACATGTTGAATTTGAGATGCCTGTGGGATATCCAGATTGAGATATCCACATAGCAATTGGTGATGGAAAATTGGAGATCAGGAAAGAGACAAGAGCTGGATATATAGATTTGAGAATTATCTGCAGAGAAGTCATAATTGAACCCATGAAATCCGATGATAATATTGAATGAGAAGAGATAAGGGCCCAGCTTTGGAAGACACCTGTGCTGAATAGATTTGATCTGGATGAAGATCCAGCAAAGAAGATGTTGAACAGATACAAGGGGAACCAGCGTCACAGGAGCAAGCGGTGACAAAAAACCTCATGAAAAGAGAACAATCAGAAGAAGGTGATCAATAGTGGAAAATGATGCAAGAAAGGTCAAGAAGAATGGGTGTTGAAAAATGGCCTTTGACTTATCAATTACTCGAGATCACTAGTAACTTTGGAGAGGGCACTTTCGAATGAATGACAGGATCAATAGCTAGATTTCCAGGATTTAGAAGAGAGTGAAAGGAAAGAAGGAAAGGCTCCTTGGCAAAGGTGACTTTCGGAAGGAGTCCTCTCAAAGGAGAGAAATGATAGAGCACAATAACTAGTCATGCTGGTAGGATTGAACAAATGTTTTTAAGGATGGTGGAGATATGGATATATTTGTAAGTAACAGGGAAGAACCCAATTAAGGAAGATATTGAAGACAAGAGCGTGGGAACAATTGTATAGGTGATCTAAGGAGGAATGGCGAGGGGAGGAGATCAAGGGGGCATGTAGAAGGGTTGGCTTTGGCAAGGACAAGGGCCCACTTCTTGCTGTGACAATGAAGTGAGTAAGATGGTGGGGAAAGATGAATTCTAGGAGATGAGGAGAGAGAATAACCTCATTTTGAGGGGTTAAGTATGAGGCAGGCCCTCAGCTGAAAGTGGGGAAAAGGTACCATGGGAGGCTTGAAGAAAGAGAAGGTTTGAAACAGCCATTGTAGGAAGTGAGGTAGTTAATGTTTCACAGAAGAATAAAGTGTTTGCCCACTGCAGGGAAGTAGTTAGATAGGTCAGAGTTAGATTTTGGAGGACTATAGGAAGTTTCTATTTTATAGGTAGATTTTTTTAATCAGGAGAGTGACATGGTCATACTTGTACATTAGGAAAATTATTCTAACATTTGTGTGAAGGAATTAATTTTAGAAGGAAGAAACTAGAGAAATAAACCAGCCAATTAAAAGGTTATTACAATAGTTCAAGCCAATTCAATGATCATTTTTAAGTACCTGCTATGTGTCAGGCACTCTGCTAAGCACTGGAAATAAAAGGGAAGGTAAATATAATTCCTGCCTTTAAGGAGCTTACAGTCTAAAGGAAAAGACAGCATTCAAAGGCTATATACAAACAAGAAAATGTTTACAGGATAAACTGGAGATAATCTAAGAAGGAAGGCACTCACGTTAAAGAGGGCCAGGAAAGGTTTTCTTGAAGAAGGGTAAGATTTTAGCTGAAACTTCAGAGAAGCCAGATGACATAGATGAGGAGGGAAAGCATTCCAAGCATGTCAGACAACCAGTGTAAATGCATGGAGTCAGGAAATAGTCTCTTGTGAGAAGAACTGCAAGGAGGACAGTGTCATTGGGTTGTAGAGTATGTAGAGGGGGGTAAGGTAAGGTTGGGAAAGTAAGAAGGGCACTGACTGTGAAAGACTTCAGAAGCCAAAT
Organism: Petaurus breviceps papuanus; assembly: GCF_028583685.1. Classification (NCBI taxonomy): domain Eukaryota; kingdom Metazoa; phylum Chordata; class Mammalia; order Diprotodontia; family Petauridae; genus Petaurus; species Petaurus breviceps. The sequence continues at coordinate 22,717,842 of NW_027187353.1, read as the reverse complement.
GGAAGATTTTATATTGGATCCTGGAGGTAAGAGGGAACCACTGTAGTTCGTTAACTAGGGAAGTGACATAGTCACACCTATGCTTTATATAGATCACTTGGGTAGCTGAGAGGAGGCTGGACTAAAATGGGGAGACATAGAAGCAGGAGACGAGATGGTGAGGATGTGAACTAGAGAAGAGGCAGTGAAGGTAGAAAGTATAAGATGGCAAAAGAAATATTGTGAAGATATGAACTACAGAACTTGACAACTGATTTTTTTTTTGCTTTTTTTTGGAGGGGCAATTGGGGTTAAGTGACTTGCCCGAGGTCACACAGCTAGTACGTGTTAAAGTGTCTGAGGCTGGATTAGAACTCAGGTCCTCCTGACTCCAGGACCAGTGCTCTATTCACTGCACCACCTAGCTGCCCCAACAACTGATTGATTGTTAAGAGAAGATTTCCATTATGGATTATTACCCAATGCAGAACCAACATTCATCAAAACTCCAGGTGGAGAGAAGGGCAATCCCAGCCTAGGAATATGGAGGTCAAGAAGTCAAGGGGACTGAGCTGAGAGAATAGTCAGAAACTAAAAAGCAAGGCAGGAGTCATCCCAGGTGTCTGCATAGCACTAAGATGTAAAAGCGCAGATGGGTAGTAAAACTATACTAGGTATATTCAGAGACTGGGCAGTACCTCTGAAAATTAGGAAGCCAAAATATAAGGAGTACCAGGGAGATGACCATGATTGTGGCTCGACCTGATTCCCTAAAACCTCGGTTTCTTTTGGGGACCTCCCTAACTAGCCCTTACATGCCAGTGTGACCATGGATAGTGTCCATTCAAGGGTCCTTTGGATTCGGTCATTCCTGTCAGGCTGTAGTTGCATTGGTGCATGACTAGGAGCATCATGACAACCCCAACAAAAATAGAAAAGTTGGGAGGGGAGGCGGAGTCAAGATGGCAGCAGAAAAACAGGGCTTCCAAGGGTCTGGCTCCCACCATCTCCAATACATGTAAAAAAAATTACTCTAAACAAATTTTAGAGCTACAGAACCCACAAAGTGGCAGAGAGAAACAAATCTCCTGCTGAAGGCAGCCCAACAGACTGACTGGAAGGGTCTATCACACTGAGCTGGGAGCCCAGCAGCAGTCCCACATGAGCCAAGTGGTTCTGGACCCAGGGCAGCCCCAACTAGCTGTGTCCAGAGAAGACTTAAGCAGAGTGAATCGCCAGCAGCTGTGGCAGTTTTCAGACTTCTCAACCCATAAACACCAAAAAGAAAGTAAAAAGTCAGTCGGAAACTCAGCTAGAACTGGGTGGAGAAGAGTACAATCCAGCTCCTGTCTCTCCCCACCGCCCTTGTGAAGTGGCAGAGGGAGGGGACTGCAGTTGCTGCCTCCTGGCTGCTTCCAGAGCTCCTGACCTGCAGATCATAGGGGGACCAAGCAACCATTCAGAAGGTAATCGTTCTTGCTTTATCCTGTTTGGATCTGTTTCATGGTCTTGGGTGGTGGTCCTGGGGTGTGTGGCCAGTGTGCCAGAGCTTGTGGGGGCTGCAGAGAGGGCACCCTCCTAATAGCTCTGGCAGCTGTGAAAACCCCAGCAATTTGGGACATAGCTCTCTGCAATCTGGAAGCAGAGTTCTACCATTGCAAACAGCTCAAAAGTCAATTAATTGGCTGCCAATATGAGCAAGCAGAGAAAGTACAAACAGACCACAGAATCCTTTTTTGGGGACAGAAAGGATCAAAGCACGGAATGGGAGGAAGACAATGAAGTCAGAACTCTTGCATTAAAAACTTCCAAGAAAAATATGAACTGATTACAGGCCATGGAGGAGCTAAAGAAGGATTTTGAAAATCAAGTAAGAGAAGTGGAGGAAAAATTGGGAAGAGAAATGGGAATGATGCAAAAAAAATCGTGAAAAGTGAGTAAATAGCCTGCTAAAGGAAACCCAACAAAATACTGAAGAAAATAACACCTTAAAAAACAGATTAACCCAAATGGCAAAAGAGGCCCAAAAAGCCAATGAGGAGAAGAATCCCTTAAAAAACTGAATTTGCCAGATGGAAAAGGAATTTCAAAAACCCCCTGAAGAGAATAATTCCTTCAAAATTAGATTGGAGCAAATGGAAGCAAATGACTTTATAAGAAATTAAGATACTATAAAACAGATCCAAACAAATGAAAAAAATAGAAGGCAATGTAAAATATCTCATTGGAAAAACCACTGACCTGGAAAATAGATCCAGGAGAGATAATTTTAAAATTATCGGACTACAAAAGAGGCAAGAGAAAACTGTTACAGTGGAGGGGAAGAGCAGGAAGGTGAAAGGGGATGGGCCAACTTTACTCTCGTTGAATTTGGCTTGAGGAGGGAATAACATACACACTAAAGTGGGTATCTTACCCTACAGGAAAATAGGGGAGAAGGGGATAAGAGGGGGGATGATAGAAAGGAGGGCAGAATGGGGGAGAGAGTAGTTAGAAGTAAACACTTTTGAAAAGGGACAGGGTCAAAGGAGAAAATTAGAATAAGTGGGGGGGCAGGAGAGGATGGAGGGAATTATAGTCTTTCACAATATAACTACTATGGAAATGTTTTGAATAACTAAATAACCTATATTGAACTGCTTATCTTCCCAGTGGGGGTGAATGAGGAGGGTAGAAGGGAAAAAATCTGGAACTCAAAGTTTTAAAAACAAACATTTAAAAAAAATTGCTTTTTACATGCAACTGGGAAATAAGATATACAGGCACTGGGATATAGAAATCCATCTTGTCCTACTAGAAAGCTGGTGGGGGGGGAGTGGAATGAGGGAGGACATAAGGGAGAACAGATTGGGGGAAGGAGTATCAGTAGGCTCGCTGTTTTGGGGTGGGGGTAGGGAAAAGATGGGGAGAAAAATTGTAACAAAATCTTGTGGAAATGAACGTTGAAAACTAAAAATAAATAAATTGGAAAAAAAAAAGAAAAGTTGGGAGGAGGGATACGTTTGAGGGAGGTACTGAATTCAGCTTTTGACATTTTGTGTTTGAGGCTCTGGGGGATATCCAGAAAGAAAGGTTTGGGCAAAGAGCTGGGCATGCAGACCTGGGGCTCAGGGGAGAAATTGGGGCAGGAGATCGAGATCTAAGAGTCATCTGTATTGAGATAGTGGGAGTGGATGAGATCACCCAAGTACAGTGTCAAGAGATAGGAAAGGAGGCCCAAGGGCTGGAGGGATACCCAGCCTTAAGAACCTAGAGGAGAAAGGTGAACCAGCAAATAGTTAAAATGAATAAAAGAATTTTCCTTATATTAGAAACAGCCTGACAGTGCTCATAAAATTACCTTGGAAGTGTCCTAATTGTCATCTTTTTCACATTTGCTCAGCATCGATTTTACATTTAAGCACTGTACCAAAGAGAGCACAGGCCCAGCTTTACATGTTCTACTAACATTCATTGCCATGTCCCTCTGTGAATATCTTTTTTCTCCAGAATTTTTCCTTCTAATCCTTCTTCTCTTCCAGGGGTAGTTCAAGCCTGTTTCTGTTATCATTATTCTCATTCGATCATTCAACAAGCATTTTCTGAGTCTCTTCCTGCTTTTGAGGATGATATGTGGGTGTTTTGTCTCCATTTGTTGCAGATCATGATATTAAAGTTACTTTCAAAGAGCAGCCTGTTCTAAACGACTGTTCCTTGTATCTGCAATGAAATCCTGTAAATATCCCTCATTACTTGGCTATATCAAATTTCTTTAGTGTTACTTTTGTGCTGCATACAAGCTAAACAGTTAGACCTAGTGGATCAGTAAATTTGCTGGCTGGGAAAGGGATGGTACTGCCGCCAAAAGAGGTAACTATAACTTCATGTTTGACAACTTTTTAGGAGATTTCTTTTATTTGCTTTTTAAAAATTCTAATGTGAAGATTTCTCTAAATGCTTCCTATTTTCCCAAGTCAAATGTTTTCTTTACAATTCAGTTATGCTTCTCTATTGTCAAATGAGATACGAGATGTAAGTGCTTTGTAAATATTAAGATGCTATATAAATGTTAGCTATTATTGCATTATTTTTCCAGATAATTTCAAATACATTTAATAGTTTCAAGAAATGAATAAAATCATATCATCAAGATTAGTTACATTTTTAAAATAATATATTGTTTTCTAGCAAATTGTAAGACCTATAATCTACTTCTGGGAAACCTAACTTTAAAAAGCCAAGTACTAACTGTAATGTGGAATTTTCTCTTTTGAAAAAATTTCAGTAATAGATTCCCTTATCACTTTAAACAACCAAATTTCTTTGAGTATTTTATTTTAGAAAACACTACTATATAGCTTGAGCAGATACCTGGCCTTCATGCACAGAAAGAAAACCCAGAGTTCAGTTTTGCCTGAGTTAAAAGTCGTGGCAAGATAATCCTTTGAGCACTTCAGATTCAGCATATAAACACTTCTGTACATGGAAAGCACTTTTAGAAAATTGAAACATAGCAGAGATTGGGGGGGGGGGAACCCAAAATCCAGAAAATAAATCCATTTTAATAGCACATTATTCCAAATGCTTACCAGCCAAGCGACGACTTCCTTTGTCACAGATCTTCTGATTCCTTGGCATTCCTAGGGATCATTTCAACCCAAGTCAACTGTTTCTGTAACTGAGAAAACAGCTGAAAGGCAAGCTCAGGATCATTCTGGGTGTGACCCACTCAGACTAAAAGCTTTGCATTCCCATGCTTCAAAAAAGGTTTGCTTTTACCTGTGGAATAATGAGGAAAAACATTTGTAAAATTAACTTTTTTTTACACCTATGCCTTAGTAAAAAATGGAAGGCAGAGGATAGTGGCATCATGTTTGTACTAGAGTTATTGAATTACAAGAGGAGTTATGCACTTCTGAGCAGAAAATAATAAATTAAAGTTGTGATCTAAAATGTGGATCTACAGTTTCTTTGAAAAGATATCCTTTGTTGCTATATATAGCTGATTTGGGTTTATCATTTTTTAAATTTATGTTATATCTTCTCTGAGAAAGTTCAGGGTACTGTGTCAGAAAACTTCTTGTATAGTAAAATGTATTTTAAAACATAGTAGTGAAAAGTAAAGTATTAGTAAAATACTTCCTGGGTGTTTTTCTGTAATACTTACCTTGATTTCTAAAATGATTTTAACTTTTTCCACATTTGTTCCTCAATTCCACTATGCTATCCATTTTATTCTGTTTTACAGAACAGGTCACTTTGCACCTCAGTATACTATGCCTAGATGGAAAGGGGAAACGGTCACAACACAGTTTGCTATAATAAATTCTATATTAATTTACAGTGTGTGTATGTGACTAGGCTTGTCCTTTAGGGGAGCCATCTATAGCATAGCTGTAGAATAAGAGAATCATCCTGGCTATTCTCCAGTACCTTGCCTTGGCCCTACCCAAATCTTAGGATATGCCTCTTTTGAGAGTTGTGTTCTCTGGCAGCACATGGTGACCAGCACCTTCAACTGTTGGCACCATGCCCAGGAATTGGAGAAAGTGGGGATGTTCCTCCCCCACATATCCCTCAAACAAAGGATGCCAATTAAATTCCTATTAAAAAGAGAAAATAGAACAAGTAAGTCTAGAAAATGCATAAAGCATATTGACTTTTCAAAATTGTAAAATGTCAAAGGTTTAGAAAAAATAAAAGTTGGTTATGTGAATAGCATAATTAACAAAGATGGTGAATTTGTATAATTAAGGCAAAACACAACCCCTCCTTCATAGTTTGGCATGACTTTGTTAGCTTCCCCTTTTATTTTGCCTATGTAGACGTAGAAATCTATAATAAAATTTTTATCACAGTAGTTAACTTCAGCAAATAAACATGTGGTTTCTATCCAAGGTTCTAGGGATAACAATCTCAAGATAACTCCAAAGAGATTAAAGACCCTTTACTAAAACTGGAAAATTTATACCAAAAGAAAATATGCTGATTTCAATGAGAAAACTAGATTTGCATGCTAAAAAGAAATAAGAATGGTTCTTTTAGGGTATCAACTAGTCAGGAACCTTTAAATCTGAATTTTCCAAATCTTAGGCATTCACTAAGATGAATAATGTTTCTGTGGTTTATGATCTATTATAAAACCATGTATGCTAAAGTTAGTAGCATAAGGCTTATGTTTTTGGAAATGCACGTTAACAACCAGCAGCTTCAGGGTAGCGCTCAAAAACAAACTAAATTATAGAAGGGCAGAGACCTTAGTGGAATGAATACCCATGCCCACAGGATCACACACTTGGAGCATTGAACTATAAAAACAATATAAACTAAGAATCTGTACGTTGACAAAGTAGATATTTGAGAGGATATTAGACTAGGTAAATGTTTTTTTTTTTTCCTTTCTAGGTTTGGCAACAAATGTAACATCTGCTTTCTTTGCTTTTAAAGCAATTTCCTAACACATGATCTCAGATTTTGATAGACATGCATAAGAGCCATATACTCCAAGCCCATATTTGAAAACATGAAGCCTTTGGGTTTTGAAACGGTGCCTAAAACAGTCTTTCTCAACTATTCATATTGTCATATTCTTGTATTTCTCCATTTGGTTGTTTTCTTCGTTTCTTTTGGAAGATTGTTCATTTATTTCTTTTAATGTCGGCTTTCTTACCCTTTTGGTATTCAGACAGTTCAGGAACAATTCTGTCTACAAAGTGATATGCCACAGCCTTATATCAGTTTTTCAAGCTTATGACTTGATAGGTTCTTCAAATGATTAGGTGGTTAAATATGAGAAGTCAAACTCTTGAACAGAATTCATAACAAACAAAAGTCCACATTCTTATATTTCTGTTTTTAAGTAAGTGCTTTCTTTTTTGACAAAATGTAATATGCCTGTGCCTTGAGCATTGTCCCAAAGATGAATTAATAATATATTCTTTGAGCATCTGTCTTTAGGTGAAATTCTACAATTAGAAAAACTAAGTGCCCATAGGTGCTGATCTGCAATGGAATCCCTTTGCTCAGTGTTCTTCTGCCCAATCAGGTGGGATGTTTCACAGGCACATGGTTCATACAGCTCAAAATAACTTGGGACCTGTGAACTGACAAATGCTCTGGCTTCGGTGGTGACAGGTTGTCCAGCTTCTTGCAGCCATCTTCACTGAAACTGAGGCTGTTAACTCCTCACTCTCTATGGACGACTGCTTTCTGCGTCCAAGGACGTGAAGACTTCCCATGCTTCTCCTGTCGCTTCATCGTCAAGTTCTCCTGAATAACTGGCATCGCTGTGGAACACCAGGGCTGGCGATTCTCATCTGGGCCAATTAAAAAAAGAAAGGTAATATATAGACTTTGTTCACAAATAGGTTTTGATAACACTTCACAGAGTACTGACAGTAGATGAAGGGAGCATTTCAGAATGTTAATTACTGTTGATAAGATAGATTGCTAGAGTGAATATTTCTCTAAATAGGTATGTTATATCACAGACGGTAGCACAGAAAAGAAACCAAATGTTCTTCAGAGTAAGTTTGGAGAGGTTGATGTCACCTCCTTCCCACCCTCCTCTTGAAAGTTAGTACCTATTTGAGACCTAAGGGGAGAAAAATGATCAGAAGGAAATTGTTACAGGTAACATTATATATAATATATGTGCTTATGTGTGCATATATACATTTTTATGTGTATATCTGTATCTACTTGATTTTCTTTAGATAGTGATTTTTCAACCACCTGTTCAAGTAATTGTGTAAAACAATATTCCAGTAGAACATCCATTTCCTTCTTAAAGAAAAGTAAACCTAAAATAATGACTACATAGTTAAGACTCTCATTTTAATTTTTTTTATCATGTAAAAGGATATGTCTTGCTAAATTTAGTATTGAGAGATCTGCTCCCTGGATTAATGTACACAACAGCTGCAGAAACAGTCCTACTCAAAGGGCATTGCTTGTTCTTTCCCCCATTCTATCTCTTGCTGCCTTTTCATTTCCATTAGAAAGATACTTGACTGTCAGTGGCAAGTGTTTGGCCTAATACATTGCAATATCAAACAGTAGCGAGAGACAAATCTGATTTTTAAATTGTTTAAAAACATATAGAGAGTTAAGAAGGGAGAATAAACCAAAAAGGGAGTTCCAGCTGCCCTAGGAGATGACCATCACATTAATACAATGAGGAAAATTAATTACTTCAGAAATAAAATTTTAGTTACCTCTTAATTGAAGGAAGCTACCATTTTTCAGCAAGGAAAAAAATAGCTAAAGAAACTAGGTTTACAATTTCAACTCTTCTTAGTCTTCTTTCTCGTAAGTTAATAAGTTTTGAGCACATTTTGCTTTTTGTCTTAGAACATTATTAAAGTATAATGTGCCACACATGTTTAAACCAATCTATTTGCTTTATAATTCTGCCATATAATACAGGAATGACAAGAATTCTGATATATAGTAAAAGGCTTTCTTTGGGAAACTCAAAATTTCCTGACTTACAATAGGGTTAAGAATAACATTTTAAACATGAGAGAGCTTTACAGTAATAGAGCATGACACATGCAGGTGGTCACGATCTACATTCACCCCTTTCCTCTGCTCGTAGCCCTTGGCAAGTGCAAGTTAGAACTTATCACGTTATTTTTTTTAACATCTTGGTCTTATTAGTATTGGTTATTATTATTATTATCAGACCAGTATTAGTATTAAGACCAATCTCTAAGTTCTAGGAAGACCTAATACAACCTCATTTCACCTGTTCTGATGTAACTTAAAGGGGCATATTCAATGAAATTGCTCTAGACTAAAACCTACAGAGGATACGGAGTATCCTTTCAATCCCACAGACTGTCTGAACCACATGAAAATGTCATTGGGAAAAGTTTAACAAAATAAATAAAAATGCAATATAACATAGATCATGTTAATTTGTGGTTTTCCAAGTCAATATGTAACTGGTAGGGATCTGTTCCTCTTTGACTTTGGCACCACTGAGCTAAACAACTAATTACTTAACATAGAAGTAGTAATATGCTTATTACATCAACCTGACTTGACAAGTAGATTTGGTGAGACGGATTCCAGAAAAAGAAATCCCTTTGTTCATTTAATAATATCAACATTCAAATCCATTCATATTGATAAAGGAGATTAATATGATATAAAGACAACTCAGCATCAGAGTCACCAGATGGTTTTAAGGCAACACTTCCTTGTTCCACTTGAGATTATTTTACATAGGTAGCTTTTATGACAGAAGGAGCCATAAAAGTAATTTTCTGGGAGGAATATTCCAAAGTTGCAAATAATTATCATCTCTACCACATTTATAGTAGAATTTATTTTTTTAAATCTCTCTTTTTGATTGGTTGATTCCTCTTGCATGGAGCAGCGCTACCTGTCATTTAACAAATCAGCATGGTCCTTATTATGCTCATTTATGAAACAAAAATCCTTAAAATGGATCAACTAATATCAAAATTATACTACTCTGTTTTGTTGTGGTTGAAAAGTTTGGTAATGTTGCCCCTTGAAATTTACCTTTTAATTGTTTGCTTTTCTTGAGTCCTAAAATGGAATGATTTTGCATCTTTCCAATTCAATATGAATTAGCCAGAGAACAGAATTCCACCTACAAACATACAGAGTAGGGTATATTAGATCCACCTTGAAGGCACCTTAGTTGTTTATTCTAACTAGAAAATTGTGAACAGCAAAGGGACAGGCATAGAATTGCCATTCTTATGTTGCCAAGAATCTCTTTTGTCTGTTTACGCCCTTACTGGGTAACATACAGCCTTGGCTTACCCCCAAAGTGTCCCCCTGTGTCGTAATGGAAAATATAAGAATGTGAAAATGACCCTCATGATACTATTATGTGAAAAGGCTCAGAGCATCTTGTACATCTTTGTACAGGTTTTCTCTCTTCTTTAGAAAGGAGAAAATAAAGCTAGAAGATGATCATGATGAAGATATCTTACATTTGTATACAGTTTTAAAGTACTCTAAAAAGTAATGGGATAGGGGGTGGCTAGGTGGCACAGTGAATAGAGCACCAGCCCTGGAGTCAGGAGGACCTGAGTTCAAATCTGGCCTCAAACACTTAACACTTACTAGCCGTGTGACCTTGAGCAAGTCACTTAACTTAACTTGCCCTGCCTTCCCCTCTCCAGAAAAGAAAAAAAAAGTAATAGGGTATCAAACATCTGTCTTAAAGGGAATAAAATTATAAGTGAAATGATGTGATTGTAAATCAAAGCATACGTTTTTTAGTATTTCATTTTTAGCATTTAGATTTATTTCTAGATTGGCCGTTTGGCTTGAATATTTAGGTTATTGTAATCCATAAAATTCATGTGTATTCAATTAGAATCACTTTACCATTAAAAAAGAAACACATTTATATAATGCTTTAAGGATTACAAAGTTTTCCTCCCACAACCCTATTAAGTAATTGTTAGTATCCCCATTTTTCAAAAGATGAAACTGAGACGCAAAGAGGTAAAATAATTTGTTCAAGATGTTTAATTAGTAAGCATCAGAACTGAGTTTGAATCCACGTCTCTCCTACCTCCAAGTCCAATATTTCTATCTACTTGCTGGGGGGGGGGCGTTCAGGGGTTGAGGAAACTTGGAATACACAAAGCTACCATTCAAATTAAAAAGCACTCCATGTTCAGAACACTGTTGCATGACCTTGGTTGTGCACTTCATTTCCTACATTCCTTTAAAATACATAAATGAAGACCTGGCCTTGCTTCCTAAGATCTTTTTTATGACACTTAATTCCAACTACTGCCCAGTCCAACATCTTTATCACTTTCATGTCACCACAGAACTAAGACCTTTTAAAATTCATTTTTATCACCTAAAATAGTGACACCTGTTAAAATACTAAAGAAAGAAAACAGATGGTCTTGTTCTTCATTTGAATTATGGAGTTTGGACTAATTTAAATGAATTAATATTGTTCTTTAAAAAAATTCCTAAGCTAAGTGTTTCACTTCTGGTGACTCCTTAATAGTAATAGAGACCTCCACTCTTTGTTTCTTTCTGAGCCCCCTACCAAATCCCTTTTTGTTCTTGAACTACCTAATTTTTTTTGGTCCACCTTCAGTGACTTAAATTTTTTTCTGTAAAGTGTAGTTAAAATCATTTCTATTTCCACCACTTCAGTTATGTCTCTTAAATCTCTTAATTTGAGGTCTGTGAACTTGGTGGGAGTTTTTTTACATTTGTTTTTGCTATATTTTGATAACCATATTTCAATATAATTGGTTTCTTTTATAATCCCATGTATTTAAAATTATTTTTATGGGTTCATCAGCTATGCTAGGCCACTAAAGGGTCCATGGCACAATACCGAAAAAAGTATGAGAACCTCCGTCTTAAAAGGACCCTTATTTCCTTCCAAATTAAATTTTGGCAGTTGTCTTCAGTATTCTCTGCTATCTAGCACCTCCTCTCTTCTTTTATGTGTCCAAACCACATCCTCCAATTAACCAGCCTTCACTTCTCTACCATCCCCATCCTCTTCACTTGAAGTTTGCCAGGTCTTACCCAACCCATTAAAATGCCCTCTTGTTTCCACTGAAACGTAGCTCTGGCTTTCTCATCTCCAAGTTTATGCCCTTCCCCCTTTAGGAAGCTTTCATTGTCTAATCTGATTCCCACTTTTCAGCTACTTCTTGTGTGTAGCAATACCATCCCCTTATCTAAACATGCTCATATAATTTTTATATTTATCAGCTTTGGGGCCTTACTTTCCTTTTCAAATTGTAATATCCTTAAAGGAAGGGATTTTGTTAAGTGATTACTAGATGACTCAAATGACTATTACTCCAGGGCTATGCACCCCAAATTTTTCTCAGTATAGGTATTTGTTGACTGAAAGAATAAGACTTCTCCAACAAAACAGGCTAGACTTTTCTCAATGTAAACCCTCCTTCATAAATATTTACATGCTGTTTTCAGACAAACCACCAAAAAACAAGCTGCATGCAATATATCTAGGACAAGTTTCTATTAGCTAAGATTCATTTTTGGAATCAGCAAGAGTTTCTTCAAAGGCCCTACTAAGGACAGTAAGACACTAAGACCAACCCAGTCAGTTAGAGACTCCTGGACCTTGAGCTGGAAGGCACAAGAAACCACCTAGTTTAACTCGCCTCATTTTAGAGCTGAAGAAACTAAAGGAGAATGGAGTCAATGGGGATTTGTTGATTACTTTTTCCTTAGAGGTTATTCTGCCAGCAGTAACTAAATATTGGCAAATTATAGGCTACAAAGAAGATAATAATAATTAGCATCTGCATAATACTTTACATGCATAGTAGTTCATATACATTATCTTGTGTAATTCACACAGTAACCCCATTTTATAAAGAGGTTCATAGGATCAAAGAGATTAAATAACTTGCCTAGGGATGCACAAGTAGTAAGTGTCTAAGGAGGAATTTGAACCCAGGTCCTGACCAAATAAGAGACTGTATCTACTAGGCTGCCTTCACTTGGATGCATATGAAGTTACTTAAGTGCATAAAGGATTGAGAATAAGTCTGTGATTTCATTGGCATAGGGAGCTTCTGAGTAAAGTTATTCCTTTTACTAAGGCAGGCTGTCACCTTCTCTGCAACTTAGAGACTGATAGAGTAGCCTAGATCACAGTGAGGTTAAGTGACTTACCCAGTGTCACACAATTAGCACGTGTCCAAGGCAGAACTTGATCCTGAGTCTTCCTATATTCAAAGTCAGCTCTTTGTATACTACTACACCATGTGACCTCAAAAGTAAGAAATTTAGCCTCATTATAGGCCTTTTTCTTTGTAGAGAGGGAAGTAGCTAGACTTAAGTTTTCCCATTTTTATGTCTTTTAATGCCACATAACTATTTATTTAAAATAGTAGTATTTCTACTTCAATTCAAATTCCTAATAGTTTTTCTCTCTACCGTGTTTCCCCGATGATAAGACACTGTCTTATTTTTTTTGGAAAGAAAAACACCAGAGGGCTTATTTTCAGGGGAGGGTTTATGTTGTCCTGCCTCAGCTCTCCTCCGCGGCACTGCTCTCAATGGTGCCAGCAAGCAAATCACTGGGGAAGAACAGGATGACGCGCTCACTGCTGCAGCTCTGATTGGATGCAGCTCGGAGCGCCGCGTGCGTTTCACGGGG